>NC_086286.1:43960920-44281961 GCF_963924245.1 Chroicocephalus ridibundus
AAGAGCATAAAAGATGAAGTAAAATGCAATTTACACATCTTTCAGATCTTAGTCACTAAAAAACGAGAGCTTTCAAAGTGCCAACTCTTTGCAAGAGATGCAGCGGTCAGTTTCCCAATTCATTGATAAACGACAGCTGCTAGACTGTCCAGGATAGGTCTTTTAAATTTTGGAGCCAGTAAATGACTAAGGGTAAATCCTAATATAACTAAAGAGAAAATTTAAAATTACTTTAGTGATTTTTTTCTAATGAAAAAGTGTCCTTTGAGTATGGTTATACTGTTGTGGAGACTGCCAGAGACTTAGGAAAACCTTGAACATGGAGGTACTTGAAAAAGAGAAATATCAGGAAGATATAAAGAAGCAGGAACACTCACACAAGGCCATGACATTTTAGGTCATGGAAATATATTTGGGAGATTTTGTCAAGTTAAAGAGGGGCCAGATATGGACAGGTAAATTTGAAAAAATTAGATCTGTGAGAGTAGGTAGAGAGGAACAAAGGGTCAGGGACAGAGTTCTGGGAAAGGGGGGTGGGAGGAGAGAGAGTCAGACATAATAAAAGAGAAGTATCAAAGGAACAAAATGATGTGCATGCCTCTTCCTTGACTTTCAAGACTGACGGCATGCTTAGCAGTGCCAAAAGCAGCAGGGGAACTCAGAAGAACAGGGATGAAATACAGTCCTTTTAGAAGAAAATCATTAGAAAACTAGAGCACAGAGAGCAGAAACAATGATGGCTATTTAGGATATTAAAGAAAGCAATAGTTATCAATGATACATTTGAAAAATTAAGTGATAAAAAGGAAACTGAACTAAGATCGAGGCTACTTGCATTGTTCACGGGGGCTAATTAATGATATGTCTAAGTTGCAGTTTATAAACGTGATTTGTCTAATATAACTAGTAGGTTAATGAACATTATAAGAATGAATGTATCAAGTATGGGAGGCTGGTGTGTCAAACCAGGACAGAGGCACATCTGTCTCTTTCAGCATCTCTCTCAAATAACAGCTGGTCTCAACTAGAATACCCAGAATACTTTCCAATCTTAAAAGGCCAATTACCATTTCAATAGAGTTTTCAAGCATGTAAAGGAGTAGATTTGTTTGGTTTGGGTTTTTTTTTTCCCTGGAAAAAAAGAAGTTTCACTTAAAAGGAATGAAAAGGCTAAGGAGGTTGAGAAAAGCAAGTGGGACTTAGGCTGATCAAGTGTGAAATAGAGTCAGCTTAAATATAAAAATAATTAAGAGGAAGAGCTACAGATTTGGAAGGAAAAAAAAAGGTCTATGATCCTCTCCAGTAAGTAAATGTGTACATCTTTGAATGTCAAGAGGTGAAAAAGAGATGGAGACTTTACAGCTGTAGCGCTGTTATAAGCCTGTGGCATAGTGAGAAGAACAAAGAACACTGCCTTCATTCCTGACATTAGTAACTCTCCAGGATTACCTGTACCAATTTGAAATAGTAGAGTTTGTCAGAGAAACAAAATTAAAAAAGACCACCACCACATAATATGTAGGATACCAACCAATCCCATTTTATTTTATTACAACCCATTCAAATAAGCTTGGAAATATCTGTTTTGGTCCAATCATTAGAAATAATATGTTACCACAATTACAATAGATCAAAAGCTGTTGCTGAAGTTACAGTTTATGTAAATTGGGCTTAGACAACAACCAGATGATAAATGCAATGATTATTCTGTTTCAGTGTAAGCTAAATCTTACAGGATTCAGCAGGTTTTTTACTTCAATTTTCATCTGTCTATACTCAGCCTACCTGTAAAACAAATCTTATCCTTTTGTTCTGAAAAGAGCTTAGATTTATAACATGTTCTATAATGTACAGATAGCTTGAAATACATACCACCATCAGATTTCCCACTAAACAGAAAAAAAACCCAAAAAAGTGAAAAACTCACTCCAGCTTTTCAATGCAGTATTATATTTCAAACTGTGCTGAATAAGGCCATGTCAAGGTAAAGAAATCAGTGTAGGACTGAAGCTAATTCAAATAGTCTGATCTTTGTCTATTTCATGACTAAATTACCACTTCCATCATGGATGAATTTCCTGTTACTGTATGTTAAATATTTTTTCCCACAAGAGAGAATACAACTCCCCTCCCCACACTAACACTTTAATCAGGATTCTTTTGAACAGAGAAACAATAAAGATTTCTATTTCACTTGATATCCATCTTCTACATGAAATGCATGCTGTGAGATGCTAAGATTCATTGATTACCAAGCTCCTCTTTTTCCAGGAAAGTTTATGCACAGGGCATTTTAAAAGGCTGTCATTAGTCAGCCTAGGATTTCAATATAACACAGTGCTTTCTTGAGTGGAATCAGATCCGCACACAAAGATTTGCCCTGTATATTTAACTGCCATGAACTGCAGGAAAACATTTAACTGATAGGTGGGATGTTTTGGGCAGCAGAAAGTTTCTAGGACTCCCTGTTGCTCTCAACAGTTCTCTGTTCAGCTTAGTGACAAATGCTTAATGCTGAAGACATAACCAGCTCCTTAAGGTGGTGCAATGAAATGCCTGACAATGTGTGGCAGGATAATGGTTGTCTTTGCATTTTGATATTGGGGTTGGGTTCTTTTACTGGTCATACTAATCCACCCACTCCATTTGTTTGAGACTTGTCCAGAATAAGAAATTTCAGAGAGAAATTTGATAAAAGTCTTTGCAATTACAGATGCTTTAAATAAAAAAGCTGTATGTTCCGGAAAGCTTCACATGCAGATGTTTTAAGTAAAAAATCCTTAAAATGAAAGCAAATTCAGAGTCTGACAAATGAAAACGGAAAGAAAATGAAAAAAAAAAAAACTTTCTCTGTTTTTCTTCAGTCTAAAAACTATTTTTTGGGATGGATGCATAAGCATTTTGACTAAGGTATTTCAATTGTGTCTATTGAACAGCTGCTTCCTTTTCATTCACTCCAATCCCATGCAAAAAACCAGCAAGAAGTTTGAAATGGAGTAGAGAATTTTGAATAGTATGAGAATTTGACTGATGCAGTACTTCAGTATGTCTGACGGCAGCTGGCCATTTCAAGAACTTTGCTTGTATATTATATACCAGCAAATCCAGAAAAGTCTTTTTCCCCCCTAGTATTTAGAGAGCTTCAAAGAAGTCCTGAGCAAAGCTAGGACTTTAAGTATCCTCTCATGTTGTATCAGAAATAGTGTGGCCAGCAGGACTAGGGAAGTGATCATCCCCCTGCACTTGGCACTTGGTGAGGTTGAACCTCGAGTACTGTATTCAGTTTTGGGCCCCTCCCTAGAAAAAAGGTCATTGAGGTGCTGGAGCAAGTCCAAAGAAGCGCAACAAAGCTGGTGAAGGGTCTAGAGCACAAGTCTTATGAGGAGCGGCTGAGGGAGCTGGGGTTGTTTATTCTGGAGAAAAGGAGGCTGAGGGGAGACCTTATCGCTTTCTACAACTACGTGAAAGGAGGTTGTAGCAAAGGGGTCAATCTCTTCTCCCAAGTAACAACTGATAGGACAAGAGGAAAATCTCCTCAAGTTGCACCAGGGGAGGTTTAGATTGGATATTAGGAAAAATTTCTTCACCAAAAGGGTTGTCAAGCACTGGAAGAGGCTGCCCAGGGAAGTGGTTGAGTCATCATCCCTGGAGGTATTTAAAAGATGTGTAGATGTGGGGCCTAGGGACATAATTTAGTGGTGGACTTGGCAGTGTTAGGTTTATGGTTGGACTCAATGACCTTAAAGTCCTTTCCAACCTAAAGATTCCATGATTCTGTGTTGAAAAAGGAAGTAGTGAAGAAGGGTGACATGCAAGTAGGAGACATTCATAGATAAAAGATTTCAAATTTACCTCTCACAAGGTGAATTTAATATCAGAGGAATTGGATGTGGCCTAAATTTCTACCTGATAAAGAGGACTTATAGTCAAATTCACTAGTAGGCAGTTATATGATGTTTGATGTACTCTACTGTTTCACAGATTTCCCCCAGTCCCTTCTTGAAGAAAATCTTTAACGCCTGACATAAGTAAAGTTTGTGAGTAATGTGACATTGCAAATAAAAACAATGTTAAGAAAGGTATTAACCAGAAATGTTCCCATATAGAAGCTTATTAAATTGAAAGGACTGAACACACTGGTTTTAGGGTGGTATTAGGAAATTACTTGATAGCAATTGTTGATAACATGCAAGGAACAGTTGTTGGGTATCCTCAAGGTTCAAATAATAACGCGATGTTCTAGTGTAAAATAAAGGGGAAATATGCTAATGAATTTATAGTTCATGTGCCTCGGTAGTACCTTGTTTTATGGCAATAAGTCCAGCAAGGACTTGTCATATATCCAATGCCACCTATGCTGTCACAAGAAAGTTACTGTGTGCTGCAAGTTATGTCCCATCCATACAATTCTGTCTTCAGGTAGAAAACAAACAAAATCTTGTAGTAATGTATGATCATGGATAGTCTTGATACGGAAGAGATCTAACAATGTAAAAATCAGTCATTTTTATAGAACAGGTGCTTGAAACACTATCCGTGGGAAATACCTTAATAAAAGACTTTTCTAGAGCAAGTGTACCATATTTCTCATAACACATGCAAAAAAAAAAACGCAACACGTTTTCACAAAATGTGTAAAACCGTGGATGCTATGAGGTTATCTTTTTAGATGGGTTCAGAAGTAATTTACAAACAGAAATATTAAAAGTCCATGAAGGGTTACTAAAACCAGTATGCACTTGCAACTCTGGCACGGAAAAAACCTTAAGCTATATGCAGCCAGAAGCTAAGAGGGGTAAATCAGGTCGACTATTTCATAGTTACCTCATTCTTACACACTTTTTACAAAGATTTGCTGTTTACCACCACTGGAGACAGAAAAATGGATTTCATAGACCTGACCTATCTACAGACTCAAATAACATATACAGAATTCTTTGGTTAAAAGCTCTCTACTAAAATGCTGCCGTACTTGTAATGCCTCACATTTATAAAGTACAGGGCAGATTTATCTCTGTGAAAAGGGGAAGAAAAGGAAGGAGAAGAAGCAGAAGAAAGAGAGAAAAGAGAGGAAAAAGAAGAAAGGAAGGATTGCTGATGGTTTAGCTGAAGATAGACTTCTCCTCAGAGCACAAATTGCATACTGTAGTCATAAGAAATTTTGTATTTTGTCAAGAAGCCTAAGGCCAACGCATATCAGTGGAGCAGTTCAGGAGAAGACCTGGACATACTCAGGCTCCGTGCTCCAGATCCTGCTGCCTTGTCAGGAGTCTAGTATATCAAATTTTGCTTAAGAATAAGCAGTTCTGGTAGACAGCTCAGTGTTCTTTCACAAAACAAGCAGGAAAAATGTTTTTATTTAGTCACGTCATTCTTTAACATGTATCCATGTGCATCTACATAATAGGCTCAAGGATCTTGGTTCAGAGAGAACAGGGGCCAACTTCCTCAACTCACGTAAACAAGTGGAGCATAATAAATGTTTAATAAGTATTTTGATTCACAAGTTCAGCTGATGTAATAAATAGATACAAATAGAAAAGTAGTTCACTTACAAATAACTAGACAGACTTTATTTAATTCATTCTAATTAATCTTTCTTATCAGACCTCCAATGGCATGCCTTAATAAGAACAGATACTTCTCAGAGTTTGAAAGAGTGGAATAGGAAAAATCATATATATTTGGAATAAAAAATAGTCCTGCATGCTGAAAGTACTGGACTGATTTTGTAAATAGTAGAGTATGAGCAAAGTGTTCTTGCTCGTAAGAATCTGCTAGAATTAGCAGCATGGTTTCTCCCGTGTGTAAAGCTGTTTTGCATGATATATTTAGAAGTCTGAAATTAGCCAGAGATAGTCAGCAGAAAGTCCAGTACAAGGAATCTCTTAGCAGAACACTTGTAGAGACAACACTGTCATTTGCAAAATACCCACCTGCTTACCCACGTGAAAAAGTGGCGAAAGGCAGCAAAGAACTATCATACTTAATCTTTCATTGCTATGATGGCCTCAAAGAACTAGTCTTTACACTAGTGAAATGTCAGGGATGCCTCTGGTGATTATTTTCATATTTACAACTTCCACTTAGACTGAATACTGATCTTCTGATGCTTAAGCTTCACATTCCAGGTTTTGGCACTAGGAGTGTAGGATTTTTCTTTCTTAAACTAAAATTATAATAGCATAGGGCACAGAATAACACAAGCTAGAAAGAGGTAAATTTTACAATAATACAATCTCCTTCATCTCTCAAGACACATACTGGAATGGATATCACCACTCAAATTTCACAAGAGAAATTTCAAAGACAAATTTTAGATTCCTATCTTCAAATGTCGTCTCTGGAAACCTTCATTTAATGAACAAATGGACACGTGCAAGTTTCTAAATTGTTTACTTCGACTTGTTAAAATTAAACGTCACTTCTTCAATAGGATAACATAGCAACAAGTGAGGTACTCTAAGCCAGTTCTTGAATTTAGCTTTTGTCTAGATCAACCGACACAATACATTTTATCTAATTTTCTAGTTTCAAAAGCATATCTATTTTCCGAATTTTATTTTTTTTTTTAGGAAAAGAATGGTAGCCAGGAAAAATAACAACATGAGAGTGACCCATTATGCCATGGAGCTCATGAACAACAGACTCACGAACAACACATAATCAACAGCTTAATACTGTTCGCTTTTAAGATTCCAATTCATTGTAGACGTTTAATAAAATTTTAGAAATCCTTACCTCACACCATTCTGCCCTTGCATCAAGGTTGTTGGTAATCTTTCTGAAAAAGGCCTTAACGTTACGATCCTTGATTTCTGGACCAAAAATTTTCTGTGTAGTTGTATAGAACTTATCATAGTCTATCTCATCTGTATGGGAGGAACAATATCCACAGAGTTAAAAACTGCCACGGTAAAGTTATCCCCCCTCCTTCAATATCAATAGCATGCAAGTTCCAGCTCCTCAAACTGTATTCACTAAAGCAGTTTGGGGGGGGAGAGGGGGGGAAGGTAAAAAAAAAGTTCAGTCTTAATGTTCAGTTTTTTCAAAACCACCTGATTTGCAATACATGACAGGAAACAGATAGATAAAGGAATAAAAGAATAGGTGAAAAATTCTCACCTCTTCTTTCTTCCCTTACTCTCATATCACAATTCTGGTATGATGATATTAACCTGAATGGTGTCCTGGGATAAAGTTTATTGTTTCATGCAACAATAGCCACTTGCATTGAAAAAAGCAAAACTTCACCTAGTTATTTACAATTAAGCAACTGGATTTACATAATTCATTGGGTTCGTGCTTTTACAGATCACTAGAAACATTGCATCGTGCTAACTTGTATATGTGGCAACTCCACCAATTATATTTTGTGAGCAATCATCATAGTGTTAAAATTTGACCAGAAGTTTGACCAGGAGGAGAAAACAACCCTCATAGCACAATTTGCCTATTTCCTGTAAAAATCAAGTCAGAGTTTGAACATATAATTTGAAGTCTTTCGTATAGTCTAGTCTCTATGGACACCTTCTCTCCATATGAAAATTACACTTTTCCATCAGAAAGAGTATCTCTTACCCTCATCTTCAATATACAAGCCTAATCTCTTCTTTGTCTTTTGGGTTACTGTTTTTTCAACTAGTTTCTGGAACTGCTTCAAAGCATTCTTGAAATCTGGCACTTCAAGAGCAGAGCAACTCTCCTTATCACAATCCTTCTTTTCAGACATCCTTTATTAAAAGAGGACAAGGTAAGACAGAGAGCTCTTCATACAGCCTGGTCCAACCTTTGTTTTGCCCCTTAAATCTTAAACTCCACATGAGTTCATCTGATATGCAACTGGATGACAGGTATACTAAGCATTACATAATAAAAAAGAGGTGACTGGCTTAGCATATCAAGCTGGCAAACATACTAGTGAACTTTTGATGTCACAACCCCCCACTACCCCACAGAATACTACTCACTGAGTGGCCCTAGGTCATGAACCAGGATCACAAATAGCCTGGCATGTGAGATTATTCCGTGATAACTCATGCAATTGGTGGTTGAACAGGCATGAACTTTCTCACTTCCAGAGCCAGACAAGAATTTCATCAGCGTTCAATTCTGCTACAGCTGGCATTTCTTTAGCAATATGAGATCACATTCTCCAGTAAAAATATACCTTTGAGACTAGCTATTCCAAGTTTATCACATCTTTCAGACTTTTGTCCTGAGAGAGGAGGAAGGAAGATTGTATCAGTTACCTCTAAGTTTCATGTCGTCTTCTTACCCTTTGAATTATTTTCGTTTTCTGCCAAAGGCTGCACACTAACTAACACAGTTAGGAACACCTGCAATTTCAGATTCCCTTGGATCCATACATCATTTGGTGAAGAATGACAGGGCCAGTTCTCCATTCACATTTGCTCTGTGGCAGGAGAACTAAGACTAGCCTGATGATATTCTCTTGTGTGCTACTGCTGCAAGGCTTGGCCAGGGATCTCAATCTAGGCAGGGATGCCTGGTTTTACGGTAGCAATAAGAGCACTTTGCCAGGAATGTTAAGTTATGAATCATTATTCACGTAGTACAAAAAGGCCAAAGACATACAATTCAATCTGAAAAGAACTAGAAAAGCGCCTTTTGACAGTTACTTCTTGGGAGTAAGATTGAATGTTTGCTTCCTTAGTAAATCTCAATTTCTTGAATACATGCTTTGTCTGCTTTACCGTATTCAAAATCCCTACTCAGTGAACTAGAACTTCTAACCTAGAAACCTAATTACCCTGCAGAAACATTTTTTTTTAAATTGCATAAATCATTATGACTGAGATTGCAAGAAATCCAATGATGGAGTGGTGGAGTTTTAGTTATTTTCAGCCGTCTAATTGCCTCTCCCCTAAGGTCTTACAGCCATTCAAATGCCCCTTACTTGTTTTACTTAACTTCCAGTCAAGTTACTGTTTCTTTCTTTCTTCTAACATACAACTAACGAGCCCAGCGATTAAGTGCTGCCTCTTAAAGCTTCAATGCAGTGAATTTTAAGAAGAAAGCCTTTTGCTGAAAAAGAAGGTGCTTGAAAAAGGAGTTTTGTGATTTGCACCTGTGATCATTAGTGGTCTTATATTGACTAAACAGTCACAGTTTAAAAAAAAAGGCTATAGGTATAGATAATTAATATGTTAATTACTTCAGATCATGTTATGATCACAGTTTCTCTGCATATGGAAGATAGTTATCTTGCTCAGCATTCTGGATTCTACAATACACCTCAGATGATCAACTTTCAGTTCCTACGACCCTTTACTGAATCTGACTCCTTATGCTTGATAGCATTTTGCAAATTGTAAAGGCTTACCATTTTTCACTGCCAGGTGAGGCAGTGTGTTCTACTGTGAAGTCAGAAGAACTGTGTTCTTGTCTTGGCTCTACCATTTCTTCTTTCTTGGTAACCTTATCAGGTTGCTAAAATCTGCCTGTAAAACAGGAACAACATGCAAACCCTGAATTAAAGTATTACTAATCCTTATAAGTTAATGTCCACATTTTATGTGTGCGAAATCTGTGATTCCTTTTGTATCACTAGACTATGCTGACATTAAATTCTGGCATCTTTCCTTTTATCACACTTGTCCCATGTCTGCTGCATATTTACATTAATATTATTGGCATAACAAATATACCTGAACTGTAATTGAAGGTGAACAAAACCGTTCATGGCATTAGGTGTGCCTAAGCAAACATGCATTTACATTTGTTCACCAATCTTCCAGTTAGTGAAGTAATTAATTCACATTCATTAACACAATCACATATTTCTGTGATCAAGAAAATTCTAAAGTACTTCAGAGAAGCATATCAGTGATAATGAGTAGAGCTGGTATCTTCTGCCATCCAAAAAAAAAAAAATGGAGCTCATGAAGAAATCACAAGAGAAGTCCTTGTCTTTCTTTTTATTCCCTTCACCAAGGTAACTGTAACTTACATAATCCTAGATTATTTTTGTTTTTATACCAGTGCAGACGTTACTGCTTTATTAAGCAGATGATTAAATTTTGGATAAGAAAATCCGGTGAGAAAAGCAGGCCAAAATATCCCCTTTGGCCCTAATTAGTGTCTTTGCTCCCAAATTTAACAGAGGCATCATGAGTTTAAATCCAGAAGAGACCTGAGATCTTCTACTTTCACCTCCTCTATGTTACAGATAATTAAATATCAGCCATTTATCACAATAATGAGCAAAACAACTTTGTTCTAATGCATTAACTTGTGGAAAGGTATCCGGTTTTAATCTGCAGACACGAAGCGATGAAGAACATATCATGTTTGTTCCAAAGGTTAATTGCTCACATTGTTAAAATTTAAGCTTCCTATTTGAGTTTGTGTGACTTCAGCTTCCATTCAGCAGTTGTTGGAACGTCTTCACTGATTTAGAGTAATAGTTGGTACATTCTCCTACTAGGGACATTTGAACCTGAATTTTTTTCTCTGGTTAATTAAAGCAGATTAAACTCTCTGCGTCCTACTGCAACATTTCCCTTTAGGCCTCAAAATAATACTTGTGATTCTTTTTCACATTTTTCAGCTTTTCAATATCTTTAAAGAATAATGATGCCATGTTGCCTTGCTACACCATAATAAGCAAATTGGTACTCTGGTCAAATAATGAATTTCAGTCTATTTGTTCAACTCACTTTTCACTAGGTCATGTGATCAATTTCTTTGTATTGTTCTTTAGCTATTGATCTCCAGATCAGCATTTCTCTTACTTCACCCAAGGCTGGTTCACTGGTCAAGGCTTTCTTAATTTGCTGTGCATGGAATCTCTGCTCTGCAGAGATTCTGTAGTTGAAAGGAAAGGAGAAATGACGTTTTATATTTTTTTTGTGGCTATGTAAAGGATTGACATGAATCAGGCATGTTTCAAGAACACCAAAATCACTTCTTCAAAAGAAACAGATAAAGACTATAGCCTTCACACAAACTTGGGAAAATCAGCTTAACAACAGTTTTGAAACATATAGGGAAGACAATAATTTGGCATCAAACAAAGTTACTAAAAATAATGCATGTGTGTCTGCCTGAAATAGCTAGTTCTTCAGGAAAAGTGGTGTTTCAAGATACACTAGCTAACTTTCTAAGATGAGCAATGCAACTGCTTGAAGTTCTATCATTTCCACTAGGAAGAACACAGATGTTTCTGAGTACTCCTGCTTAACAGCAATGACTACATCTTTTAATTAGAATAAGGAAGAGACTTTGGCAGAGGAATACAGCACTGATTCCTGGAAAAGGGAGGAATAGCTTGAGGGTGCATTTTTGCTAGTTTTATCAGGAATTCTCCAGGAAAATGTTTCCTTTGTGTGTCAAGATACTCAGTGGCTGGTCAGATACTGCATCTTGGTCAGAGTTACGATGTCTTTGATATATTGCTTCCAGCTGAATCCTTGTTAAGCAGTGTCTCCTGTTGATTCAGTTTTGGTCTGCCCTATACAAAAAAGATGTGGGCAGGAGGGGGTCCAGAGAAGGGCCACAACAATGATCAAAGGACTGGGAAGCATGCCATATGAGGAAAGGCTGAGAGAACTGGGTTTGTTGAAAAAAGAAGCCTTGAGAAAAGAAGGCTTAGGGGAGACCTTATCACCATGTTCCAGTATTTAACGGGTGGCTACAAAGAAGATGGAGACTCCCTTTTTACAAGGAGTCACATGGAAAAGATGAGGGGTAATGGGCACAAGTTACCCCTGGGGAGATTCCGATTGGACACAAGAGGAAAATTTTTCACAATGAGAACAATCAGTCATCAGAATAATCTCCCCAGGGAAATGGTGGATTCCCCAACATTGGACACTTTTAAGATTCAGCTGGGCAGGGTGTTGGACCATCTTGTCTAGTCCGTGCTTTTGCCAAGAAAGGTTGGACCAGATGATCCTTGAGGTCCCTTCCAACCTGGTATTCTATGATTCTATGATTGATTTTTCCATTCTCTGTCATCTAAGTTTGTATGACATGAGGCTATATTCTTATTTTCCAGTTAATAAGGGTTGTTTAAGGTTTATAAAAGATATTTACATCCATCCTAGGAATGGAAAGATTAAGAACAGAAAGCTATGTTTTGTTCTCTTGCAATCACCCATGAAAAAACTTCATGTTATAACGAAAATACACAGAAACGCCAAACAAGGAATCATTGCTTTCAGTACTGGCTGATTCTTTTGTCTTCAATGTTTTAACTCAAAAAACCTGCACAGTACAATGTTAAAACAAGATGTGATGACTGAGTGAACTGACAGACAAAAGTGAGAAGATAGGAACTGCATTAGGAGATAAGCAAAGTCTAAAAGGGAAATTCAATATTAAATTGATGAATAACATGACTCATCAGGACTACTTGCATTAGTAAGTCTACAGTAACATTAACTGAATGAAAAGCGCTTTTCTTTCCTGACTCCCCGACTGATACTGTGGAAAGCATTGGATATGGAATATGGTAGAGTTAATGTCTATTCAGGAGTCAAACCTCCCAAATCTCCTCTTCTTACTATGTAATCATATTAGTCTCAATTATTTGACATTCTCAGGCCAGTACGAAGTTAATGATACTCTGTACAGCTGTAAATAACAGCTACAGCAAGCTCACTGCAGGATTGGCAGCTCAGTTGAAAAAAACAATCCTTTTCAATCTTTATCTCAAAAACTATCATAAGAGTATGAAATTCGACGCTAGTTTTAAAATTCTGACCATGCTGTTTGAGAGCTCAGAACAAATAACCCAAAGCTACTGCAGAAGACAAACCAGCAAAAGGTGATAGTTCTTCTTTCCTGCCTTTACTGGGTTGCTAGTCACCCCTTCTGGTAGCCTCATTCAAAGACGAATTGTCCCCCAGTAAAATGATGGTGTAGAAGAGCCCAAAGAAAACATAGTAGTTCTAAAATGGCCTTAGTTGTCCTTAAAGAGGCTCTAGCACTTAAGAGACCGGTTCTGACTCTGGTTTTGATTCAGATCAAGCCCAGCCATTAGAAAAAAAATCAGTCCCTGAAGCCAGTTTCTTTTAACGAACTAAGCTACCTAAACCTTGCTCTTTCATCCTTTTAAACATTCCCTTAAGCCTGGCTGTGTTTGCAGGTGAATCAGGATAGAGCTGCTTGAGTTCAGAGCAGCTGAACTCCTCTCTGACCAGTATGGGGTTGGGCAAGCCAACTCTTAATTAATTTTAACTATGTAAAAATTAAAATTCTCCCGTGAAACAGTGTTGAAGGAGTGCTATCAAGTTCACATCTACATATACATCCAAGGGAGGTATGATGTTAGCAGACAAAGTACATATCATCACTTCTTTTAATCTACTTAGCGACAAGCGCCACAGAGGCATCAATATGCATCTGCCACCTGAGCATGTACCACAGTCCCACCCAGGTTTGTATAGCCAAGATGAAGTTCATCTCATCTAACTTAGGCATCTAAAAGTTAATCATTCAAGTCACCCTATCCGCCAGTCAATAATAATAAACACTTTCAGAGACTGATTCATCATACTGGTTCTAGGTGCTTAACTTTTAAATACATTATTTAGATGAGATGAATCACACCTCCAGCTAGTACCGCTATTTGTACACTTGTGCCAGGTATACTAGAGTTCACATGTTATGGTACGTGCTGCAGTCAACTTCCAACTGTAGCACAGATGTTCTGACAGCATCTCATCGCCTCCCAGGATTGCCCATGTGTGTCCCCTCCCTGTCACAAGCCTTGTGCTTGCTTCAGTGAACTGTGTTTGAGCCAAACACTTTTCTCACTTCAGAATATTCTCAGTTTCTTGCAACTTTTCTACTTAGCCTGCTTTATGATTTAAAGTTCACATGCCAATATGGACTAGATTATATAGCTAGGATTACAAATTTTGCAAGATCAATCCCTAATTTTGAACTTCTGCATTTTTGCAAAAAATTTGAATTGTGCATTTTTCCCCTACATATTGCATTATCAACAAATGTAGATCTATATTAAAAGCCTTGTTTTCATGCCAAGTAGTTGGGAATAGATTAAAGGTTTCTTCTGTCTGTAAACTCTCCCTTGCTCTATAGATGTACATTGCAGCTATATATAGATACAGTGAATAATCACTTGGCTTTCATCTACCTTTAAGGCTAAAGGATAGCAAAGAGAACATGTAAGAAAACAAATGCCAGAAGGCTGCTAAAAATCAAAATTAAAAAGCTAAAGCCAGGTAGCCGGAGTGTTTTGAGGGTTTTGTTTTGGTTTTTTTTTCGTTCAGAGGACTGCAGTCTGGCTGTCTACCATGCCCTTTGAAACAATAAGTTTTACAAAGTTCAAAGCAGGGAGCAAAACCCCAGCATCATCTAACTCCTCATGCAAATGTATTGAGTATGGACAGAAGCTTCTCTCTTCTTTTCTGCTCACACTCTGCTTGTCAGGAAAGATGGGAAAGAGCCTGTGATTTGAAAGGCATGCTAGCAGAAGATAAAGGAGAAAGAACACAGAAAATGCGTAAAAACAACATGTCAGTGAGTGAACAAATGGGAAATGAAATAGATCTCTCTAATGCCTTAAAACACCCTTCTTCCATCCCACAGTATTCTCACTGTAAAAGCCCTGACATTTTTGATGTCATAGTTAGAACTGGGAGTCATGGTTTGTGGTTTGTATTTCTAAAAAGGTAGAGAGTATCAGAGACACTGACACTTTATTTACTCTGCTTCAGATTCCTCAGCTCTAACATGGGAGTGACACTTGATGCTCTGATGTCCTGAAACACTTCAAATTAGTAAATACAGCAAAGGCAGGGAACTTTTGAAGACAGTCCCAGACATCTGCAGCCTTTCCAGTTGTGAATTATTATTTCCGTAGCTGGCTTTTAAGGTTTTTCTTATACATATGTAAGCATATATCTACATACACGCACATGTCAGCCACCTGAAAATTTATAGCCAATGCATTCTTCCATCTTATGTAAATTGTGCATAACAGACAACATATTAAAAAGACTGTTGCAGAAGTGATCAGGACATCCTTGGGAATTTCAAGGAGTGTTTTCATAGTACAAGACTGGGGACCTTGTATTCCAGCTTCTTGTTCTACTGTTTCAATACCATGAGCTCAACTACATATATGTTTAGTACTTTGAGTTGAGATACACTTCCAGAAAGCCACATAACATACACTTCCAGAAATGCAAATACTGGGTTGTGGTTTCTTCTTTCATGAAACTGTAAAAATAAACGTAAAATCCTTTTTGCAGCATTGCCATTAATATGCATGCATGTTCGATGAGCAGGGTCTGGTCCTAATATAAAATAGTGCAAACATGAAGCATTGCAAAGCAGATGTCTGGGTTTCTTAAATGTTTCGGGTTTCTTAAATGTTTCATGTTTTTAATTGCACGAAAAGTTAGAAAAGGATTGGCTAATGAATTAATTAATTGTCATAACCATAGTTGCATTGGCTCTAGACTGTGTTAGGTAAAACAGGTGCTGGACTAGAATTAGGGATCAGGATTCTGTTTCCAGCTTTGCCTTTGACCTGATGATACAATAACAGCATTTCTTTTTGTTGCGCCTCACATGAATAATGACACTGCATGGAAGACAAATGGAACTCTGCTCATGAAATATTCAAGATCACTTGAATAATGTTAGCAATTTGACAATATTAATAATGTGACCACTATCAAATCAAGCATTAAAGAGACTGTGTATTTATGTATCTATTAAATTTTGCTATGAAAAATCCAAAACCAGGAATTCGGAGATATGATCTTTGTAAAATGTAATTTATGGGTTCTCTTTCTCTTATTTTCTAGAAATCCAGAGGACATCTAGAGGGAGTATTTTTGACAAGTGCTGTAGTGAAAAAGTACTTAGAAACCCTGAGTATATAATGGAATTTGCCAATGGACAGTATGTTGTCTAGCATGTACTACCCACTAAATTACATTTCTCTCCTGTTCCTCCTTACCAGCTTTTTCCTCCTTTCATTTTGCAGGGATAAAAAAAGTACACAATTTAAGATTTTCCTTTAAAGGCAGAAGATAGAGTCGTCTTCTTCTCAGTGAGGTGTACCATTAATTTGGCCCAGTCATGTCTTATTGTTAGACTTTCACCACACAGCAAGTGGTCCTAAACGAACCCATGACTGTGTATTGCTACAGTATTTTTGCACATGGTCTATCATACACAGGTAAATCTGCATTATGGAGGAGGAGGAGGAAAAATACAAAATTATGCCTTCCCTGAAGCCCATACTGAAGTACTAGTGGTCCGTTACTGGAAATTTTAGAAGGTCATGTGCTCTATTAATCCAGCTTTTAGGGGAAAAAATATAATTGATTTGAGAAAGGAAGCTGCTCCTGCTGCCTTTGTAGTGAGAAAAAAAAACCCAGAAGGCCAGTGACGAAGAAACAGATTGAACAAACTTTTTAAGGTAAGTTTCAATTATCGATTAAATCATATTTGATGGATTTGAAAACATAGATTGTAAGTAAAGTTACCATTGATAAGAATAGTTACTTTCATCAGTGTTTTATTTTTCTGACCCATGACTTTCACTATTCCTAACCCTTGTGTTACAGCAGTAGTTTGTCATATAAATTTACCATGACAAGCCCATAATTTGCATATAGATATGTGTTTTGAAAGACATCAAGCCTACCTCAACTACCCATGTTTTCAGTCTCAGTCCATAAGGAATGACACCCTCAGTCTAGCCCTTTTAATACCACTATGTGTATAACAGAGGGAAAAAAAACAACAGGTATTGTTTGCCAAGACACATTTCCATGAAAATTCTGTTGCTTCCACAGCTGATGCATTTAATTTAGGGGTTTTGGTATTTTTTTTTCCATCTAAACTAAGAATCTAAATCTAGGTCTAAACCAAAAGTTTTATTTCGGCCCTTGTGAAGGCTGTCACACATCAGCACGTATGTGGGTCAGCTAGTAAAGCAAACAAGCTAAAGGGTTTTGTTTTGTTTTGTTTTGTTTTGTTTTGTTTTTCTCACTCTCCTGTGATAAAAGACTGATGCTTGGTCTGGCAAGGTGTTTTAAGCCCAAAGTCACGCTGAGCAAAAATCACTGTGATATATTCAGGGACAGGTTGGGTTTGGAGGTAGTACAGTCACCCCAGCACAGCTGAGGGTCAGCACAACACCCTGACTAAAACCAGCTAGAGCCATACACAGGCAGCTTGGGCATTCCTAAACCGTTTTCACACAACACATACTGGAGACAAAGGTATAAAAATAGGTGACTTCATACTGCGAACTCTGGGATCTTACTTGCTCCGTGGCTGACAAAAAGGCGTTCACTTGCACCACAACTTTGCCTGGCCCACAATGCTGCCGGTCACTTTGTGAGGAAGCAACTACTAGAGCCACCTCTGAGCCCTGTAGGGGAGCACCTTAGCAGAAACTGTCACCGTAACAGGAGTTTTCATTGGCAGGATATCTGGAGAAGTCTAAACACCGGTTCAGCAGTTTGTGCCTCTTCCCGGCGCAGAGGAGGCCTGCCCACCTGCGGCTCCCCGGAGGGAAGCCAAAACCCAAAGAGGATTTTTAAGGAACAGGAGGCGACGGTCGCACCCCGATCGCCACCAGGCTGCTCACGGCAGCAAGTGAGAGGGCGAGGCGAGGTATTTGTGGAGAAAGAGCCATGCGATACGGCCGTAATTAAGCGCTGTCAGGCTCTAGGCTGCCAGGACTGAGCTCCCGACCGCCAGCAGGGCCGGGCGCCCCCCCCAGGGGCAGCAGGGGCGAAGCCGCCCGAGGGCGCGCCCTCCGTGGGCGGGAAGGCGGAGGGGGCTCCTCCTCCTGCCCTCACTAGCGGTCTGCCGTGGGGCTCGGAGCGAAGGGAGAGGCTTAGCCCCGCTGCGGGCCGGCAATGAGCGGCTGAGCCGTGAGCCATGCACTCGGGGAACAGCACGGGCACGACCAGCCGCCCGGGCCCCGCGGCGGCCGAGCAGGAGTTGCCGGGCGAGCGGCCCCTCTTCAGCGCCGGCACCTACGAGCTGCTGGCCCTGCTGGTCGCCACCATCGGCATGCTGGGCTTGTGCAACAACTTGCTGGTGCTGGTGCTCTACTACAAGTTCAAGCGGCTCCGCACGCCCACCAACCTCTTCCTCGTCAACATCAGCCTCAGCGACCTGCTGGTGTCCGTTTTCGGCGTGAGCCTTACCTTCATGTCCTGCCTGAGGAGCCGCTGGGTGTGGGACGCCGCCGGCTGCGTCTGGGATGGCTTCAGCAACAGCCTCTTCGGTGGGTGGCGGTGCCGCTGTCGCCTCACCGTCCCTTCCCTGTCCCGCTGTGTCCTTGGCTGCCCTCCCTTTCTTTGCGTGCAGTCCCCGGAGGTCCTGCGCCCTATCCCCCCTCCCCAACTATCCCCCAACCGTCGCGTACCCCCGCCCCAACCGTCGCTTCCCCCCCGCCCCTTCCCCTCCCTCAGGCGACCGCGGTGTCCCTCACAGCTTCGTCCCGGGAGTTTCTTCCCTTGATCAGCCCTTCGTCCCGTTTCGGTTAGCGTCGCCCGCCCTCCCTCCCTGACAGGGCGGGAGGAGGCGCTCCCCCCGCCGGCCGGGGGAGCCGGGGCCCGGGGAGCCGGGGCCCGGGGGGAGGCCGCGGCGCGGTGGGGTGCGGCGGGCGAGAAGCCGCCGCTGTGGCGGCTCGGCGGGGCTGGGGGTCCCTCGATCCCGGCGCCGCCGCAGAGCAGGGTTTTGGTAAGAAAGTCGACGGTGCTGAGGAAAATGATCCCGAGCAAACGGTAAATTCATAGGGAATTTGTTTTTCGAGCTCCCGAACCTTGCCGGTGTGACAGGAAACTTACTTCTTTATCCCTAGGTGAAATTCAAGTACAGTCTTTCAGTCAGAGCAGGATCACGGTTGGGTTTTGGGAAACCACTGATTCCCCGAAATGGGATTTTAGCACTGCAGGAGGAGTACTCCAGCTATTTCCATTTTTCAAACCTGTAGGCTCTTTACTGTTTACTTTCCTGAGATTCATACATACCCTTTACAGAAGTCAGTAGAAGAATAGGTTGTGGTCCAGGTATGTATGTGCGCTCTGTTAAAGGGAATATGGCTTTGTTTTCACTGATAAAAAATGCTGGAAAAGAACAGGATTGTGTTTCTAATGCTTAAAAGTAAATGTTTGGCTAATTGGTAACCAAATCTAAAGCTCATGTCAGATCCTTTTTCCTGGCAGGAATGTACAAATTAGAGGTGGATCCCCGTGCACCCATATGATGCATATGCACTGAAAATTGTGTCTAATATAGGGAATTAAAGTCTTTAGTAAGCTTTGTAGCTTTCCTGAGTAGTACTTATTCCACATGGCAGTGTAGTCTGCCTTTGGTGGGCTGCTGGAACGAAGGTGCGTGGTTGCTCATGATGGGTTTGACAGCTGCTTCATAGTGCAGCAAAAATCTTATGTCTTGGAAGCTGTGGTGGATGCAGGATGTAGTTAGCCATTTGTGGAAGGTTTGGTATTGGATGATTTTTGCAGCGCAAAGCTCTCAGGCGTTTGTTTGCTAGTGTTATCAGGGAAAGTACTAGAGACTTTAGTTAACATAAGCCTGTCTACATCACTCAGCCAGTTCAAATACTTGAGAAACTCAAGCATTTGCCCGGCAAATTCTGCCAGGCAGCTGAACATTAAGTTTACACAGGAGAAGTAAAGTATAGTTCTGTTCCTGTCTTTATTCCTTATATATTATACTTACTATTCTTGATGAAGGCATTTTCCACCTAGGGTCAAAAAATAAGATGTGTAGTAGGGCTAATGTTAAAAACCAGACTATAATAATCTCTTTACCATCTTCCTAGGATAGGACGAATAGAAACAATGAGGTATAAATTGACAGGCAAATTGCTTGATCACACATGATTTTTAATTTCTGTTTATTTGGAATGTGCTACATAATTTATCACTATAAATGTATTGAGTGTTGATGCTTTCCTGCACCCCTTTATTTAATAAATTTTTTCCCAAGGAAACGTAGGCAAATTCATGGGCCTCATCTATAGACTAGTCAAGCTAGCATCACTGGTTTGCAGAATTACATCTTCCGGTGCTTGGTCACATTATTTTCTTCTTCCATAGTATGTTTCAGTGGGAAGAATTTTTCTTTATGATGCATTAGAAAAGTGTGTATTTGTGTGTAGTTTGTCATATGGAAGTGGACAGTAAATGCACAACTTAATGTTCAGGAATATCTGATACTTGAATTTACTTTGTTCAGCTGCCATGTAAAGTAATAGAAAATATTTAACTTGGCTATTATAATTTAGTGCTAACCTGATAAAGTTATGTCTAATCTTAAGATTTCCTGTTGTACATAGTATTGTTTTCATATACTCAGCTGGAAATAGAAAGATTGTTCTTTTCTGTTTGCGAAGACAAATGGTTCCCCACCTAACTGAGTAAAATAGCAGGGGCATGTTAACACTAAAGAAAAAAAAAAAAAGGTGCCCCACAGGTAGCATCACACAGTGTTTACCATCTGGACTATTGCCACCACAGCTTCTATTTTAATTTTGTAACATATCTATGAAGAGAGAGGTAATTTGAAGGTGGTTTGGTTTTCTTTGTGCGTCCTGCCCCCCCGCCCGCCAGTGGTGAAGATACTAATTGAAGATTTCTTTCAGAGTAACCGTGTATATTTATAAATACACTTCTCTTGTATATAAAAGCTATAAAAGTTATTATCTTGGGGTGGTGGGGAAAGTAATGTAATGGTAGCCTTGTATGCTTGTATGTGTATTACCTAGCAGTGCTTCTTAAAGCATAACACTCTCCCCACCACCTCCCCCCAGGAACTTTTGGGAATAAAAAGTACATTAATTGATCAGAAGACATACAAAATTGGCAGCTTTTAAAAGTAAAGTTCTCATTAACTAAGCAGAGTAGTTACAGCTTTGTAGTTTTCAATTGCTCAGTTAAACCAGAGTGACCTAATAAAGACATTTCTACAATAAAGTGGTGGTAGTTCTGATACCATGGATATGGAATCTGTTAAATCATAACAGATACTGTGGGGTCACTTTACTGCTGTGGATTTGTGCTGGGATTGGACCCAGTCCAGCTCCTTTTACATTAGATTACCAAAACTTGTTCATGTACAGCTATGCGATTCCATTCTTGAGTATGAACTTGGACACTTCTGTGTGATGTGAGCTTTCTTTTATTTTTTTTTTTTTTTTTTCCTTGGAAGAACAGCCCCTAAGCCCCAATACTTGGTGTAAGCTGTTTTCTGCATTTGTTGTCCTATAAATGACAAGTTCCCCTGACAGTAAACAAGTTAAAGCTGCATTTTAAAAAAATATGATTTTCACTTTACATTCAGAGTTAATTCTCAACAAGTTTTAAAAATCAGATTCTTTCCAATTACTGTAGCTAATAATCAGGAATCACTTTGAAAATCATGATCATGCAGCTTTATTTTTAAAATGTCACATGTGTTATGAGGTTTTGCTTATACTGTTTTGAAAGGCAAGGTCAAGGTATTTCTTTGTTCCTCTTAAGAATGTCAATATGATTAAATACATAGGTGGAATGTGTGCTTAAATTAAACCGGTAGCATCTGCATTTTCAGAAATCCATGTTATGTCACGATGACAACTTCCCCACCCCAACTCCCCTGCCCCAACCCCAACAACAAGGAGGCCCCTTTCTACACTTCTCTTAGGAATTTTGGATTAGAGAATCTGAAATTTTCCTTTGTAAAAGTGCTTCTTATTTTACCAGCCAGTCTAGCAGTTTGGAGGCACCTGAGATCCAGAAATTAGACACTGTAAGCAGATGTTCACGTTCTGAAACTTTTCAGATGAGAAGATGGCAACAGAACTACAGATTGTCTGTCTAGGAATAAATGACTATTTTTTGTGTTCCTTGCAATAGCCTACTTCTGCATTTTCGTAACTTTATAATTAGGCAAGCCCATGTAGTAATAGCTACTTCTTGTGTTGCGTTGTACAGCTCAGAATTTACTGTTCATGCTACTGCTGGCTATTTTTTCTAGGACTTGAAAGCTTTTCATTGAGCCGTTAGAACGTGCAGAGATCAGCTTGCTGCAGTGCAAAACTGATAATTTTTACTACTGAACATCTCTCTCTGTCACACAAATAACAATCCCAGTTTTCTTTTACTCATATTCTGAAGTCAAGATACAGTTTAGGTACCTATGTCTTCACAACAGGAGCCATGAAAAGAGCTTGTCTTTGCTATTACAAAGCCATTCTTAGCACCCTATATTCTAGTGTGGGGGAAATGACATAGATCAGATGACTAGCTGACAAGTCTTAGTCTAAGCTTTGATGACGTTGGTTGTCTGTCTCTGACAGTAATCCCCATTTAATTTAGTTATACTAGTTCCAGTATTTATTTTTTAACAGTTGTTGTATACTGATGGAATATGATAGTTACTTCAATTAAGTGACTATTTACACTGTGAGGGTCACATTTCCATGGAGGAGTGTGGTCAGGTCTGTGCTGGTCCCCCTGAGTCTGCCACTCTCCTTATGTAAGAGCTTGTAACTCTTTTCCTGTCCGTAGTCAATCAAGCTGCAAGTAGTAGAGATCTGTGTAATCTCTTTATCTGATTTAGTAATACAGTTTATACCTGGGAGGTTTGCTGTCTATTATTGAGAGCATTAGGTTTTGGGGTGTAATTGCTAGAGAAGACACCCGTCAGCTAAACATACCCAAATGTCTTCATTAACAGACTAGGATACCATGTTACCTAAAGCAAGAATTTGTTTAATTGTGGAATATAGGTCCAAGGCATAATAATCTCTGTGAAACGCCAGCAGATGCACATGAACAGACAAGATTTCTTAAAATGACAGTGACAGCAAGAGAAGTTTGTATCCTACCCATCCACAGGCAGTGTATGTCTGCTTTAATGCCTTCTGTACATAGGAATAGGCCCTGAGGGTTCAGAAGTAAGCTAGTCTGATCTTGTGGAATGTGCACGTGTACCTCTCAAGCATCAATCACTTCAGCTACAGGTAATGGCAACTAAACCATCTGCCGGTGTTCTAGCACTTTCTGATACGTTTAATTGAGCAAGGGAAGAAAGAAGTGCAATAACTGGTTGATAACAGGAATAATCTTGAGGAACAAGAACCAAAATCATATATCTGAGGAGTCTCTTCACAGAAGATTGCATAGCCCACTCTTGGGTGGGCTTTATATTATTAAACCTTAATTGTTTAGGATTGACAGGCTAGTGTTACCCAAGTGTGATTTGAGACCTCTGTCTTTGCTAACTGTAAGCTGTTCTTGTAAAGGTAAATAAACGCTACCAACTTTTAATGTCAAGTTAATTGAAAGCATTATGACCCTCCTGGACAAGTCACCATTGGTATACAGCAGCTAGGTCTTGATGAGCTACCAAGTAAATGTTGAGATCCAGGTGTATACTTGCATCCAGTAACGTGAACTGGAGGATGGGAAAATTTGTAAGCAGCTTTACAGACTGTACTTTCCTGTGGAAAGCTGCAGAGTGTACATCTGAGGTTATTTCATTTATTTTGTTTTAAGGCAAGCTGATTCCCTGCCTCCCACACTTCTCACACACAATACTGAAGTAAGGATTAATTGCTAGAGGCTGTCCTGTGGACCTGGCTTCAGTTACAACTTGTTTTAAACCAAAGCAAAAACATTTATCTGTATATAATTTTTAGCTACTTCATCGAAGGCTCTTCTCTGCACACTGAAAGAATGATGCCCCGTGCTACCCTCTTGCATTACCAATGTGTGTTATATGCCCTGATTTAATCTCACTAAAAGCGTTTTCTACGGTTACTTGGCAGACAGTTTTAGGATCTTGTGTTACAGACAGCTGGAGACTCAATCAGCATGCTTTCAGCTTTAGCAATTTTTTTTTTTTCTGAAGTATCCTGTCCTGGCTTTAGCTAGGATAGAGTTAATTTTCTTTCTAGTAGCTGCTGTGTTTTGTGTTTGTGTGAGAATGATGCTGATAATGCATATTGTTTTAGTTTTTGACAGGTGATGTTTACATTAGTCAGGGACTTCTTCAGCATCCCATAAAAGCTGAGAGGGAGACAGAACAATCTGGCCAAGGAATATTCCATACCATAGACATCATGCTCAGTATATAAATGGGGGTTGGCCAGGGAATCAGCATCCACGATCACTGCTTGGGCCAGACTGGGTAACCAATCATCAGGTGGTGAGAGCGACTTGTGTTGTATTACTTTATTTTGTGTATTCTTTTACCATTATTATTATTATTGTTGATTTTTTTCTTTTTTTTGTTATTATTTAATTAAACTGTCTTTATCTCAACCCATGAGTTTTGTTTCCTTTCCCCTCCATTTCTCCTTCTTCTCCTTACCCTGCTGGGGGAGGGGAGTGAGCAAGCAAGTGGCTGCCTGGTCCTAGTTGCTCACTGGAGTTAAACCACAACATATCCCTAATTGTTTTTAAATATAGGTTATGCCAAGAAGGCTTAATGACCATAGAAAAAAAGCAGAAAATCTTTAATGCCCAGCATAGATATCCCATCAGATCCACCAAATGCATCCTATTTCAGAAGTACATTTCATTGAGATGAATGTAATAGGTTTATCCAAACCACAAATGACCAGTGCTTTTGATTGCTTTGTACACAATCCTGCACTTAAGCCCCTTAACTGATTATCTGACTGTTCCCTCCATCCTTCCTGACATAAGCATTTAGTGTTAATATTGGGCAAAGATACATAACTGTGAACTGGCCATAAAGAGCGGTGTGTTAGGATGCAGGATAAACTTTATGATAAAACAATGTTCTAAAAGAAGAAATCACTAACAGTGGAAAGACAATTGAAAGATGTTAAAGGGAAGCCTAATATAGAAAAGGAAGATCTTTAGAATTAAATAATTCTGAAAGCTTTGGGTTAAAATCCAAAGTGAATAACGGATGAAGCCCTATGTACAGAGGCTCCATTAATTTTTAATATTAATTTTGTTTGAATGAAGACTTCAGGGTTCACTCAAACTCTGCAATGAACCGTAATAAACTTCACTCAGCTTTCTCTATTGCTTCATTGACATTCACTGGGAAAAATATGGACAACAGGCAAATATGCACTACATCTAACAAAACTATGACACAAAGTTGATTTTTTTTTTTATATATTTGGTTCAAGCGTTAACTGTTTGTCAGAAGCACTTCTATGCTTCTGCTAGTTATCTTGCAGAACAAAAGACATCCATCTAGAAGATTAGCTTTTATAGAAATTATTTTGATATAACAGCTTTGGCTTCAGGGGCAAACTGATAAGCATGTATATTGCAATGTTATTTGATAGTTATTATTGATTTAGAAACTATTTTCTTTAAAAATTGAAAGTCTGATTGAAAACTGACTTCCAGACCTCTGCAAATAAGTCTGCTAAGGGCAGGAATTTCAGAAGCAGACCCTTTAAGAAAGGGGCCCTTAAATCCATTTGTGGGTGACTTAAAAATGAATGACTTCTTACTGAACCCTTTGAACTATGCATCTAGGTAGGTCTTCTGAAAAGCTCTGCTTTACTTCATGAAAGCTATGACTTTATTTGTAGATTGAACAGTTACTCTGTAGCTGCTCTTTAGGTGCCATATTTGTTGTCTATCTTGTTATTGGCATGAATAGGTTAATAGGGCAGATTTAATAGAATCCTAGATTACCATAGGGGAAAAAAGTAACTAACTTAAAATAATTTCAAAAGAAAATGCAACTCTTTCATTTCTTAATCATAACCAAGAGGTGTAAAGTTCCAGCAGTACTCTCTGGGATGTTGAATATATCACAAGTGCTGCTTGAAACCATCCCTTGACACCAGAGCTAATGTCCAATTGAATTAATTTCACCTACTAAAATGTATAAATTCTCCCTTAATGATAATTTTTCTCATTTGAGAAGAAAATTTCCATCCTTGGGATCAGTGCAGCAGGGGTACAGGTAATTACCCAGATAAGATACAAGTAACTCATCACTTTTTTTTTTTTTTTTTTTGTCTTGTGTAGAAATTTGGTTGGAACTTGTCAGTGCTATTAGCATATGGAAAAAAACCTGCAAAACGCATGTTGCACACTGTCTGTGGCAAGTTGAGTTTGAACAGGTTTTTTCAAGAGTTTTGCTACTGTAAGTGTCATTAGTTTGTATTGTTACATGTGGAGATGGCAGGCATATTCCAGCTCTCACTACTTAGAGTTGTATGAGACCCTTGGGCATTTTCTGCTTTATGGCTTTGCAGCTTCATAATGGAATTTGTTGCCACAAAGTGCACACACAGAATAGCTGAAATTCCCAACAGTTGGGAAACTCAAATAAGGCTTCCAGTCATTGCTGCAGATCTTCCACAGACATGAATGTCAGTTCATAATTTAATGGTCTATCCATGAGACTATTCTAGTTACAGGAGCTAATCTGTGCTGCTTCTGTCTCAAAGTTTTGGGTTTTTTTTAGAAATATCAAATGTGCTTTGGTTGCATATTGGTGCAGAATAGAAAAGATGCATAACGGGGGGGAAAATTCAAATTGTTTTCTGTTCTAGGCTTGCCCTTGCCTGTACTGAAGTCCTCCCCCTCACCCCCAGTGCAAAACTGGACCTTATCATCCACTGACTTTTGGTGTAACATAAGCTCCTCATTCATTTTTGACAGTTTTGAAGATTCTACTGTTGAGAATTTGTTTTTATACTTTAGAGTTTGGAGTAAAAGGAATAGTTGAAACTTTTACAAGCTGGAAAACCATTGCTAAGAATTACAGTTAATATTTCTATCAAAAGCAAGAGCTCCCCAGTTTGTGGTATAACGAAGAGTTGTGCAGCTGCTTGTATTTTGATGGCTTAAACAACTTGTGGTAATGACATTTGAAACCTTGAAATCACAGGCTTAATCTTCAAATTACACAGACTTTACACAGTAAAATCGAAATAAGTTTTACCTTGTACAGATTTTTGCTAGCTTTCTTTCTTTTTGAAAAAAGGCATCAAATCATACAGTACACTAATAAAGATATTCATAGAATCATCGAATACCAGGTTAGAAGGGACCTCAAGGATCATCTGGTCCAACCTTTCTTGGCAAAAGCACGGACTAGACAAGATGGTCCAACACCCTGCCCAGCTGAATCTTAAAAGTGTCCAATGTTGGGGAATCCACCATTTCCCTGGGGAGATTATTCTGATGACTGATTGTTCTCATTGTGAAAAATTTTCCTCTTGTGTCCAATCGGAATCTCCCCAGGGGTAACTTGTGCCCATTACCCCTCATCTTTTCCATGTGACTCCTTGTAAAAAGGGAGTCTCCATCTTCTTTGTAGCCACCCGTTAAATACGGGAATATGGTGATAAGGTCTCCCCTAAGCCTTCTTTTCTCAAGGCTGAACAAACCCAGTTCTCTCAGCCTTTCCTCATATGGCATGCTTCCCAGTCCTTTGATCGTCTTTGTGGCCCTTTTCTGGACCCCCTCCAGCCTGTCCACATCTTTTTTGCATAGTGGGGACCAAAACTGAACAGGGTATTCCAGGTGTGGCCTGACAAGCGCTGAGTAGAGTTGGGTAGTGACTTCTTTCACTCTGCTGGTGATACCCTTGTTGATGCAACCCAGCATCTTGTTGTCTGTCTTTACTGCAGCGGCACACTGTTCGCTAATATTGAGCTTGTTGTCCACCACGACCTTCAGGTCCCTTTCCACAGAGCTGCTCCCCAGCCAGGTAGATCTTAACCTGTGCTGCACTCCTGGATTATGTTTTTCCAGGTGCAAGACCTTACACTTGGTCTTGTTGAATTTCATAAGTTTCTTGTTAGCCCATTCTTCCAGCCTATCAGATCTTCCTTGCAGGGTGGCTGTCCCATCTGAAGTGTCCACTTCCCCGTTAGTTTGGTGCCATCAGGAAACTTCATCAGGGCACACTTGATCCCTTATGAAGATATTAAACAGCGTTGGGCCCAATATTGATCACTGGAGGACCCCACTTGTGATAGGTTGCCAGTTTGAAAAGGAGCTATTTACCACTACTGTCTGCGTGCAGCCTGTAAGCCAGTTCCCCACCCACTGCACAGGCCACTTGTCTAGACTGTAACACATCAGTTTCTCTAGGAGGGGGCTGTGGGGAGCCATATCAAAAGCTCCGGAGAAATCCAGGTAGATACTGTCTACCACTTGCCCCACATCAACCGAGCAGGCTACTTTGTCATAGAAGGCAATGGGTTTTGCCGAGCACAATTTGCCCTTGGTGAATCTGTGCTGGCTTTTCACAATCGCGTGCTTCATTTGAGTTGTGATAGAATCATAGAATCATTTAGGTTGGAAAAGACCCTTGGGATCATCGAGTCCAGCCATCAACTCCACTCTACAAAGTTCTCCCTTACACCATATACCTTAACACCTCATCTAAACGAGTCTTAAACACATTCAGGGATGGTGACCCCACCACCTCCCTGGGCAGCCTATTCCAGTGTCTGACCACTCTTTCCGTGAAGAATTTTTTCCTAATGTCCAGCCTAAACCTACCCTGCTGCAGCTTGAAGCCATTCCCTCTTGTTCTATCGCTAATTACCTGTGAGAAGAGACCAGCACCAAGCTCTCTACAATGTCCTTTCAAGTAGTTGTAGAGAGTGATGAGGTCTCCCCTCAGCTTCCTCTTCCTCAAACTAAACAGTCCCAGCTCCTTCAATCGCTCCTCATAAGATTTATTCTCCAGGCCCTTCACCAGCTTCGTTGCCCTCCTCTGCACTCGCTCCAGCACCTCGATATCTCTCTCATATTGAGGTGCCCAGCACAGGACACAATGCTCAAGATGTGGCCTCACCAGTGCTGAGTACAGGGGGACAATCACCTCCCTCCTTCTGCTGGTCACACTATTTCTAATACAAGCCAGGATGCCATTGGCGCTCTTGGCCACCTGGGCACACTGCTGGCTCATGTTCAGCCGCTTGTCAATTAGAACCCCCAGGTCCTTTTCTGCCAGGCAGCTCTCCAGCCACACTTCCCAAGCCTGTAGTGATGCATGGGGTTGTTGTGGCCCGAGTGCAGGACCTGGCACTTGGCCTTGTTGAAGCACATTCCATTAGCATTGGCCCATCGGTCCAATCTATCCAAGTCTCTCTGTAGAGCCTCCCTATCCTCATGTAGATCAACACTCCCGCTTAGCTTTGTGTCATCTGCAAACTTGCTGATGATACACTTTATGTCCTTATCAAGGTCATCAATAAAGATGTTAAACAGAAATGGTCCCAACACCGAGCCCTGCGGGACACCACTTGTGACCGGCCGCCAGCTGGATTTAACTCCATTGACCACCACTTTTTGGGACCGCCCATCCAGCCAGTGCTTGATCCATCAGATCGTATGCTCATCCAGGCCATGAGCCGCCAGTTTTTCCATGAGAATTCTATGGGGGACAGTGTCAAATGCTTTTCGAAAGTCTAGGTAGACAATGTCCACAGCCTTTCCCTCATCCAATAATCGGGTCATCTTGTCACAGAAGGAAATCAGGTTCATCAGGCAGGAACCTGCCTTTCATAAACCCATGCTGACTAGGCCTGATCCCCTGCTTGTCTGTTATATGACTTGTAATGGCACTCAAGATGATCTGCTTCATGACCTTCCCTGCTACCAAGGTCAGACTGACAGGCCTGTAGTTTCCGGGATCCTCCTTTCTGCCTTTTTTGTAGATGGGCGCTACATTTGCTACCCTCCAGTCCATTGGGACCTCCCCAGTTAGCCATGACTTCAGGTAGATAATGGAAAGTGGCTTGGCAAGCACGTCTGCCAACTCTTTCAGCACTCTTGGATGTAACCCATCCGGTCCCATAGACTTGTGCGCATCCAAGTGGTGTAGCAGGTCACTGATCACTTCCTCTTTAACTGTGATGACCTCGTTCAGCTTCCCCTCCCTGTCTCCTAGCTCACGAGGCTGGGTGCCCAGGGAACAGCTAGTTCCGCTGCTAAGGACTGAGGCAAAGTAGGTATTGGGCGCCTCCGCCTAGATAGCCCCCAGGAGGATTCATTCCATAACTTTCCCAGGGACTGAAGAAAGAATGATATGCCTGTAATTTCCTGGATCCTCCTTTCCGCCCTTCTAGTAGGTGAGGGTGACATTAGCCTTCTTCCAGTCTTCGGGGATGTTCCCCAGTCTCCACAACTTCTCAAAGATTATGGAGAGCAGTCTTGCAATGACGTCAGCCAGCTCTCTTAACACTCTTTGGTGGATATTGTCAGGGCCTATCAATTTGCAGGGGTCAGGCTCCTGTAGTGGTTTGCATACCAGCTCCTCCTGCTCAGACGGTGGATCTGTGTTTGTGTCAACTTGGATTTTTGTTCCCAAGGCATGGGATTAATGTCAAGTATATAGAAACAGTTCTAAAAAAGACCAGCTACTAGATTCTTATGGAGTAATGAGTGTTTCACTTAAGTCATGAGAGTTACTCTACAGAATTTCTATATTAAAAAGATGGACAATCAAATTTACAACTCAAACAGTTATTTGCATTCTACAGGAGTATAGAAGTATTTCATACTCCTTTTTTTCATACTTTTTTTTTAAAAACAATGAAGGAGAGGAGAGCAAAAAAGGCAGTGTAATCTTAGATATTCCTGTGAGTTCAATAGTTTCTGAAATGTTGATGACACTACTTAAAGTTGTTCCTCTAGCAATTTCTTTTCCATTCAGCAATGTCTGAATGCTGAGAGAGGCTGCCTGTAGTTAAATTCCTCTCATTCAGCAAAAATAGTTTGTTGGTAATCCCTCATCTGAGAGTTAAAACGTGCTTATCTGACCTTTTAGAAACATGTAACTTAGATGTCATGCACACTCACAAGATAGCTTCTACCCATTGAACACACTGAAATTTTGTTTTCTTATTAATTCCTTTGTCATGTAGCCCACTGTAGAAGTAAAAAGAATGACAAAACCCAAATGAGTGTGTAACAGCATTATCTACAGCACCCTCCACCAGAATTAATGTGGTTTTTTCCCTAGTTATGGAATTCATCTTTCTAATACACATTTTAAAATTCATCTCCATAGGGCAGACCTCAGTATTCCTGTTCTTACAGGTATTTCTGTATGTCATCTACCAGAAACAAATAGGCAGCCATGGCTCCACAGCACGAGGAGATTTTTTTTTTGGACAAAATTCCCTACATTTTGTCGTATCCTGCAGAGGCATTTTGTTTCCAATTTCTATTTTTATGGTTGACTACTTCAACCTCTACTCTTACAGCTGTGACCTTGTTACAGTAGAGATCCTGCATCAAAGAGGAATTTTCTGTAATATGCTGTGACTTGCATTTCTTGCCTTGTGTCTGTATGCTACCAGACACTTCTTGAATAACAACAAAACACGAATTTGCATTTCAGTACATACTGCCCAATGGGCTAACCAAGGTCCCTTTTATGGTTCAGGTAGTAAACTCAAGTATCCCTTTAAAGAGCACTGGTTTCAGACTGAAAGGGGCTTGATCTAAAACTGTTCAAAGATCTATGTGTAAGTACCAGTTTTTAGGGATCTTGAGCTTCCAATGACTTCCTTGAGAATGTCAAGGACTCAGTAAATTATTGCTTCTGAACACCTGTACTTTCAACCAAGCGTGTGTGCTTTTGATTACTTTGTCATGGCCAGAATCCAGTACTCACATAAAAATTGGTGGGGAAATATTTAGAGTATACAGGGACATTAGTCATTGAGTACCATTGCAGGGAGAAGGGGGTGGTAAAGAGCAAGAAATTAATTTAGGAATTTTGACTCGTCGTCCTGAGTAGCTGCTCTTTCTCTTCACTGATCACAGACAAAGCTTTAGTGTACTATGTAAGTGAACTGACCCTACAGTTGAGTGGTGTGAATTTTCCTCCATATACATGTCTATATATGATTTTAATAACCATCAGGTAAAAACTTTGTAATTCCTAATCTTCGGGCACAGAGAAATGTGAGGGGAACTTCTTGCCTTACCTTGTGTTCAGGAAGTGGACTCCATTTGATTGTATAAAGCATTTAGCTGAGCTGGTATAAGTGTAGAATAGTACCTATATAATTCTGTAATTCCTGCCAAGATCTTGCTTAGATCCATTCTTCAATGTATTTCCAGCATGTTAGGTCCTAAAAAAAGGCATGAAGGACTTCTCTCAACGTCATTTACCAAAAACAACAGCCACCAATTAAACAAACCTTAAGTCTTTTGGAAACCCTGTAGTCTGCATTTGCTAGTCCAATTTATCTTTCAAGCCACGAAAATGAAATTCTATAGCAATGACTTATACAAGAAAAAACAAACACAAAACCATACAAAACTGTGAAAGCAGTATGCCTTTCCTTCTGCATGCCCAGCAATATCTGCTTCTCTTTGTAATGAAGGTTTAAAGATAAAACTGCCGAAAAATGTGTATCTTCATTATTTCATTTCAAAGAGAGCCATGACAAGAATGTGGCACCTTTTCCTTTAGAGTGGGAAATCCTTTCTATTAACCAAGAAAGCTTTCTAAACTCATCACCTGTAAAAAGGGATCCTCTAATATTTGTAGGAAAAAGTAACTTTCTTAGAGATCTTAAAACATATCCTACTGTGGGATACTTGGTTAAAAATATGCTGGTTTTGCTGTTGAATGCCTTGATGTAGAGGCTGTGTGTTGCTCCAGATGTTGTTATTCTTAATTGCCTTCCTAAAATCCATGTTCCTGGTGCTCGAGTGTGCTATTGTTAATTTGTCTTCCTTAAATGCTTATCCTTTTTTCCAAGTGAGATCAGATATCTGTGATATCCTTTGAAGGTTTCTGCTGGATATAATGGTTATTCTCTCTTTGGCAGTAAAATTTGAATGTTTAACCTTCTCACAGCTATATAAATGCATGTTATGACAAATGCGATTGTACTTGAAGAAATGAAATGCCGTGCGTATGCGTGACAAAATACTTGTGCTTCGTATTAGATAAAATGTACACAAATTTAGACACAGATATTGTGTCTATGTACAACCTCACAGAGTGCTGTGAAATACTCCTTTTTTTTTTTTCTTTTTTTTTTGTTTAAGAGACTGTGTATATAAGCTTGATGACTGAATCATTACAGATTTCAGGTGACTGACACATGCCTGATGGGCAATTTGGTTTTTCATCATCAAATTTCACAGACCGTTAAAACAGAAATCCTTATACCCTAATCAAGACAGAATTGCCTTGGCTTGATTAAATCATAAAAGTGGCTGGACAGGGTCATGCTGAGAGCTGAAAATAATCTGTGATTTCTGTCATAACATGTTAATAACTGTGTAGCGGGGCTGAGGTGGACAGAAAAGGAAGAGAGTGCACAAACAGTTGAAACAAAGACCTTGATAATTTTTATGATAGCAGCAAGATAGGAAAGGACGCTAAAAATAACCCAGTGACTTCCAGATGGGACTTCTTCAACAACCTGATGCGTTGCTTTCCTGGTTGTTCTTTGGAATGCAAAAAAAATAATAATTGGAAAGTTGGAATTCACCTAGTCATTTTCTTCATGTTAAAGGTGCATATCTATGCTTTCAGTTGTTGAAGGCTTTCTTTGACTTCAGTCTCAACCCTGAATTCCCTAGGTTTCTAACAGATTTTGTTATTGCTGATTATCAGCTTTTTCTTTAAAAAAAACCCCACAAAACCTAACCCACAAAACCTCCCAATAACACCCCTTCCCCACCACCCATCAACAATTGCCAACAAAAAAATCACCTTGGAGCATGATCTCTCACTTAATGAAGTAAAGTTTAGGAAGAAGTATTAACTTGGTCTCTTTTTTTTTATTTTCTTTTTTTTTTCTTGTCCTACTTGGCCATTCCACATCATGGGTCAGATACCAGCATCTTACTCTGAGTAGTGGTACTGTTAGAGTTAGTAGTTAGAGCGTAATGGGGTGTCACCCAAACAGCTTATTGGTGTCAGGTTCGTAATGTGAGCTAGCTGATTTTGAGTTAATGTGCTAGCAAAAGAAACATTTATCAAGTGAACTTCAGTCCAGTTTGCAATGTTTGTGAATGGTTTAATTAATTTTCTTAATTTTTCTTACAGGAATTGTTTCAATTATGACTCTCACTGTTCTTGCCTACGAACGCTACATTCGAGTAGTCCATGCAAAAGTGATTGACTTCTCCTGGTCTTGGCGGGCTATCACGTACATCTGGCTCTACTCATTAGCCTGGACTGGAGCACCTCTTTTGGGCTGGAACAGATACACACTGGAAATTCATGGATTAGGTTGCTCAGTGGACTGGAAGTCAAAAGACCCCAATGATACCTCCTTTGTGCTCCTTTTTTTCCTTGGCTGTCTAGTAGTGCCTGTTGGGATCATGGCCTATTGCTATGGCCATATTCTATATGCAGTACGAATGGTAAGTTAATTCAAATACGATTTCTCTTAATGTAATATTTTCAGTGAAGAATGTTGATGTTGTATATTAAGCTTGGATCAGAGCCTAAATTTGCCCTCTCGCTTCCTCTTCAAACTTAAATTTGCACTCTCGCTTCCTTTTCAAACTTTTGAATGTTTAATGTTCATCCATGTCAGGCACCACTAGAAAGGATGCAGAGTTGGAGGAGAACCAAGCTAGATCTACCAAAGTCTGTTTGTTGTATAGTTTTACTGGGAGGCAGGTTAGGGAACTGCTCATGCTCGCTAATCCACATCAGATTCTCCCTTGAAAAAGGGAAAAAAAAATCCCCTCTGTTTACAGTTTTCTTGATTTCTGAACTCTCTCCTCCTCGACACTCTTGAGAAGATAACCCTGTAAAACTCTTCCAAGTGGAGATTATGCTACATTAAAACAGTTTTTCATGTTAGGGCAACCCATTTTAATTCAGTACAGATCTTTAGTGTCAGAAAGTATTAATGTTTCCTATTTTGTGGGTAATTGGTCTGGACCCATTTAGGTTTCTGGTCAACACTGTTGGCACAGCTGATAACTGTTATGGAGAGTGCTCATGTACGTGTCTCATTGTTTCCTCATTTTATGACTCACCCAGATAACACTGGGAACCTGCTGCCTAGTATTCTGTTTTAAATAGAGATTTCATAACTTTAGGGTAACAAACTAAGTGGCAGAGTAGTACAGAGGAATCTATTTATGAAATTTCCTTCTCTCTAAAGGTTGCTGATGACACAAATCTACAGGATTGTCTTAACTAGTCAGACAAAGGACCACTAAATGTAAACTGTACTTGCTTATACCAGTGGATGAGGGCAAGTTAGTTTTCTAAAATACTTGCAATGATAAGTGCAGCACATTTTGTTACATCACTGGATTTGTTGTTTTCCAGTACATTTGCTATACTATTTTTCCTCAACTTATATTTTTACACTTAATATACACAAAAAAAGTCTGGGAAGCATGACGTAAACTTCCAGAAGAATTGTAGTTCACAAGGTAAGGTGTATAGTGTCTGTGCCTAAAACTAAATCAGTTAATTATAAATAAATGTAAACTGTTCAGTTTCAGGTAAAATATAGAGCTATTTTACTTGACCATTTTATCGTTTTGTTCTACAGCTTCGCTGTGTGGAAGATTTCCAGACTGTTCAAGTGATCAAACTTTTAAAATATGAAAAGAAGGTGGCTAAAATGTGTTTCTTAATGATCTCCACGTTCCTTATTTGTTGGATGCCCTATGCAGTGGTCTCCCTCCTGATAACATACGGCTATAGCAACCTTGTAACTCCAACGGTAGCTATCATCCCATCTTTCTTTGCCAAGTCAAGCACTGCTTATAATCCAGTCATCTATATCTTCATGAGTAGAAAAGTAAGTACATTAAAGATTTTCTTATTAGTAGCCAATACCACAGTTGTGGAGTTTAGATCTCATTTACTTTAATCTGTAAAGCTTGGATTTTCTTAAAAATTTGAACAGCTAGGATAAATGGTAAAGATCTAGTAGAATTTAAATCCCTGATGGTGCTTGAAGTACTACCTTATCAGAAATGAAATTTTAAATGTCTGAAATCATACATGAGCACTCACGTGAAAGGAAGGGGAAGGGGTGTCAAATTTTAAGTGTCTAGTTTTGACAGTTTATCCATGAAATGGACTCCAACCTTATCTGAATTACTCCCTTACCACAACAGAACTCCATCAGAAAAAGTTCAGAATATCCGGTGTCTGTTTTTTAGGCGGAAAACCTTGCCTATGACTTTTCTGTTACGGCAACACAAGAATTGAACAACTCAGCGTAGTATTTCAAATATTACAGCAGTAACATTTTCCAGAGCTTTATTGTATTCAAAGCCAGAATCTCTTGTGGATGACAGTGAAATGTTTTTTGGAGACAAATCATATACTATTAAGAAGACATACTTATCTATGAGAAACAAGTTTTTATTTTTGTCTGCTTTTGTGGTCTTCATTATGAAAAGTAGACTGCTGATTTAATGGTGGTAAGTAGCTCATTTCAGTGCTTTGCAGAGCAAAGAGAGAATGGAAGAATTTGGAGTTATCAGTGGCATGTCAAATACATGGAAGCTAGAAAACTGTACATCTTTCTGTAAATCATCGGTACTGTGAAGATAACCACTGAATGCAGTTAAGCAGTGTTGATGAATTTATTTAGACATTAAAATAGCTTCACTATAACCCAGAACACTGACTGGAAGTGTAATATGCACTTTGTAGGCTTCTGAAACCGAGATTGTATAGAGTTAAAGATATCTGGAGTTTAATAGAATCACTTGACAAAGGCTAAAATACCATTAATGATTGCTAGAAGGATTTCCCTGGGTTTTTATTACCTTTTAGCTCATTGTAGAGATGGAATTTTTTGTGATTTCCTACACTGGTTTGCAACTGCCAGGCAGTAGCTTGGGCCAGCCAGCAGTCTGTAGGGACAAGGCAGCCAAGTCAGTGGGTCCCGTCAGCCAGGTGGGCAGCCAGACAAAGGCTGCAGTGCAGCTCAGGCCAGGAGCGAGGGCAAGGGTGAGCTTAAAGATGTTCCTGAGTGAAGGCAACAGGCCCCCATTGTGGCATCTTGCAGCTCTTCTCGCACAGCTCATTTCACAGCAGGGCAGTCCAAGGTTACGCAGCTGTACGATATCGGAGCTGGCCTGGATATGGGGAGTTAACAGCAATCATGTTCAAAAAAGGTGTCTTTCAACAGAGTGATTTTTATTTTTTTAATACAGTGGCACAGACTCTGTACCTAGATGTCAAGCTGAGTAGTTTATCTCAAAAAGATTTTGTAGGTTCTAATACCCGGAAGCAAATCAAACTGGTACCAGGCACAATGCCAGTAAAGTCATAGCCAGGATAAGAATGAATCACTTCTTACTCACCTCTAATTCCAGATTAAGACCAAAATTATAATATTTTTATATATCTTCTGGGTTATTTTGCCCTCAGAAGGAATCCTAAAACCAGTTCTCTATAATATCCTTCATCTATCTGACCTTTTCTAACATATTTGTGCCTTCTCACTTCCGTGCTACTCAGAGGTACCATGTTATCTCTGAAATCTTCAAGGCTTCCACATGACTACTGTCGTGTACCAGATTATTTTTCTCTATCATGTTGTAACTTTCTAGGTCCCCTTCCCAACAAAACCTATTGCCTCCCCTGTGTCAGAGTAGGGTTAGTTTCCTCTAACAAAACCTTGTTCCAAACTGACATGTCAGAGAGTTTCTTGCATAATAGCTGGAAAAACAAAGTCACTGGCCATGCAGGATAATACAGAATAATCCTTAACACACCTACACAGAAGGCTATTGAGAAAGATGAAAGATGTCCTACTCCCTTTTCAGAAAAAAGGTGGGTTGTTTTTTTCCCACCCCGTTTGTTGTTCTGGGCTTGTTTATTTGTTTTAGGTCATCTTCTTACATTCCAGGCATGTCTTGGTACAGGTTATTAAAAGAAGAGGAAGCTGCCCACTTATTATTTCTTATAAAACCAGAGAGTTTCCCCAAAGTTTCCCCACAAAAAAATATGTGAGCTTTAGATTTGTGCAGACATGAAACTGCTGAATGAGCACATCCTTTAACCCCCGTACCTGAATGCTTCATTTTGTGAAGGGGAGACCATAATTGGGGCCTTTAAAACAGCTCTACTACTGGAATTGCCATTTATATACTGATGCGAGTTTTCACTGAACATCTTGCATTATTTAGTCACAAGGTAGAACAGACTTCCTGTATCATAAGTGTCTTTTAGTTAGCTGGAAGACTTCTGTTCCTTCCATGTTCCTTGGAAACATTTTAGTTCTGTGTTACCAACCATTGAAATTTCGTTTTACATCTGTGACATTCAATGGTTTTGTTAAAACTCCAGACCCTGGAATTACTTAAAAGGAAAAAAAAGTTACTCTGTATCCCCTTTCTCACCTTGTTCCTTCCCTCTGCACCTTCCTGTAAAGTGTTTCTGAGAATATTCTTTCCTCCCCTGCTAGACCAAATGTGTGATTTTTTTTTTTTTTTTAATATGGGAACAATACCTATAAAACTCTTTGGAGTGTAGTCGTCTTGTTCGTTGCAGATTGTCAATTGCAGATGTTGCTGCTGCTAAAATATTAAATTGCATTTCAGTGCCCCCTACTGGCTAGGTGATCCTCTTCAGCTCTGGCCTTGAGAAAAAAACACCCACTAAAAAGATACCATGTTTGTTACAACACTGAAACTGACTCAGAACAAGGTGGAGATATGAAGAAATCTGTTAAGTCATTTACTGTACTGTGTTCACTGAATCGTACATGATAGTGAACACTTAGGAAGTTGTAACTTCATTCTATTTATTCTCTCTTGCAGTTTCGTCGATGCCTTTTGCAACTCCTGTGCTTTCGCCTAATGAGATTCCAGAGGACCATGAAGGAAACACCAGCAACAGGGAATGACAAACCAATACGACCAATAGTTATGTCTCAGAAAGCAGGGGACAGGCCAAAGAAGAAAGTGACTTTTAGCTCTTCCTCTATCATTTTTATTATCACCAGTGATGACACTCAGCAAATAGATGACAACAGTAAACACAGTGGGACAAAAGTAAATGTCATCCAAGTAAAGCCACTATAGGGATGAGCTAAAGAGATGTGAGAACGAGATGGACTTCAGCCAGTAGACTGTTTAGGTTGGAGACCGGTTTCAGTGGTAGTGTCCATGGCCTGCCAAAAGAAGCCACATACTTAAGCTGTGAATTACTGAAGGAATTTGCATCTGAAGCATTGCAGGCAGTTCAGTTTTGGTCACAGTACTGAAATCTCTGCATCTGTGCCAAAATTGCTGATGGATGTCTACTCTAAATTTTCTTAAAGCATATTGTAGGATTGCCATTCAGGAGAACTTGGTCAGCCTGGAGGAACGCGCTAACAGAAATGTTACGAAGTTCAGCAAGGGCAAGTGCAAAGTCCTGTACTTGGGGAGGAAGAACGATGCTGCAGCACGGCAGGCCAGGCCCTAGCTGCTTGGGATGCAGCTCTGTGGAAAAGGATGTGGAGTCCTGTTGCACAATGAGCAGGGCATGAGCCTGCGGCGTGCCCTGGCAGGAAGGAAGGGCACCTGGATGCCAGGCTGTACTGACAGGGTCGGAGCCAGTAGTCTGAAGTTATTATGCCCTTAACTCACCCCTCCGTTAGACCACATCTAGATACCGCATCCAGTTTTGGGACCCCAATACAAGAAAGACACCTGTAAACTGGGGTGAGTTTAGTGGAGTCCCCCAAGATCGTCAGGGGCTGTTGTACTTGGCCTGTGAGGAGAGGCTGGGGGAACTGCACTTGACCAGTGTGGAGATGAAACATCTTCAGAGGAGCCTCACAGCAGCTTTCCAATAGAGATGGGGAGTTTTTCAACCGGATGGAGCCAGGCTCTTCAGGGCATTCATAGTAGAAGGATCACAGACAACGAACATGAACTGGAATAAGAGAGATTTGTATGGGATATAAGGAAAAGCTTTTACACCCTGAGGACAGCCAAGCAGTGGAACAAGTCAGACTGAAGATTTCGTGAGGTTCCTTCCAGCTTCAGTTATCCTGTGATCCCTGAACTGCCAGCATTCCCAGTGCACGGAGTAATCAGGGAAGAAGGAGGAATGTTTGAATTTGGCTGCAGTTTAGCTGGTCTGAATTGGTGCTTTGCGGGGTGGCGAGTGGGAAAAACGATGTCTACAATAACTGGGGTTATGGTGAAATGAGAAGCCCCAGAAAGCTGTCCCTGTGTACTCAGCAAGCCATTCTCTTGGTGCTACCTTATAGGACCCCTGAGCTACACAGTGGAGAAAATAATGCAAATCAAAGCACTAATGACAAAACGTCAGTGAAAAGGGAAAACTGGAATTTCTTTTTTTGTTACGATATGTGAATTATGAATCTTTATCTTGCATTCATTTATTCTGTACATGGACCAGAAGTGTCATCCTATGTTAGCCCTGAACCTGCTCTGGCACTCTGCTGAAAGTAATGGTTAGAGAAGAGCAGGGTAGCTTTTGCCTAAGTTGCAGCGTGAGTAATGATTGTCTTACTTGGAGCTCAGTAAACAGCGGATAGAGATTTTTTTTTTTCCCTGCCCCTCACCTTTTGTTGCTGGTACAAAATGGCAACAGGATTCTGCCCCAGACACGGCTTTCTGTCAGCATTGGGTGAGTAAGTTAGAGAAATAATTTTGAATTATGGCAGCTAGTTCTCTACCACATCATTGGACCAGTGTAATTTCTCTGCCTCAGTCTGCTAAATGGACAGCATGGAACTGCAACATGCAGCTTTTCCATCTCTGTGAAAGCTGTGAGGAAAGCTTCCTCTGGGGACAAATCTGAGAGGTATAAAGGGAACATGCTGAATAACTGTTGGTCCTATAGCCATTGGTCTTTGTGCTTGTGCCCCTGCTTTTGAAGAGGCAAATTCCTTTTATTGCACCCTTCTAGAACTTTAGCAGTAGTAAACTGGCTCTGTGTTGTGTTTAGAAGTGCATCCAGAATCCATTGTTTTCTAGATTAGATCGTATAATCTGAGAGGAAACAGACAATAAATACTTGTCTTTGTTTCTTTCATATTTGTTATTTTTGTTTTGCTACAAATGCATAGATAAATTGTCTTACAATGTCAAAGATCTGCCCTTACTAAAGGATGTTCATTGCAATGTCAAGAACTATGTTTTCAGCCAGTGATCACTACATCTATGCACATTTATATTTACAAAGGGAGAAAGATGTACATTAGTGCTCCATGTAATGATTCCATCCTTTTAACAAAACATTTGGCATTTTTGTATTTGCTGAGTATTGAGCCTTCAATGAGTGATTAAATGTACCTTATTTATATTAATGTGTTCTTGGTGAAATAATTTTTTCCCTACTGAGAGGGAGATGGTTTGCTATTGTCACTTGTTGGATACAGCTTGAAGGGTAGCATTAGGCCCTGAGAAGACAATAGCATTTTAGGATTCTAGTTGACCTTTGTAAAGAACAAGTATAGGGTCTGTAAAGGGAAACTATCCGGATGTTACTCAGATTTATGAAGGTAAAATTTGAGTAATTAACAATAACAGTATATGATTTTTTTAATAACACTAACAATTAGGTAACAATACATGAAAACTAAACACTAAAAATTATTCCAAATTTGTGATCTTGGCTACTTTGTGGAAGTTGGTGGCCTAAAATGATAAATTTTGTGAACTGTTTGAGGTAACTTGTTCTTATAGCCTGTAAAGTGTCACTAGCTTTGTAAGTGTGGCCATGTGAAGTTAACATGCTGCAGTCCTATTTGCTCATCTTTTAAGCTTAACTATTTTCTGTGGGTAACTGCAGCACTGATGCAAAATTCGTACCCTGCTACACAGAATTTAAGTATTGTAATAGTCTCTGAGTATCACCGTGTTATTTACAGATTTGTTACACTTTTTCTAAATTTCAAATCTGTCTTTGGTCTATTCTGCAGATGTCACAACTGGCTAGTTTATTACAGGGGAGATGCAGAAACTTATGCAGGACCTTTCTCTCCCATTACAGGGAATGGCAGAGGAAGATGGTTAGCATTAACATTTGGACCATTAGCTGTTCCTAAAGTAACAGAAATGCAGACTAAGAAAGAGAGAAAGAGAGAGTGTGAAGGGCAAGAGCTTAAGAAGACATGAGAAGAGTACATTATTTATGAAGATTTTAAATAAACTAGTTGGTAAGAACTTTCATGATCCTGTCACGCAAAGGGAAGTGGCAGGTATGGTGAGTACCATGATAGCGGCAGAGCCAATTCATTTCTCTTAATGATGTTTCATTGATTTCATGCGTTACTGGAAAAATACAGGCAACAATTTATTTAGAATGCCATTTGTAACCTGCAAATGCAGGGGCCTCAGTCAAATTGCTTCCCAGCAGCTGGTGCGTCAGGACTCTGTTGGGAGGCATTTCTGTATCTCCTTCATGCTGGGGAAAAGATCCCCTTTCGCCCTGTGTTTTGAGGCAGTCAGGAATCCTGAAGCTGCGTCTACCGACCTCTACCCCAGTGTAGAAGCTTCTGCTGCTGCCCTGGATCCCATAGAGGTGAGAAACTGTGGGAAGCGTGGTGCAGATCTGCTCCACGGCCTTGTGACCTTCCTCCTTTTTCAGTCCCCAGAAGCAGCTAGGTATATGCTGAATGTATCTGACTTCATGCAGAAGAGTCGGGTCTTATACTACTAAGACCTTATTTTTTATCATAATGATTGCGTCAGTCAGGAGATCAGTATTCACAAGCATTACCCTTATGCTCCTGTCCTTTGCGTAACAGCGGTATCCTGCTGCTGTTTCCTGCAGAATACTGCAACAGCTAAGTGAAATGGATATTCAAATGCTGTATTGTGCTAAACCATCCAGAAAGAGCAGCCTTTAAGAAAACATTTGTCCTTGGCTTATATAAACAACCTTCAGCTCAAGAATAGAATTTTTAACTGGGTAATATTAAGAGGTAAGAGATGAGAAAACGGTGGAAGATTTCACAAACTTGTATTTGACCCACATATAAACCCTTCAGTTTGAAAATACTTGTTCTCAGGTATTTCTTTTGTCAGTCTATTTCAGTTAAGGAGCCTTATTTTTGTCTCTCATAAAGGAAAAGAGGAGGAGGGGGGCGAGGCTGGAACAGTGCCAGGTGGTGGGGATGCAGGTTGCTGCTGCTATTAAAGGTTGGCAGTAGGTGCTCCTTTTGAGTTGGAATGGTATTTTGCACGTGCCCCAGTCCCTCCCTCAGTGGCAGGAAAAGCAGAAGGGCGAAGTGCACGGCTGATGTCCCTGCCTTCTGGCACAGGCAAGCGCTGCAGCCTTTTAGTCCCACTTGTCTGACACCCAAGGCTGCTTTGCCTGCTGCTTTGCTCTGGCTCTGCATTTCGTTTATCCAGCTCAACCTGAACATTATGAATGCCTTTCTCTCTCTCTCCTTACCAGATTAGTATTGAAGAGTTACTTGTAACGAATTAAAGCTGAAGAGGAAATTAAATTGATTTTCAGTACAAATTAGAATGCAGGTTATTAGCAAGAGACTTGGCATCAAACGCTGTCTGGACCTGGCTCTTCTGCCTCTCAGTGTTTTCAACAGTGTTTGCGCTCCCTCTTGTGACTTGCTCAGGCAGGTGCCTGCTGATAGAAGAATGAGCCTGGCTTCCTAAAAACCTGTCTGCGTTACACTTTCCCCTGCATACAGGAAGATTCACTGTTTCATGTCTATTATGTATATTTTACATTACATATACTTCTGTCTTTGAAAAAATAGGGGAAATAGATATCTGTAAATAATAGGAAGTATGGCCTGTCACAGTCATAATTTGAGGAGTTTATGTCTTTGCACGTTCTGGAGAATGAAGCCAGGTGGGAGGCTGGTTATATAGATTGTGTAGGCATGGTGCTGGAGCAGCATATTAAAGTGCTTCTAAATCTGTTTTTTGCCTCGCTGAAAATTTCTCCGAGTGAAGATAAAATTCCATCTGGAGCAGCCTGAGGTCTGCTCTGAGGGGGAATAAAGTGTTTGCATGCCGATTAGCCATGGTAGTTTCCACCAGTCTGTATTGGATAGATGATTGAGACTGAAGTCAGGATATAGTGTAGAATTATTAAACCTTACTTAACAGGTCTGCTGCCACCTTCTTCTTTATTTATATTAACTGAATTTCTATTACATTAGTGAGCTTCCAGGTGTAGCTAAAACGGGATTTTGTTTCCATGATGGGTGGATCTGAGACCAAAAATGAGAAAATACTCATCATCTTCATGTATCCCATTGTCTTCATGGTTTATCTAATTGACTTGCATCAATACACTGTGCTTTTCATTTGGTTTGCTGTGCTGGTGTGAGGTGTGTATTGGGTACACGGGGTGGGCCACGGCTGATATCTTGAACAGTTTTTGTGCAAATACCATCTGCAATTACTTTTTTTCTAAGGCATGCGGAAGCCTTCAGAAAGAGGCACTTACACAATTGGGCAACATTTTCTTTCCTTATGCCAAATACGCATTTATTTTAGCACCCTTTCAGTAACATGTTTGCCAGTTGGGTCTGAGGAGAATTTGAAGTGTGCTTGATGGGCTGTTGAACATGAATTCTAATTATCCTTCCTGAGGTAAAATACAGAAGAGATTTTTGTCCACTTCTGAACCCTCTTTCAGCACTGAGCTCAAAGGATTTTTTGGGTAGATAGTACAGCATCTGCATACATCACACTATACCAGTCTACACCTCCATTTCACATGATGGCTTCTATTAATCATGATTCACAGCTTTGTAGAGATAGTTGTAAAATAAGCGTTTCCTTTGAACCCATCAGAAAACAATGAAACTTTACAAATCACAGAACTATGTATGGTTTTCAGTTTTTCAGTTGTCTGAAATCTTCTAAATGAAGGGAGAGTAGGATGGGGGGCAGGGGGAAGAGGTATAGGAAGACATTCTTTTTAAAAATACTAGAACAATGCCTGGTGTTTCTTCTAGAGTGAGGAGATGATGGTAGCCATATGACTAATAGATACTTAGGGTGTTTAAGAGTATATAACAACAACTAGAGATGCTCAGTAAACAAATAGTTCAAGTACTGTAGCTATTTATGGCTACACATATTATCTAACTCATGAATATTAGATGTATTTAAATTTTTAAGTAAAAGCTTGGATATAGCTGTCTCTCTCCTGTCCTGAAGCTACTTATATTAAAGTTAATAGCATGTCTGGTTTCCAGAGAATTGCAATGAAATGTACTGACAGTGGGGAGTATTTGCTTCGATAACTGTATTGAAATAGCTTATGGCTACCTATTGCTGCAATAAATGTTTGATAGATTAATAATCATATTTACTTTGAGTTTTCTCTAACTATATTTTATACATCCAGATCGGGGTATTGTTGTAAAAGACACTCAGCTTTTAAAAGAAATGTGGGAGATCATACAGTGTCAATTTCCAAGGTGAAATGAGGAATTAGTGATTAGAAACGGACATGTCGTTCCCTGCAGCGGACAGAACATTTCCCAGGAACAGTACATCCCAAGCCTTACCTTCTGAACATCATCGCCTAATAACTGGTCCTTGAAACACTACAGAGGCATATAAATGATCATGTCTTTCTCGGAAAGATAATGAACAACAGAAAATATGTCTAAAATGTTAAATATAGGAAAATTTGGTAACCATGGCTTCCTTTCTTTATCTAGGCATTTATTCTTCTTTGAAATTGAATTTTTAGACTAACAAAGCATTGTTTTTTCCAAATGGAGGCCCTTCCATATTCCTATTTTTTCTGTTTTCCATCCAGTTATTCTTTCGTCAAGATTGCATTCTTTTGTAACAGAAGGACTCAAATGTGTGGATTCTGGTGAGTAAAGAGGGAAGCACAACACACTTGAGATCTCCACCTTATTGCAAGGAGGTATATGAAGACAGCATCAACTTGGCAGTGGGGAAAGGGACTGAATGGAGATCTACAGAAATTTTTAAAAGAACTATGTAAAGTGAGACAGCACTGGCACGTACTTTAATGTAGCCATGTATTTATTTTGCACATAATACAAGGCCATATCTGAACATAAGGGATTAACTCGTCCTAAGAATATATATCAGCTTTCTTTGTAAACATCTTGAGATATGCATCAATTACATAGCAAGACCATTTTTTATCAAATAGGGTGTCACCCTGCAGAGGGAGCCATTGGGTTATGAAGCCAAAAATGACGATGATGTTTTTCTTGCTAGGGTTTGGCTTTTTTTGTGTTCTTGATTTTTGTGGGGTTTTTGGTTTCTGGGGTTGGTTATTTGTTTTGTTTTGGTCTGGTTTGTTTTTTTTTTATAGTGATCTTGCATGAGTGCTTACAGAGTTTGTTGTCTTCAGGCTTTGCTACATCTTGCAGAAGTTCATCTCTTAAACTGTCCTTCCTAGAGGTGACAATTAGACGCTTAGTTCTTTCTCAACAAATGAAACAAGATAGGAAAAGAGGTGCATCCTGTTCCAGAGTACCAAGGACAATGCTTAATTTTTATAAAATGCATCAGATCTCACAAGGGTACAAACTGTCCAAGCGTCATATCTGGGTATGGAGTGCTCTGTGCAGATGGGAGCAGCATTCTGCTGTGACTGAGGAAAGGAGAATTGAGTTACTTTCATGGGAAAGAAGACTTACCACCAGGGACAGTCTAATCTAACATGCACAGAGAAGAGACGGTCTTTACTTAACAGAATTTTATTTGTTGCTGTTTCTAGTTTTAATTACACTGTACCCCAGCATTGTTAGACCTCCCCAAAATCTGGTTGTTCCTTGCCCGTCTACTAAGGTGACTGTACCTGCCATTGCCTCAGATGTTGTGAATAGACACATCCTGAATTGTGATTATGTCAGACTGACAATTCCTCTTGGAAAGCTAAAGCTATTCAATTATATTATATGTGGACTCGACTGGAAGACATAGGCCTATTCTAAGAGTTTTTTAATTGCAAATAGAGTTTCAAGAGATCTTTTCTGTTAATAGCATCATACTACTTGTAAGTGAACTTCCTACCTCTTACTGTCAGATATTCCCTGTTCAGTTAAGGTAGTTACTTTGCTTTCTTCATAAGTAAATGTGCCACTAAATTAGGTACTCCACTTGTTTCAGAACAGCGCAAGTCTGAAGAACATAAGTAATTTTCACCAAATCATGTCAGTCCATTGTCTAGTGTCTGTAACACTTTCCCTTTGATTTTGGAGCCATTTCACAGTGTCTGTCTTGGTGTCAGTGTGAGTCCCAAGGAGAGCTTCTGTTCTTTCGCAGGTCCAAACATTAGTTGCTTTAGTCAACTGTAAATTTTTGTTGCGCAGAAGTAGTTTCCTATATCTTCTGGCTTATTCTTTTTGTTCTTTCCCAGGCTTCCAAAGTTGTCTCCATATCTTTTCTGAAATAGGTCTCCTCTGGCTCTTCCACACCCCAGTTTAGATAATATTATTGGAGAGTGTTATCTCCTCACTGCGTTTTTCCCTTCTAAAGGAGAGAAGAGCATGCTTTAATTTTAAAACCTGCTACTTTTTCCCAAGCAGGTTGTATTTTCAGTCCAAAGTTCTCAAATGCATCTGAACTTTGGTCAAGTCATAATGAGGCTTACTAACCTATAAATCTTTCCCAGTGACACTTTCCCAAATCTAACTTGCTTAAAAATGATAAGGATTGTTAATATTTTCTCAAGGTGAAGAATATACATCAAAGGTCTGGAAAATATACTGGGGGAGGAGAAAATACCAGTGGGATGGGGAGGCCAGGAATTGTTATGACTGCTGCAAAGTGTTCTCTCTGTTCCCCTCCCACCCAGTGAAGCCTACACTTCTCCAGCTTCCCCTTCTACACTGGGTCATTTCTGTTCCAGTTAAAATGAATAACTCCTAAAGGCAGGGTAAAGTTTTTTTCCTCATCCCTGATGGATTCAATACAGTACATGCTCCTTGGACAGTAATTCAATTTGCTGTGTAAACATGGACATCTTTCACAATGATTTCACAGTCCTGTAAAACTCTATGCTAGTGCTTTAGTTAGGTTTTGTCTGTATTTTTTTCCCTAGTCCACATAAGTCTTTGTAGCTTAGTCATCTCATTGCTACTGTAAATGGCCTTGGAAAAGATATGGCTGAGCAAGCGAAGTCTCTTTTCTTGGGGGCTTCCATATGGGTCCATAATGATGTTCCTTTCCAGTGCATGTCTGGAAGCCCTGAAAATAACAGCAATATTTTTCTGACAGATCTGCTAGATAGATAGAAACAGTTGGTTGCACTCCGTGATTTGAGTGATGTTACACTGTTGTTCAGGCAAACCTGTGTGGTACAGACAATGACTTTACTCAACAACTTCACCTGTTGCCCAGGTATTGACCGTCTACACAGTATTCTTGTAAAGCATTCTTATATGAAGCTGCTCACAGAAAGCAAGAGGAGAGAAGGAGTCATTAGCGCATCTTAACTGTTCCGTATCCCTACAGGTATGTGTTTCAACACTAGGTGTGCAGGAGCTCTATGGTTACAAGTCTGGATTATTTTGTGGACACCAATGTCTGTGGGGTTATATGTGACCTTGTAGAGGGCCTTTGGATCTCATAACCTTTTGAAGTGTAAGAGTGAAAATAGACCCATCAATCCTCAGTTCCTTCACCAGTGCAATGACTCTGTCACTTCACTTCATACATGTTTTGTTGAGGACTCCTGTTTCCTTCCCCTCTCTTTCTTTCTTTCTTTCTTTCTTGTCTCTTTCTTTCCATGTTGAGCAGAATATTATGAACTTCACCTGGACAGCTTAGTTCCCTGGCAGCTAATCACCTAGCATGCAGGTTGTCAGATGTAATAATGCTTTATCCAGATGCATGATTTGGACCAGTTTTTTACGATTATGTCAGGTGGCTGGCAGTTTGAGGCAAGCTGTTGTCTGGACTGTACTCTGTGTGTGTATCATGATCATTGCTAATTTCTCATATGAGTTTGACACTAATGAATGCAATTCTACTAAACAGCGTCATTTCCTTGGAATCGTGTTTTCTGACTGAAAAGCATTGCATTGAAATATTTTTGGCTAGCACTACTTGTGAAGAATGAGACAAACAAAGGTCTTTCAGTCTTTTCTATAAATAAAAAGTCTTTAAACATATTTATGCCACCCCAAGTCTATAGGTTTTTTTGTCATTTAAAAGTGAGCAGCTGCTGATGTATTATAGTCTTCAACTGGAGATAGTTAATGCTACTATAAAAGTGACAGAAGAGGGAAACTGTTGAGAATATTACTCCTAAAAACCATGTAATAATTGAAATAGCTTTCCTTAGGACAGATCATTAGCCTGAAAAAGACAATGCTGACTCCTCTACAAAGAGTAGAGCACTGTCAATTGACAAATTTACTGTTCCTAAGAAACTTTCACGTCCGGTGCTGTTTGTTCCTTCATACTTGTGGCAGTCTTCTGAATCTAAAATAGTTTTCAACTTGTTTTTTATCAGTTTGTTGGCAACCAGTGGAAAGGAGATGCAAAATGCTGCCAAATCAAGATTGCAGGGATTTACATGCATTTAGCATTCTGGGGAAACTAACTGCATGAGATACAAGGCAAAAGGGACCTCAACATAAAGCTTCTTCAGTAGAATCTCCTTTATGTCCTGAAGCAGTGGGTATCTCTATACAGCTCCTCCATCACTATACTGCCTGATCACCCCAAATTATCATCACATTTCTCTACAGTGGAACAATACTATAAGTCATACAAGTAACCGAGCTGAAGACATGCCCCCACAGGAAAGTCTGTGGCAGCAGCAGGAGTGTTTTCCTGTAGCTTAGTGCTGTGAACTCTCACTCTTGAAAAGACAACCCTTCCAACAGAGATTTGAACCACTTTTCTTGCCAGGCAAGAAGATATATTTACTGCTGCTAACAAGGAAGGAGAAGAAAGCACTTCCTGCACAGAGAGCCACAGGGGGGTGATTTTTCTGGTGGTGAAAGTAATTGTCTTTCATTAAATAACTTGCAATCCCAACCTTCAACACTGCTTTCCTTAGCCACTATTTTGGGATTCAAGAACATTTGAAAGTTACATTTAATTCCAGTGTCTAATTATTTTTTTAATCTTCATTTTAAAAGGCTGTTGAAATAAAGGTCACAAAATGCTAACTATAAATTTCCCAGGTCACTGCCTTTCAGTGGCTGTTGCTAGAATGAGCAAAAATGTTATGGCTATAATATGGATTAAATATCCTAAAATACATTTCTACTGCTACTATCCTAGCAAACATGAAGATCACAAGGTATAATGATTTAGCAAACATTTTTCCATGGCTCGATCAACCACCGGGTTGATATAAGAATCGCTTGCAAATGCACTTGTTAGCAGTAATAGCAATGCTAGACATTTCTTTTTATTAGCTAATGACTTAGTGTCGGGGGACACTGGTAGATATTGTGGCTATCTTTTTCCATAGTGCAGCACAAGTAAGTCATTATCAGAAGTTCAAACCTTTAAAATGCTGAGCAGATGAAAGCTAGCTTTGTCTTGGAGACAGACATTCCCTTAATTTTGTGAAAACAGAGCACAGGGGTTGAGTACCTTCCCAGCTTGTTGTCTTAGTTGGACTTCATAGTCTGTCAGATTTCCTTACAGTGACTCTCACGCTTGACTCTTGATATTACACTGCACTCCTAACAGCAGTAAAATTTGGAAAATTATTAGCAAGAGAACAAGTGTAAGTTCCTTGGGGATGAATTTTTTGTTTTGTTGTCTTCTTGTGCCCATCCTGGTTAATATTAACCCTAAGTATTTGACAGATTATATTACAAACCATGATGTCTCATGGAAAGGAACAGCATTGGCACACTCATTCATCGTGCAAGAAATCTAGCTGAAGGAAATTTTGGCACATGGAGTCATAACTCCAAATGGACAAGACAGATCCCCATAGAGACTGTTCAGATGGCCTAAGACTGACTTCAGGTAATAAAATACTGTTTCATGTTCATGGACATGAATCCATTGTGGAATGCGTTGTTGGCAATGCTAGGAGCAGCGCTTCAGCCCATGCGAGGTGGATAAGCAGGTGTGTAGTTAAGCAGGAAGATAAGTGCAGCTTGAAACAACGTGTTGCAAGCACTTGGATGAAGCAACACTTAGAGAAAGTCGGATGAGCGCAGAATCTGTTTGTAGCTGTAAAAAAGGTTTTTGCCTGGGCAAGTCCACTGGTTAGCAGTGAATCATGAAGCATCAGAGCCATAGCTATGGCAGGGCAGAAGGGACACGGCAATAAAGGTGCTACCCAGGAACTGGGGAGGCAGGTCTATGGCAGAGAGCTTGACAGAAGGTGAGAGCAAAGGAAGCTTAAAGAATCTGGCAGGAATCTGATACCAATAGAAATAGCTGTCTTTTCCTCCCTCAGGCTATCCTTCTGAAAATAGGATAGCTGCTGATAGTGTAGCTCCTTTGTTGATGTGATACAGAAGCTGTGTTTTAGCTGCTGATTTGCCAGAGGTCACTCAGAAAACCCTGAAATCTGTACCAAAAATAATAATCTGTACCAAAAACTCTATTTTAACATGGGCTGAATGACAAGTTGTTGCTACAGTTGAGTTTGCTGACTTAGAGGAGAATATATCTCACAGGTCAGTTGGTTGATAGCAGCAGTGCTTGCTCACCACGGAAGAGGTTAAAGTCAGTGGGAGATGGGTGTAGGAAGTGCTCTTCAGAGTTAAACACAATTGTTTAACAGATTAAATTGCCTTGACTATCTGTGGATTTTTTTAATACGAAGTTATACCATTCCTCCTCCTTCTCTTTGCATTGGTTTTGACAGCTGCTGTTGTTTACAGGAAGCATTAGGAGAGAAGCTAAGCTATAGACCCAGCAGAGTTCCTCAAGGTCAGCTATTATGTAGCTGTTGTCTATAAACAGCATTGTGCATATGCTTTCAAGGTCCATGGGCTTTTCATTCCCATCAACTGCCATTTTCTGTTAGCGGTAATTGGGAGGTAGATGAGGGCCTTATGATATATCAAGCCACTAAATCAGAGCTTCACTTCTCCTACTCCCTTTGGTTTGCATGAACACTGAGAAGCAGTTAGTACGAGTTTCATATTAATGCTGAAGGATGCTTGGATATCAGAAAGGAGCACTGGAATTCAATGTCAGAAAAGCTACAATGCAGTCAAAGGAACACATGTATTTTGAGGCTTTAAACTCAGTAAGAGACAGCTATGTGAAATACTGTGGGCTCTCTGCAACCCTCTCAGTAGAACAAATTAAACTACAATTAAACTCCTCAAAGTCATCTGTAACAGCAAGCTCATACCCATGCTGGTATCATTTTGCATTAACATTAAGGAGAAATAGAGATATCCTTTCCTTTACCCTCTAGCACTGAGCAGATCTGGCCACAGGGCAACCCCAGGCCTAATTTTGATGCAACTATCTCACTTGGAAACACTAAATTGGTGCCAGACTATGATGACACAGAAGACACAAGAAAAACTGCAAGTGTCAACATTACACACCCCATCCTAAACTATCAGTGCTCCATGTTAGATTCTGGCTCTGCATATGGGCCTTGCCTTTCCTTTCATGGTCACGCTCTTCAGGAAGTAATGAGCCTGGCTGTTTGTTGTGGGGTTGGGTTTTTTTTCCCTATCAAGAACCCAGCAGTTTTGTGCACAGGCAGCTTGGGCCTATGGGGTTGCCTGTGAAGAAAATTATACATTTGCATGATTGAACCTGCAGGATCTGAGACCTGAATATCTTCATTACTCCTCAAACCAATTTTGTCCAGTTCCAGGTCTGCATTTCTTTGAGTGACTACTGGTGATTTGCTTATAGCTGCAGGGTCTCCAATCCCAGCCTATGTCCTGTCTCTTCTCATCCCAATCCTGCACTCCTCTACACTGCATCTGGTGTTGCCACTGCTCAAATCCTCTCCTGTTGTATTGGACCTGTATTTCTCTATGCTACATCATTATGTTTGAGTCATAATTATCATATTCTACATAAAATGCTCTTTTTTACTTGTTAATACTATCAATATAAAAATTTTGGTGATGCCATGCAAAGAAAAGCAAAAGTAAACCAAATTAACCACAGCCACTTAGTAATTGGAAAAATCCAAGTGAACCAAGTGAAAACAGAGCTGCAGGCAGGTCAAGACAAGTTCAGACCGAGCAAGCCTGACAATCCTCAGTCATGAGGCCTTGCAAACTCACTATGAAGTGTGTGGCCTCTGACTAGCAATGGAAACACTTTCCTGGCAGCTGCTGTTTGTAACACAGAAGGAAAGATGCATGTTTGGTTTGTAGCTTTTGGGTGCAATGCCCCCAGCTTATTCCAGTACCTCCATTCCTGTCTGCATTTGTATCTGTGACAATGCTTTTTCTTTGGCACTAGTAGTAATGTATGCTGCTCCTGGATTTCTTTCCCAAACTGCAAAACGTCAGGAAAGACTTAACTCTCAAACCATAGTTACCTTGGGCAAAGACAAAGCATGAACGGTTTAAGCTGAAAAGGAATATAATAAGTGAGGAGTGTCTTCAGTTAGGAAACTTGAATAACTTTCTGCAACCTTGATTGCCTTGTGCTGCCTGCAAAAGCCATAATGAAACATCTTGTCTTTAAAGCCAGATTTGCCTTCCGGGCTCATGCTGGGTATTCAGCTTGTTATATATGAGAAGACATTCTCCCAAGTGGAATACAGATTTTGCAGAGGTAAAAATTGGGGCAAGCTCATACCTGATGTCATTATTTGAAGACACACCAGTGCTGAACCCAGTGTTTAAGAAATGTCTGCTGGAAGATCAATTAAAACATCTGATTCTTCAAGTCTGAGGGAACAATGTGTTCTTTTTCATCTCAGTGTTAACCTACAGTCACTCTGCATTGTGCTTTATAGGGTCATCTTCAGCTACAAAAGACCAATGAAGATACCAGTATGTAGTTGAGGGAATGCACCCTTCAGTTTCAGTGATGAAAGAGCTGGAAGTTTAACCTGTTTCTTCACTGCCAGCTCTGAAAATGTGCTGTGGGGAGAAAGTGCTGCCTGACTCGGGGTTACAGTATTAAGAAACTGGTTTTTTTTCCACTTTTTAATGTCTTAAATCCACAGTAGAGTAGTATTCCCTCAACTCTTCTCTGTCAAGCAGATGTGGCAACTAAACCAAGACGAATGGGCTGGCAGCTGTCAGTGGAGAGATGTTATAAAGCCTTCACAGGTAGCATTTTGCTGTCAGCTGCATCAGAGGTGTCATGAATTGACGTGGTCTGCAGAGTAAATTTTCCTCACTGAATTAACTCGGTGCTGCTCAGCAGCATGGCTAAAACCAAATTTTGAAATCTCAAGCATGAAGCATTGTAAGCAGAGGCCTGATTGCTCATATTGCGGGAAGCGAAGGCGGCAGAAGGGACAGAGTTAGGATTCAGAGTTGGGGGAAGGGTGTGGAGAGACCATTTTTCCTCTCCTGCCGCTGCTGGGTGATCAGGGGTGTGAGTCAACAGCAACCGGTGGGTCTTGGTTTCCCTCTCCTTCTCCACCTCCTCCTTTCCCCATCCTGCCCCTGTCCACTTCAATACCTCCCATCTTACATTACCCTATGGCAGCAAGTGGCACATGCCCTCGGTGGCTTTCCAGGACTTCTGTGAGGCAAAATAGGCTCTGGGTCCACAGGCATTTCAGTGCCTCCAAGCAGTTCTGCCATTCTCCACATCTCCTTTTGCCTCAACCCAGAACAGTGCTGGTGATGTGGGGGACCTACTCACTCTGCTGTGCTGCAGAAAGAGCCTGTTAGTGCCTGTGTGTCACCTTCCATGTGATACATGCTTAAAAATAGACAGTTTTCCAAAATGTCCCTTACCTTGCAGCCTGTCCCAGGGTAGCAACCTCCTCTGCAGCATTTGTGCATCAGTTCGTGACTGTCTTGATAATAAAAAGGTTTACTCAGAAATGTTACTTTGGAAATAGAATCACCAAGCTTACTGCAATCAGGTCCAAACTCATTTTGTCATTTAGTGTGGCTGAGGTAACGTAAACCCACCTGAGACCTGTAATGAAAGGATCCCACTTCACGAATGAATTCTTAGGTGAAAGAAAGCTAGTATAGTCTTGGGGGTTTCGGAAGTCCCTAATACCTTGTCAGTTTAATATAAAGCATGGCTACTCAGTTGCCTCCACACTTTGCCCTCTTCTTTCCTCTGAATCAGAGGGAAGTTCTACAAAACCTGTTTTTTTGATCACTTTTGTGGGTGATTTTGGTGTGTTAGGAAAACATGCTTCAGTAAAAAGAGCTAGAAAAAGAGGTTTTGGGGAGACACAGAGCTGTCAAGGACATGAGAGGCAGATTTCAGTGACAGATTTTGAAAGGTTTGTCTTAGCATAAAAACTTTCAGTTTAATTATCAAGAGGAGTTCCTCCTCTTAGAAATGCTAAACTCCTTGATAGCTGCAAGTTACAAGTGCAAGGGAAAGGAAGGCGAGGATAGGAAAAGTTGCTTGAAGGTTTCTTTAATGTGTAAAGCTGTTTAATAAATCAGTGTTTATGTCTATTTATCAACTTGACAGCTGCTTCCCTTGTCTCCGTCCCACTGTTTGTTGACATCACATTTACTTCTTCATTTCTGAGAATGGAACATTAAGGCAACAAAAACTGGTGTAAAAAAGTGACTGGTATGGGGAATAACAGAGCTAGTGAAAATGAAATCTTTCATTGATTTTTCTTGAAAAGGAAGGTGACCCTACTCTGTGTGAAGCTGTAACCATGGCAGCAAATCTAGTCACTGGGAAAAAAATGATGCTGCTTTTACAGTAGGAGGTGGAAATGGACACTCTGAGCTGAACGTTTTCAATTCCATGATTGGGAGCTTGAGACATTTTCATTTAATAGGCTTTGACTTTGAAGATGGATTGTGCTACTGTATTTCTTGCAGCAAAGGTGTCAGTAGGAAGAGAGTACATCCAGTAATTGGGCCACACCAACACAGAGAAGCTGAGGGACACTTGTGTCAGAAGAAAGCCAAATCCCTGATCATGGTCATTTTCAATAACACGTGTCAGGGATACAACAGAGTGTCCCAGATACATGGGGACCAACTGTTACTTAGATAAAGGACCTTTACATCATTGGCTGCATAAAGGGGTCTTGAAGCACTGAAAAAGGGCCTGGATGTAACCAGGAATTCAGACCATAATGCTTAAGGGGCACTTTAAATCTCTCAAGTGCTTTACAAAGAGCTAATTCTTATTCTCACCTGGGAAAGAGGGCAGCACAGATACTGAGTCAGCAAGGTCAGCTATCTTGCCTAAAGACAGAGAGAAAAATCTGTGCCAAAGCTAGCGCTGGAAAGCATGGTTTTCAACCCTGTGCACAGAGCGTTCCTGATACTGCACCAGTTGCCCCCACAGCTCCTGTACTGCCCTCCCAAGCCATGCAAGCATGGTCGCTTCAATCACTGATGCAAGTTGCCCTAAAACACGTACTGCTGCTTTTTAATGGATGGAGGGACTCCCACACATGGAGAGAGCTGAGAGGTCCTGATCCAGCAGCTGATGGCTTACTCCGGTTTGTGCCACAGGCAAGCATAGCATAACTCAGTGCTTGAGGGTACACTCGCTACTTTGCAGCCACAGTGGGAGCTGGTTGAGGGCTGATACCCATGAAAAACTCAGCTCCCGCGTGTCTCCTCAGGCTTGTTTCAGTCAGTTTTCAAAGGCTTTGCTGATTACTAGTGCATAAACAAAGAAGGCTGGAGTGCTCATTCTCCATTTTACAGAAAAGTAAAGTACCCATATTTCTGAGGTACAACTGGTTGCAATCTGCATAGTGTAACTGATCCCTTCTTGTGTTTAAGATAAGCGCTCTCTAAGGCCATAGCTGTTTGGTACACTGGGACAGTTACTGGGAAATGACATTGAGCCAAGCTATTCTTTGGAATGTTTTTAATTAAGATTAATGTACCCCCAATGTGTATATCAATGATGGTGCCCTAAACTGATGTACAGTCCTGCAACCCAAAAGAAATGTCCATTGTTATATTAAAATGTTACAACTACTAGGCACTGTGGGTTTAATTTGGGACCTCAGTCCCTCTTTGGAGTTATATCAAGAAAAGCTGACTTGAACTCCAGAAACAGAAAGCTTGTTTCATAGCAGCTTGATTCAAAAAACATTTTGTAATCCCTACTGTGCTAAATAACCACAGTAAAATTAAAAACACTTGTCCTTGTAATGCCAGGTAAGAGAGTGACATATATACAAGCTATTTGTTCTGCTTGGTTTTGATGGAGGTTGCCCCATAGACGTAATCTCTGCAGTAATGCACACCCAACTGGAATTCACAGGGAATAAGAGAAAGCAATAGGCAGCTTCAAATGTAGCCTTCAAAATCTAGCAATACCAGGAATTCTGCTCACTGACACAGCTGGGCATGCTGCATGGTTTCCTGAGTGGGTGTATGCTTTTTGTATATAATATCTAAAGGTTCCTTTATTAAATCCAGGCATGTGATCCCAAACTTCCTCACTGGTTTCCCAAACTTCCTTACTGGTTTTACAAAAGGCTGTGGCCTTGTTTGTACATCCTGGAGACACTACTGGCATAAGACTCGCTACAGAGAGGCCAGTCACGTTTCCAGTGGAGCCATTAAGAAATCTGTTTCTCAGCAGGTGACTCTTGTTGCTCCAATAGAGACATCCACTGGAGTTTATATCTACAACACTGTCCCCTGGTGTAGCCCAAGCTAAGTGGGAAAGTGACTTTCAGCAGGCCGTAAGAGGAAACGGAATTTGCTTCAGTAGGCGCTGAGGAATGAGAGAGCCTTGAAAACAATTGGTTTGAGGATAATGATAAAAGGAGAGAAGCAGAGGTCAGACAAAATGGCAATTGTGAAAGCTAGAGAATCAGAGGATGGGAGAAAAGGAAATTAAAAAAATATGACAAACACTTCAATGCTTATAGATTTCAAAGGAGGAGAAGGATCAGACTTTCTTCAGTGCCAGGTCATTGCTGGAAGACTTCACTCAGATCCTTTGAAGATGCATTTTCCATCTTGACAACTAACAAACGGTTGTGCAGGCTGACTGGCAAATCTCTTTTTTCAATAGACTAATCTGCTATTGGGATTTTTCTGGTACCATTTTTTTTGAGTAGAAATTGGAAGAGAAATGGAAAGAGACAATAAAAGCAGATCTCTCTGCTTCCCCACATCTCTTTCATATGAAACCCTGCTTTTCCCACTTCAGAAGTAATTCTGGTGCTGTCTAGGGGATATATATATCTGTAACAGTAAATAGGAATGGGGAAAGAGAGAACCAGCTGTAGAAAGGCAGGAGACCATCCACACAATAGAGGACATGAGAAAAAAATGAAAGCAATGTGATTTTTAAGGGAAAATTCTGACACAGATGGAGACATTTAGGATAAAAAAGAGCAGATAGAAAAATGAATGGTAAGGGGCTGCATAAGGTTAAGCAAGATTTTTTCCCAAACTTCTCTTTAGACAGTAGGTAATACTTGCAATACTGTTTCAGTTTTAGCAAATTGTTTGAAAAAACCTGCAACAAATACCTTCCAGGGAAAAGCTGTAATGAACCTGTATAGGTTGTTTTTGCATAGGCTAAGCAGAACTAGCAAGGCATATTTCTAAAGGACTAAAGAGGCTTGTTAAAATCCTTTGGCAAGATCAACTTTGTGTGAGTCAGATTAGCATATTGAAAAGGCATAATCATATTCCCAACAGGAGATGAAAATGCCCAGTTTTGCAGAAAACTTTGATTTTTTTTGCTGTATTGTAATCAGCTGCATATTGTAGCTGTGTTGTACTAAGGGTATATTAGTTGTGAAGCCACTTAGTATACAAATGCCTTCTAGCGGCATAGGTACCCTGCATATCATTCATAAAATCCTTATTTTGCTTAGCAAATGTGATACTAGTAGAATGCCGAAGGAGTGTTTCTACTCTGAGAGCACAGAATAGTCCACAAAATGCTTTAATGTGCGCTGATCTGGATAGCCATACTAATAAAAAGTTCTTTAGGCTTTGGTATGTCTCAGTTTCAAAGTGGATGGTAAATATCACTGAGCATGTGCATCTGAACTTGTTTGTGTGTGTGCAGAACAAAAGGAAAAACACAGGTACACACACGGAAGGCAAAGAAAAACTGCTGGTGTAGAACATGGGCCTTATTTAAGGAGCTGTATCTGTTGAGTTACTGTACTTCATTGGATATTTTATATAAGAATTCATGTTTTGGATCCTGAAAATGCTAATCACTGCTTCTGATAACATACACATGTTCTTTAGATCAAAACCGCATTAAACTCGTAAAAGCTCTAGGAGATGCCTGCATCTCCCTCACTGACAGCTGTGTGGTCAGAACCTGAGCCAACAGGGGATCAACAAACTAATGAGAAAGTCTTTTGATGGAGGTGGCAGAGCTGAACACCCACATAGGCAGAAGCCTGAGGCAGGTGCCTGTTAGTCTGTGCATACAGAGAGCATCTACTTCAAAAACAAGGCATGCCATTAGTGAGCTAAATTATAAATTGCTTCAAAATTGGCTTTTTTTACAAACCTTTTCTCCTTGCCTCCTTTTTCTTCTCCTCTGCACTGCCCCATGTGTTGTATTTATTTGGATAGGGGATTCATGTCAGTACTTGACAAGTGGTGAGTTTCACCATATTAAAAAAAAAAGATCACAAAGGGAATGGTGGCTTTTTTTTTCTCATTCTTCTCTAATTTTAATTAACAGGCTAACTGCTCCCCTACTTGTGATTGATGTTGAAGATCTCAAATGCTAACTTACAGTACAGAAAAGCAAGCCTTGCTCTGTATAAACTAGAGGGTGAAGAATGCCATCAGTATCGGTGGGAGCTTGAAGAGAGCTGTGGGTCCAGGCTTTTGGAGGCATAAGCCATCTATTCACTGGTTAGGCTAGCAGAATTAAATTGGAGGAATATTAAACTACAACTGTTGGGATAATTAATAACTTTGCATATCCAAATCATACAGATCACATTTTTGCTTTCTTGTTAGATATCTGCTTGTTCTTCCATACAACTCAGCTACGGTGCTCTTTCCCAAGGTTGCATTGTATCAAACACTCTGTTGTACTCACCATTTTGGCTTTTTGAAAAGGGAAAAACCTTTGAAAAGGGAAACCTTTTTCAGTCACTACCTTGCTTGCATGAGCAAGTGGCTTGAATGCTGACCAACGTTTTTCGCCCAGTTACCTTTATTCCTGTTCAGATTAAAAATGCCGGCAAATGTGAAAGACGTAAAAGCATTTTCCAAATAAGAAGCTAAGCAGTGAGTATTGTTCAGGATCTGCTGGTTTCCTTCAGCAATGTCCTTCACCTGACAGTGAAGTGAAGTCTTTCACAGACAGAGGGCCGCTCCTAGAGATAATCACACAGAGGAAGAGGGAGATTTCAGTTCTTGACTGGGTGGGGATAAAAACACCCAGCTGACATACCGCAACACGGATTTTTAAAATGCTGAGGTCTAGTTCATGTTTTCTTACACCCTATAATACCTGCCTGACCACTGCTGCATTGTTTGGAATGTGTTAGATGTCTCTCTATCACTAGTAAACGTACCAAACATTGCACTGGGGCTAGATCTGACAGTAACAATGCCCTTTATTTTGTATAATCTTGAAAAGTGAATTTTGCAGTTTTTCTGTATTCCTCTTCTGAGAGCATGGCTTCAGTTTCTTGCTTTCAGGCTACATAGTTGCCTGTTATTGTTTCATGGAGGCAGGAAGAGAATGTAATTGGACAAATACTCTCAGACTAAGATTTGGGTCCATCAGTATGTATTTAAAATTATGTGATTATAGTAAGCCTGTACCTGTGTAGAGGCCTCCACCAGTGCTCACCCCCAGCCTCCCTTCTGGCCAGCTGCCACCATCCTCTCCGGCCAGAGCCAGTGGGCCAGAGGAGCACCGTGGAGCAAGGGAGATGGAAAAGCTCAAGAAGAGGTCTGAAGCACACACTGCCATTGATTTTCCATTCTTGTATTGTCTTCAGCAACCTTATCAATTTACATATACATGAGTTTACTTTAAATTCTAGCCCTGGAGGAAAGAAATATGGGATCAGTTTTCATGAAGAAAGAGCTTGCCTGTGCCCAAGAGCTAATGTGATGCCAGGCTCCTGGTGTAACTCTCCAGGGTGTTGCTTGTGCAGAGACTGAGCTCTCCCAGACGGTGACGCCTCCAGCACAGTTTGTGGAGCGCTGGGATCAGGAGCCACCTTCTCCCTCATTTAGCATCTTATTTAGAATGCCTTGGAGCTCCAGCACAGAACCATAGCTCTCCCGACTCCTGAGATGACAGAAGATCAGGACCCTGTAGAAAGCCAATGACATTCAGAAAACCTCTTAGTTTTCTCTCTAAATTCAGCTGCTCTGGACCCCCTGAACCAGCGGGCATGAAAGCCACCCAGCACCCGAGTCAGCAGCGTTACTTACTGCTGTCTTTGAGAACATCAATGCAGCTGAAAATGTGTCCCCTCCTCCCCTAATCCTGCCTCCCCCTTTCTTTCCTGATTCAGTGTCAGGGAATCAAAATGCCAGGCAGAATATTCAGCAGCTAATAGGTGGAAGGATCAGCAAAATAAAATAACTAGGATCAGTGGGAGCAAGCTAACCTTATTCTGTGAGGAAACATGTCAGTAGATGTATTAGTAGACAAAATAATGTTTGGTTTTGGATTAGGTGTACTGCCCTGAACTCACTGCAGTCATTTAGGAGGAAAACACTATAGAATTTAAAAAACAGGCCAGTGGCAGGAGGGAGATTTTGTTTTCTCCCAGGGCAAACTAGGAAATTTGCTTGTACCTTCCTATATACAACTCTTCCTGTGACTGGGAAAGTAGCCAAATGAAAATGTTTTCATGGCCAGTATAATAGAACAGTGGCTACTACCTAAATCTCACCAAATGCCGGTGGGTACCAATGGAGATCAATCAAAAAAAATTACTTGTTCAAAGAAAATCATAAATTAATTAGATAATTCTGCTGAATGCCTGCCCTCCTTGATCAAAGAGTACACACCTCAAGATGTCATGGCTGAAAAGCAGGAGTCAGCCACACAAAAAGCTTTATTTTACTGTGTATAAAATACCTTGGGATCCATTCTAGGAGGTAAATAAATAAAAAGGCAATGATCACATCCATTTCCTTTTGAAGTAAATATGTATTTCAACAATTAAATTGAAGGAATAAAAAGTTGCATAGACTATTGCTAATATGACCAATGAAAGTTTGGAGGTTTGGAAGTGGAAAGGAGAGCTGACTTTCCCATGGATAGACATCTCTAGTTCTGTTGGCCCAGAGAGGCTGTTTCCTTTCAAAATGCTGTTCAGTGAGAAAAATGTGGTGTTTGATAAAGAAAAGGCACCACCGCAGATGATTACACAGCCATCTGAGGGTAGTGAACCCCTCTGCTTTTCCCTTGTGAGACAGAGTTACAAATATTTTCTGCAAGGGGGTTGTACACCTAAGAGCAAGAGTGAAGCCGGACGTGGGCAGAGGGAGGGCATGGGGTTGGCACAGGTCTTCCAGGTTCATCAACATGCCATGGGACGTTCAACAATGAGAGCCTGTAGCTTTTGCCTTGAGAGAGAAAGACCAAGAATAAGCTCTTCAGAAGAGTCTAAACAGCACTGCAGCGTAGAAATAACCAAATTAGCACAAGGAATGGATGTAGTTAAGCCATATGTATGAGGGCCTACCTGCATCTGGCCTCCTACATCAGCCAAGATAGAAGACCACAGTGTATAAGGTTTTTCCCTTCTCCCAGTCTCTGAAACAGCTTGGGATCTCTAGACAGTGATGCGCATTGGGATCCAAAGGAGATGCCCGACAGATGGCTTGGGAGACTTCAAGACAGTTCTCAGAAGCAATTTAGGAATTGAGGAGCTGGTGGGACTTGGGTTTACTTGGGAAATGGGATTTTAAATTTCCTGAATTACCACACTGCTTCCAAATGTTTGCCTCAGACCTAGTTCTGTCGAGGATACAGTGTGAGCTAAAAAAAATTCAGTTTAACTCTGTAGGTGTAAAACCATTTGCAGTTTTTACAGTTATTTATTTTACAAGGGAAGGTGCTATATGTTTGACTGTTTGCTTCGTACATAGAGCTTATGGATCTGAAGTCAAGTACAGCATTTTGAAGTCAGAGCATCTGAACTGGATAAGCAGAAGAACTTAGTGACAGATAAAGCCTACAAAGACATTGCAAAGCAAGTTAATTTGGAAAAGATACAGAGAGGTTTTAGAAGAAAATCTGCAGAAGTGGAGTTTTCAGGTTACTCAGGTCAGCTGGAACCCAGATTGCTTTTATTTGGAATTTTATTTCCATGCACAAAGCTAGGAACACCAGAACACTGGAAGAGGACGTTAAAAAGTGAACTCTGAGGAAGAAAAGGCAGGTGTCCTGGTTTCAGCTGGGAAAGAGTAAATTTTCTTTGTAGTGATTGCTGTGAAAGGATTGTCAATAATACCAATTGTTTTTAGCTGTTCCTAAGTGATGTTTAGTCTATTCAAGGACTTTTTTCAGCTTCCCATAGAAGCACAGACAGAACGATGGAATGGCCAATAAAATGTTCCATACCATAGACATCATACTCAGTACATAAATGGGGGTTGGGCGGGGGACGGCAATCCGTGATCACTGATCAGGTCGGTGCCAATTCACCAGGTGGTGAGAGTGATCCATATTATTATTATGATTATTGTTATTATTGTTGTTATTTTTCCTTTTATGTTATTGTTTTTATTAAACTGTCTTTATCTCAACCCACAAGGTTTTTTTTCTCCCTCTCCCCCTTTTTTCCCTCTTCTCACCACTATTCTCGGGGGTTGAGAAGGCAGGGGTAGGCGGGCCTACCTGGGATTAAACTACAACAGCTGGATCCATCCGAACCAAAGTGGAACAGCTAAACCAAAAAGTTAACAGTGGTTACTTGTCGTTGCTACCCACAGCTACTTGACATGGATAAAGAGAAATGCCCTAGAGATATGTTTTAGAAAAGAATCTTTCTATCCTGGAAAGAAGTACATGATAAGATTTATCACTGAACTGGAGCAGAATCAGACTAACAACTCAATTTTCTGAAAATACGCCAGTGGAAAGATACTCTAAGAAACAACACACACAGGAGGAGCAAAGCAACAAGAGCAACAAATGTCCATGTACCACAGTAGAAAGCTTCATAGCAAAAACGCATGAGAGAAAATGGCTGGGTTTTGAAAAGAGTTTTTGTTATATGATATGCTCCTAAACCATGGTCTCGTAAATGAGTGGGGCCCAAGGAACAACAGCCCCTCCCGGTGGGGAGCAGCACCATGCCAGAGGTGTCCACAGAAACATTACGAGGGAAATGCTTGGAAATGCCACAGGGGCAGCAGTACCCCACCCCACTGCTGAACATCCCAGCCAGGGGAAAGATGCTGAGGACATGCCGGTGGGCAGTTGCGGCTACTGCTAAGCAAGAGGCCCAGGCAGCTTGTGCCACACTGTTATTCTGGGGACGCCTGAGGAAGCGCTGCTGCTGCTGGGATGGAGAGTGAGTCCAGAGTTCGTGTGGCAGAGGCTACACAGGTCAGGGATCAGATGGCTCCTCTGTGGCATTGTCTGGCTTATCTCCTCATCCTGGAAGCAAAGCACTTTAATTTTGAGCAGAATTTTGAGCAGAATTTTGAGCAGAGAGTCCTGCTTAGGTGTTGACCTTGTATTAATAAAACAGTGGTCTGGAGGACACAAAGATAGGTAGCCTGAAATATTATCAGCAAGAAGCTTCCTTGAATGGCACTAAGCACATCTTTCTGTAAATTATTAAGCATTAAAGAAACATAAATGCCTCACTTTCGTCATCAGTTTTTCCACTACTCTGAATCCAGGCAATAAAAATCAGTGGAAGGAGTTTTCACTTTCCATTACTACAGGTTATAATATATCTATTTGAAAACAGTGACATCTGATTTTAATTTACACAGAAGCCCTTTTACACAGTGTGAAGGGGCCTTAAAGGGTGTCACTTACATTCACACACACTTCAACGGACCTTTATATTGCCAGAGTACTGAAAAGAGCCATGGCAGCCTCCATGAAGGTGGACATAGGTGGACATAGGGTTCCTCTAAAAATGAACCTCATTTGGGCAGATCTGCATCCACTTTGGAAGGGGGAAAGGCACCCGGACAGCCAAGGGTGAGAAGCGCCACCATATAGAGCAGTGCCCATGAGGCTATGTCCTTTAGCATACACCCATCCTCTCTTTCCCTCTTTCCTCTCCTGCTTGTACATCTGTTGCAGCACTGAGCTCTTGCCTCTAAATAACAGAGAGAGAGGGAGGAAAAATGATTTCATCATGATTTCATGTGATTCCCTGGGTAGGTAAAAATAAAGTTGTTAAACTGGTGACCATGCATGAATCCCACAGAAGTGACAGAACCAACTCCTCTGTGCTTTTCTTATATAGTAGAGCTAAAAATAGCCAATATGATGTTGGCCTGAGATTTTATGAGACTGTCTGTGTTCCCCTGATGACAAAGAAATGACCTGGCAACACCCATGCCAGTGCCATATCAGGATATGGCATGGAAGAAATTACATTGGGAACAAACAGAGAAGATAGGGAGCTTTTCAACAAAATCTTCTGAGGAGAAGATTTCACTGGGGATACCAGGAGACTGATGGGTCTCAGAGTGGTTAGCGTGAGGCTAGGACCAGGAGGGCATCGTATGAAGTCAATGTCCCATGGTGAGAGCAGGCACGTCCCCTTCTTCCCTCCCTTATGCAAGAAAAAAGTTGGGGTTTTTTAAATTATTATTCTGAATTCTGAATCTGGTATCCAAGAGACTTCTCTGGATTCAACATCAATGAATATCCTCAGATAGCACTAATGATCACTCTCACTATCTCACCTTTCTTCCTGCTCCCTCCCAGTACTGCAAACATATCTCCAGACATATCTTTGCTTTTGTTTTCACTCTAGGATCAAAATCTCTGCATTTGTCATGAAACAGAATTATCATGTTCTGGCCAATGCTAGAGAGAATGAAAATGTGGTGAACGAGTTCTGTGCAAACTCAACGTAAAATTATTTTTCAAAGCACGCTTCAGTAGTATAAGGGCTGAGGGAGGTAGTAAAACCCACTCACAGTCAAGAAAGAAAGGGCTCCTCTCCGACCAGAATCACATCTCTGCACCCTTTTTGTCCTCATAAGCGTTTCACAAGACTGGCAGGGAGAAGACCTGAGCCAACCAGACTTTCAATCAAGTGAAATCTGCTAACAGAAGTGTCTAATAGATTGATCATGCAAAAGCACTTAGCGATTGCTATTGCTTTTCTAGCCCACAGTCATGAGTAATCCCTCGTTTCCTTCCTTCTTTCTTCCACAGGATATTACAAGGCAGAGCAGATTGCCAAGAGAGCAAATGAAGGGATGGCACCAAAAGCAGCTGTCAAGTTTGGATTCCTTAGATAGGAACAGTCTGATCAGCAGCAAGGCACAAAGAAATATTTGGCTTTGAGTCATTTTCTCAAGCACCGTAGGGAACAGAAAATGGGAGGGGGAGAGCACTGAGAGAGAGAGCTATAGATTATTTTGCTGCCTGTTTAATTTTGCCCTACATAGACACTTATTTAATTGTGGAGAAGAGATTCTCCATGTCCATCACATAAAGGAGATGCACAATATGGTAACCACGAATCAGATATTTACCAAATGTTCAAAGGATACCGCTCACATTGAGAAGACAACTACCTCATGACAAAGCCATGAATATCTTTCATAGCTTGAATGTACAGCTAACTGAAAAGGAGAATTATTCCCATGCCAGATTACAGGGGCATGTAAAGACTCGATCAGCCTCTCCATTATGGAAATTTTGCTACTTGGTTGAGTTGGTGAAGGACTGGACTTCCTACTTTATTTGGGCGATGTTCACCTCTATGATTTGGTCATTCCTTTCAGTTTTTACCTTTGATATCTGTTTTGTATTTCTAAAGGTTGTCAAGAGATTAGTGTGGTCTCATTGTTGCCTAAGGTCTTGGTCTTGTACATAGTTAAATACAGACAGAAGAGACACTTTCAATGATCTTTCTAACAGCAATACAAGTTGTTTCAATGCTTGTATGACACTAAACGTGTGGAGTGGCAGCCTTCCAGTTTCTGCAGGACTTGGCAGCTCATGTAGCTCCTTAATAGAACAGCAACATATTTCTCTTTCAGATTTGCAGTTTCTAAATGTCACACTTTTATTGTTGATTTATAGAGATCTCTTCTTGCCAGACCCAACCAGAGCAATATATATACATGAAATAGATTTTATACACTCCAAAAATAATGCTTTTTCCCTTGATTGAATCAAAAATTATGGTAAAGCGTTGTAAATTTTGTCTCCTTTAAATCATTTTATAAAGTAAATCAAATGGTTGGATCTCTCTGAAAGAGAAGTCCTCTAATTTTATGCAGAACATTGCACAGTGCACTGAAGAATAAGGATGAATGGCTGCTAATTTACAGACACTCTTGACCATATATTTAATTTCTGTAAAAGACTGTCATCTCACTGTCTAATTTGATAAATTTGAATGAATAATGCACCTGTACTGTTTACTGAAAAGTTATGCTTCAGATTTATCTTCTATCACTTTATTTGAACACTCTAATACCTCCAAAACCTACGTAAAATCTAAAAAACCCTCTATAATAACAGTACCTCAAAGGAGTTTTTAATTGGACAGAGCCAGGAAAGACAGTCAGTCACTCAGCAGTCTTACCCCTGTAATTTCTCCTGAAGAAAGAGGCAGTATTCGGTGGTCACCCTGAAAAAATCAATATTTGAGGGACAAAGGTCAAATTTAGGATAAAGCAATATTGTGCTTTCTTCATGTTTAACACAGAAGTGCCCCCTCATGTTGGTACAAATGTAAGGGAGTTTTGGGCTCTTCCCAGGCTCCTGGGCTGCAGGTGAGACACCTCCAGGGCTGCATGAGTCACTGTGGCCAGTATCATGCAATTTGCACTGGGCTCCATTATAAATAACTCCCACTTCTCCAGTCGCCTTATGCAGTTAGTTAAAATAGCTGTCAGTGATGCTCAGCAGATTTGTGGGTTTCATGATTTTTCAGGTCCCGGTTGAGGTGACAGCTTCACCTTTTCCCCAACAGACACCAACACCATCTATTTTTCCAGATGGAGTAACGTTGGGGTTGCCTCGTGCGTTGCTCGCCCTGCCCACGCGCAGGGTTTCAGCTCCTCCAGCTGAACGGGAGGCTGAGTCTCTTGCTGTCAGCTTTCTGCTGCCCCCTGCTTTTCCCTACGTGGAAAATGGTGGAATAAATAACCCTTAGTGCAGGTGTAAAGACAAAGCCATGGGAACTGCCGCACCATCTGAACTTTGCTACCTTGGCAGAATGCGGAACCCAGAGAGGCTGTGAGGATGCCTGAGCCTTTGATTTCTAGGAGAGCATTAAATGTTTGTGAAGTTTTGGCATATTTTAGGGGGATCCATTTCTTGGAATACTGTCAGTATGTGGCTGATTATGTTTTGAAGAATAATTCTCTGTACACCCATTCTGCTTTCAGGAAGAGCATCAAGGAAGAACAGCCTTTTACAGAAAGCTCTTGAACAGAGTAAATGAATGTTTTTAAACACCTACCTTAAATCAATTAAAAAAAAATGAAGGTAGATGCCAGCTACTTAAAATATACGAGCTAAAGATAATTTTGTATTTCAGACAGTACAAAAGGTAGACCAGAGTATGAAGGGAATTGAAAGAAAGTACTGTAACTAGCATTTTGCAATAGCTTTATTTTTGTATTTATTTATTTTTAAAAAGGAAAAATTAGGTAGTACTGAAATTTGAAGGAGGAGGTAGATATTTGCTAGCATCATCCTGGGAGTTTTAAGGTGCTATAGATGGGAGTTTTATATTTATATCATGTAAGTAATGTCTTGAGAATCATATGGACGACATGGCAAGAAAGTAAAAACCTGCTGGTTTGAACAGCACTACAAACATGGCCATTTTTTGCTGAAATAAAAAAATAGAACTCATGGCCAGCTTGTGAAATACATTCACACCCTCTAAGGACCTGCCTCAGCAGAGACTTTCTGGGCAGGACTATGCTGTTATCTAACAGTAACAACAGTCCTGCACACGTGATTTGGTCGTTCACGGACAGATCTCATCCTCATGTAATGGGCAGACTGGGCTGTAGTTTGAGAGGATCTTTATCTAATTAAAATGAATTCTTTCCTCAAAGCTTTTGCTTTTGCCATCAAGCAAAGCTGATTTTTTTTCTGTATTGAAGAAGAGGTTTGAGTTTTTCAGAGAACAATCCTGTTGAAATGGCTGTGAAGTTGCTCAGCTTGGCTCAGTTGTCTTGCACTGTTACAGGCATCAGCTGTTTGTCTTTTTGCACGGTGTGCTCGTTGTCTGCACAGCAGCTCTGAGTGCAAGCAGAGAAAATGGCCACGTAGACATTTATGAACTCGGACTTTGGTACACAGACAGAGATCTCATCCACAGCTGGACCTGACTCCATTCCAAGCAAATGAACTGGTGAAGACTGGAGTACAATCCCCTTCCCACGGTTGAGTCCAAGAAGGAGTCTGGTTTCACACCCTACCTCTGTGCACGGTGACAGGGCAGAGACAAGGCTTTGTTTAAGCGCACTCTCCTCCCTATCCCCCATCTATCTGACCACAAGTGACAGCGATTCCCATGGGTGTTGTGCTAGCCCTTGCTCAATCAGGTATTTCAAGAACGCCAGAGCGTGTGGCCAATGTTTGTTCCCAGTGCTGGGGCAGCACGTCTCACCTGGGGGCACTGGCGCGCCCCAGTTATGCGCAGGTCCTCAGGTTCTCCCACATCAGGCTCTGCCATGCTGGGACCACACAGACCTAGGAGACATCTGTCACATTTGTTTAGATGAAGGCAGAAAGACAGACCAGCATTGTTCTGGTGGCACCACGTTTTCCTTCCTGCCTAGGAGAACTGATAAGAGTGTCCCAAATTTCTGCATGAGAATAACCACTTGCTATGACCTGGCACCCATGTCCCAGTGCCTGTTTGTCACTGTTAGAGCCCCAAGTTTGCTAATGCTTTGTTGACAGCCAACCCCTACCTCCTGCTGCTTAACAGATGATCAGGTTTCGGCAGCCACCAAGATGGATCTTACGGTTCTATATAGCAAATATCAAATATATAATTGAGCTCAGCTGTAGACTCATTTGACATAGCTTCCCAGCTGTCCACCAATGGCTTTATGTACAGCTGTTCGGGGCTTTTGCGTCACAATCTGCTCCCCAGGGAATTACAGATATTGCCTTCAGTCCACCAAGCCATAGCAGCCCTCTCAGTGTCACTAACGAAGCAAACATTGCACATACAGATGATGACTGCATCTTCATGCCTCTTTGCCCTGATGTGGGTTGGCACTGCCTTCCCTGGGACCACACCAGTGTCAGGCTGCACTATGGCCATACCATGTTCCTCAATTTTAGTAGAGTCATTCTTCCTTCCCTGGACAACACTTTAGACAGACTTTTGATCTCAGTGTTGTAGGCATCCTGTAGGTCTCCTTCAAGCAAATTATGTGCAGAAAAGGATATTTAGCGTGATTGTCTGGACAATAGTGTCACAGGTGAAAGCAAGATAGCCTTTGATACAGACTCCAAAACCTTTGAAACCAGTGGAACTGGACCCAGCAGGACAGAGCATCTCAAAGTATGCCCCTTTGGCCAGACAGGCCTTTTCAGGAATGCAAGTTCACAGGGAGTGATCGTGTAAACGTACTTATCTGCTGGAAAGGTCAGACAACACTGATAAAGGTCATAACATTGGGGAATAAGTGGCCCCAACTGTTGCTCTGTCCTACGGCTCCAGCAAGTGTTATCCCTCTCATGATGTGACCTTGTACATTTCTGCCTGACCTACGTAACACAATGTTGAACACTATTGCTACTTTCTACAGAATACCTATGTCAAAAGACTAGAATGTGAGGCTTTCATCAAGTGATTGTATGGTAAATACACAACATATTTAGATTGAAGTTTAAATACAATGCATTAAATAGCTTTGCAAGGCCAGCAAAACATTTTTTATGAATATTGTATCTTTTAGCCAAACTTCAGAGTATTGAACAATCCTTGGATAAAATTCTGTAGGTGGTATTGAAGTTTCACAATGAAGTAGTCTGATTCAAGGGAAGCAGAGTGGCTGCTGAGAGGCCTAAAGATGGTTAATTTAGATGCAGAACTTAGTGAGTACAAGGTTGAATTTAAAGATGTAAACAGATTAATTGCCAATGTGACATAAACCTCTATATAATAATTGGATATGATATTTTAAGATGTACTTTTGGATAATAAGTATGTTTTCAGAAAAGCAGCAATACAGAACAGCAGTGAATGTCTTTCCACTCTGGTGCACTACAATGCTATTATCATTTCCTGCAGTTTTTTAATGAAGTTCAACTGCATTATCTACAGTAACTATTTATGTGTGTTTGATTAAATTTATAAATAGACCATCAGAAAATAAAATTACAGGAAATAATGGGGAACACAACAAAAATGAAAAGATGAAGGACTTTTTAGGATGACTAAGGATACATTGTAGTGGGTGAAGTAAAAATAAAGATGAGGAATTGGTAAGACTCTTCCTCAGAGGCACTTGATTAGCATTTCTCTGTCTAAATAGCTGTGAGTAAAAGGAACAAGTGTTGGGTTTGCCATATCACAGTTGATTTTTTTTCTCTGTATTCTGGTTAGTTGTAATATTTGTAATCAAATTTATTCTGGCAATAACAATTTATTAAGTGTGCTTTTTCAGATGGGAACTTCTAACTCATGTTAGCGTTGTAGTTATGTGGCCAACTGGCAACATGAGCACTGACATGACTACTGTACTATGGCAATCACAAAGGTGAGCTAGGAACTAATAAGAAATCGCTTCATCTTCAGTTCTTGCAAGAAAATATTAACTGTCTGTGTGGGTTTTAAATAGGACACCCGAACAGGAAGCCCTGAAACTTCTCCAAGATGTGAATAAGATGTAGTTCTGTGAGGAACGGAGAGGAATTAAGTTAAATTAAATTAAATTAAATTAAATTAAATTAAATTAAATTAAATTAAAGAAAAGTTAGCAACTAAGACTGTCAGAAGCAGATTGGATCAGATGATTTTGTTTTACTCCAGAAAAAAGAAGACTATGAAGATTGTTTGATGTTTTACTTTTTTTTTCCTTGTATAATTTTTTCTCGTGTCAAATGGCTGAATCAGGAAAGCCTAATCCAAAACTGAAAAGGAAACCTCAGAAAATATATTTTCTTTCAAGAAGGAAAAAGGAATTGAGATTTTGGACTGATGATTTTCAGAATGACTGTGTCTACTATTGATTTCATTTTTTTTTTTTTTCAAAATTGATGAAAATCTAGAGGCCCTGCCTTATTTTTTGCTTAATTCTTCGAGTGATAGACTTTCATCTGGAAACACAAAGTTGCCAAAATATAACCGTAGGAGTTTCCTTGACTCAGTTGCCTTTGGTCTAGACTCCCTGCTACCGGGAGAAAGGAAGTTCCCCTTCACGCTGATGCACAGCAAAAACATCCTGAAAAAGCTCCAGTGTATTTGCTAAATTCTGCCCTTAATTACCCTTCTGTACTTGAACTGTTTTCCACTAGGCTTGGAAAACCTGTGTTTCGAATGCTGAAATGTTCATGTATGTTTGTAGTTCAATTAAATGGAATATATACCCAAAGATTTTTCAAAAAATAAAGCGTTTTCAGTCACTTCAGGCTACACCACCGTTAGCAGGCAATGCAGTGCAATAAGAACAGATAAGCAGGCTGGAGCAGTCAGAGCTGAGGCCCCAAAGACATTGTGGGGGATTTGCAGAGTAGATTTGGTTTTGCCCCCCTGTGCTGCATTACTACAGTTTGTGTGTGGTAGAAGGCGTCCAAAGGGAAGCTGAAGAGACTGCTGTCACCAACAGGAAAGGCAGTAGCTGGAAAGAGGGGGACAGTGAAAGAGAAGAGAGTGAGACAAGCCCTTCAAAAGAGTTCATTAGCACAGGGATGGCAGCAGAGCAGAAAGATGGGAAAAGATACTGATGAGGGCTTGCCTCAGTAGAATAAACCAGAGCCATTCTCAAAGAGTTGAGGTCTGGTAGCTGACAGCCAGTGTGAAGTTGCACATACCTTTACACAGCACAAGGACGACTCGGGGTTATCACAAGATGGCTCAGCGTGGTTGAAGCGCACTGCATGGCTGCATGCGTGTTCCACACATGCCATAAAATTCATGGCAGTGCTTTCACCTGCTGGTTTGAAGCCTCTTATTCCTATGATGTTCTGGCGTTCATTAGATGGGCACGTGGAGCAGGTCTTCATCCAAAAGAAATTCAGATTCTCTATGTCGACAGCACACTGCGATGCAAACCAACACACGGTAAGTCAGGACAGCTGGGACACCAATACACGGTAAGTCAGGACACCTCACTACTGCTCTGAACTAAACCACACATGTAGACCTGCTTGAACAATTTGACTGAGGTCTGGTCACATCTTGTCATGGAATTTCTTCAGGAGCTTGTTCTGGAGCCTTATTTCGGAGACAAATCACAAATACAGCATTTATCATTTGATTTGGATGATATCCTATGTTGCTATCGGTTCTTCCTCACCTGCTCAAGCAACGTAGAAGATATTTGTTTTAAGTAGCTGTAACGCTTTCGGAAGACATTTGGTCAGCAATGCTAGAGTCTGGGTTTTTCCCCGTCTGAGGAAGGTTTGCACAATACGCACATGTTACTGCTAAGTCTCTGAAGATGGAAGGATCACTTCTTGTGAAAAGGAGTAATTCACAGTTCTAGTGCATCGAATTTTGACTTGCCAATACCGCACAAGAACAAGTATAATTTATCACAAGATTCTTCCTATATATTTTTCTGTTTGGGAAATAAATGTACACATTATTTGTGTTTCACATAAACTAATGAAAAGCTACCAGATTAAAATTACTTTCTGTCCCATACAACTAACTGCTGGTGATGACCTGGGTGTGACAGCTTCTAGATACCAACCTCTTTGCCATCTGGTCTCTCAGAAGAGCAAAAACCCTGCATTTGCTTTGAAAGCAGCTCTGCCATATGGCAGCATAGTACCTATTTAAATTATCAAGGCTGAAGTATATCCTTTAGTTTTCATGAGTGTTCTTGAAACTGCTTTGCAGAAATCTGGCATTGGAATAATATCCGCATTGCCCATCTAAATGTGAGCCATGGGGTTTTTTCCATATTCTGATCCTCCTCTTCTCTAACAGATATTTTCTTCATATTCATTCACCAAACATAGATAAGATTACATGTTCTCATGAATATATTTGACCTTTTAGTTGCTGAACACTATGCACGTTCAGTGTTTAGTGCAGCATGATTCCTTTGTAAACAGTGTTTCGGTTTGGCCTGCAGTCAAAGCACCTGGCTTACTTCTAATTCCTTGGCTTGACAAGGAGATGTAATTGTATTAGTTTCTCAGTTTTTGTGAAAACACTTTAATTTAGGCCCAAATAATGCTCAAATTTCAAGCAGCTAAGTCCCCAGCTGAGGGAGACTGTATCATCCTGAGGATTAATTTTAGACCGAATGTCAGCTACTAATCAACACTAAGGATCAAATTACTTCTAATTTTTCCAGACTGCTAAATTAATATGGTGCTAGCCTCGATGAATTGCAACAAAAATATCTTCTTATATGGTACTGTAAATTGTCTGTAATGCCTCTGTAACAAAAGGTCACTTCTGCAAAGGCATAATCAAAGCCAAAAGTATGCGAGTGTGAAGAGACAAAGTGCAGCGAATGTCACTGATGACTAGTGGCTTTAAAGAAGGCATTTTCAAACTTCTTGTGAGCCACGGCGTTTACCTTTGATATCTCTTGCTGGACTTCTAACCTGCTCGTGCAGAACCTGGGACGAGGTGGCTCTCAGAAGTGCAGAACAAAGTCTGCTCCCGCTGTGATGAGAGTCAAGCGTGGCACCCATATGCTGTCAGAGTTAGCCTGCCTGCAAGGAAATGCTAGCAAATGGGCTAGTATGAGGATAATTAAACGGATGAATCTGGTTTAGACAAAAGCAGAAACTTTCACAACCCTAACCTATTCCAGACTGCAAGGAAGCTTTCCATGGCTTTTGCTTTCTTTGAATTCTCAGGGGAGCACTGTAAAATCAGAACCAACGAATGACAGAGGAATACAGGACAAACTTTCACACCGGATTAACGCTAGCTGCCAGGTTCAAAGACCTCAGGACCACAACTACATGGAGCCGATGGATGACAGATATGTCTATATGTCTACGTGCACAGGACTTACATAGGAGTTGTATCACTGGTAAAGGACTTACATAGGAATTGTATCACTGGTAAATGATAAATAAAAAACCTTACTGGCTGCAGTCACACAAGCGGCCTGTAATATATCATAGAATCATAAAATGATAAAATGGTTCGGGTTGGAAGGGACCTTAAAGATCATCTAGTTCCACCCCCCCTGCCCTGGGCAGGGACACCTCCCACTAGACCAGGCTGCTCAAAGCCCCATCCAGCCTGGCCTTGAACACCTCCAGGGACGGGGCCTATACCACTTGTAGTGAACTTTCTTTTTAATCCTCACATTTAAAACACTGGAAACACAAGGGAATTCCTTATGTCCAAAGTCACATTTCAATGGCATGCTTGGTTGCTCTGACAGGGAACCGACAGGGAGAAGCAGGCCAAAATTTGTCTGCTGCTTTCCTGCTGAGACAGAAGGTGCCATGCCAGGGAGAGACAGAGAGAAGGTGCACGACGAGGTACATGCACGACACCTGGAAGAAATGTCTCTTAGAGGAGCCTGGACCTACCAAAGACAGCTGCCACGAGCCCAGGTGTGACAAGACCTCCAGCACAGCAGCTGTTTTCAGCCTGGCTTGAATTTCTGAGATAAAATAATTTCTCAGCATGGGTCAGTCCAGGCCGCGCATCACCGGCTATGCCTGGAATGCCGCCCATTCCTCTTTACTTACTTAAATAGTGGTTTAGACACAAAATCTGCCAAGCTCTTTAACCTTGTGCCCTGTCAACTGCAGTAGTCGGTAGAAAGAGTTTATTTTCTGACACGCTTGTTTTCTGGAGCCATCACTATTTTTTCTTGCCTACCGACTAAGTTAATCATCCTAAACAGCAGTACATATAATTCCAGAACTAAAGGTAAACTAGTATTAAAACAGAAGACTTCAGTAAAGAGGGTTTTGACTAAGGGCTGGATCTTTATTTTATTTTGCAACGACACAAGTCATTATCTGCACAGGTGACTGCAGTTGTGCCAATGTATCTGTTTTTCCCTCCCCTCTTTTTTTCCCCCATCTCATTGAGAGATGTGAAGTCCCGTAAGAAAGCTGTGGTTTCCTTTCAGGAGAGAAGGCAACAAAGCTCCAGGGGCTTGGTACGCTTGAATTACCTGGCCTAATACGCTGTCTGAATCTACCTGATTTTTAATTGCCTGGCCAGCTAAAAACACCTCTCTTTGATCATACAGATATGTTTTGTCAGCTTTGATTTCTCTTTTCTCCCCTTCTCACCTATCAATCTGTCACCAGCTGCTAACTGTCATCTGTGAAATGCCAACGAAACAAATCACAGTTGTGGTTTATTGGCACAATCTGGTAGCATCCACTCTGGAAAAAAAGAGCAAGCATATGCACCGGCCCAGAACTGAGATGTTACCTGACACGACTCTTCAAGTGACGTAAATGTCAGGGCATAACCAAGTAACCGAGCATACTTGGTTATAGGAATGCTCTGCTGGGGACACTTGTGTGGTTAACAACCCAGGAACAACCACTGTGGATCTGACCAGTATCCTTCTCCAAATGTGGCCAACAACAGATGCAGAGGAAAACTAGGCAAACAGAGGAGACATTTCCCCAGAAATGCTTCCCTAGTTTGCCACGATTTGCAGATTGGTGAATTCCCAAGACCAGAGAAGATGTTTCTTGTATTTAATAACCCTTGACAAATTTTTCTTTTATGTATTTGTTCAGTTGCTTTCATAGCCATGTAACTTAGCACCCTCAGTGTCCTGAGTCTCCAAAATTAGGAGACCATTCATTCACCATTTCCATTACTAAGGAATCTGCAAAGGGCTGGTTCTCTTTAGAGGGCTGCAAAGGGCTGGTTCTCTTACCCCTTCTTCACAGAGGGAATTCAATCAAAAAACCTCAAGCCTCCAGATGATGTAAGATTATTCTGAGTGTAATGAAATTCACAAAATACTTTATGTGTGAGCTTTTTCTCTGAACATATGTAACAAGGGAACCGGGGCTGGTGTCAAAGTTACTTCTTACTGAAGGATCAACCATTGTTCACTCTTCACATCAGTTTTCTCTACTTATACTTAATTCTATACTTTCTAACCTTTCTAGATCTCACATTACAGAATCATATAATCATGAAATAGTTTGGGTTGGAAGGGACCTTTAAAGGTCATCTATGAAATAAATATAATGAAAATGACTTTTTGCTCTGAGTCATATTTATTTGCATGCTTCTCATTTTGCACACACAGTCATGCCTGCCTCCACTACTAAAAAGCAATTGGAGTTCCACATTATAAAGTAACACATCAGTGGCTGTCATCATACGTTTTATAAGAGGCAAATCTACCCCTCCACTCTCAGGCTGTTGATACGTGCTGCTAAAGGGCCTGACATGTCCCTGTAACCCTAACGAGGCCTCTTCCTATATCCTTAATACATGTTTATCCAGTTGGTGTGGGCATGAAGTCCCTGAATTTGCTGCTGTACTGTTATAGATGAGGATATATATAGTTACATAGGATATACATGTATCTTTAAGATATGTATAGATACGTGAGGAGATACATATAGGTATTATAGTATAGATCAAGGCAACATCTGGTTGCCTTAAGAACCATGGAAAAATCTATTTTGGGCACGCTATGGGGAAGATTGCATCTGTGCATTCCCACCACCTACCGCCTCCAGCACTGAGCATGCACTTGTTCGAGAAGCTTAGAAGGCTGAAGCTAATTTAGAGCTCCCTGTAACTGCTTCTGGCACAGCGCATCTGGTCTGGATTTCATTTTGGTAGTCTGTACATCTTTTAATGAAACCTTTATATAAAAACCAAAGTGTAAGAATTTATTGTTTCACCTGTATCTGAACACAGAATTATAATTTGCCTTCATAGTGCCACACAACTAGTAATTCTTTCTTGGATAACAGCGTAATGTACAGAATGTTTTATGAATACACAGAAACAGTTTTTCAACTGCTGTCGCTCATATCTGAGGCTATAGTAACTGTTTATACCAGCTGCAGAGCTGTCTGCGGTTTCATTTCCCTAATACCTTTTCAGTAAGAACTTCCAATACAATCCACGCGGAACCAGTAATAATAAAATCTTATTTACTTGTGGTATCAACTACACGATAATTTTTCTAAATGATTTTTCTTAATCGTCTAGCTTTTTACCATGACTGCTGTTAATCTGCTTCCAGATCTTCATTTATCTTCAGCACTAGTCCACTCTGTCATAAAAATGCAATGCTGAGATTGCACCTAACATATCCCGCAGAAAAGGTTTAAATATATGCCAAAAAAAAAAATTGAATATTTTTTTAATCAAAATGTCTTTAGTTAAGTGTTTATGGTTTAGTAATAATCAGGCTCACAACTGTTTCAAACAAGACTGCAATCACTTCATGGCAGTGTGTTACAGGAATGGATTAGGAGACACATCATGGCTTGAAGAAGTCATTTAAATGGCTCACGCAATCAAAAGAGGCAGAGGAAAACAGCACAGCAAGCTGAAATAATTTCTTAATGATAAATTAGGGGCAGAGGCAAGACAATAGTCAAGGTCTCTGGGGCCTCACTTTTGCCCTTGTTTCTTGATCACTTTGCTCCATCCTGCACATGCAAATTTTGTCCCTAGCCATGCAGTATTTGTTTCCAGTGCACAAACAACATTTGGTTCACTTCCAGCAACAAACTTTTTTATACTTAATCAACCAGTTTATTAGAGCATGAAGGAAAATTGGTCATGACTTCAGTTCCTGTACTGCTGGAATTAACAGGCTGGCTGTTGCCAGCACTAAACTTGGAAGTGCTAATGGTAATTAAAATCTATTTTCAAATACATCTCACAGCTTTAAGGTGGAGAAGTACTTGTTACTCATGTGAATTTCCAGACTGTATAAAAAAAAAGAAGTGCTACTTTCTTCAGGAAGATGTCAGCTGTGGGAAAGAAATAATTATTAATGCTGTGTGATATAGCTTTTGTTCTCCTTTAGTGAGTTTCTGGCTATGTATGTCCCCCAAACTCTTGAGTATGAGAAGCTTGAAACTAGAATTTACAAGTATTGCTAATTTTTGTTAAATTTTAGTTGTTAAATTGTTGTTATAACAGAAAGATATGGCAAAATATTCCTACTATTGAAGCTGACATAAACTATCAGTAGCTTTAGTATCATTTGACAAAAATCCATGTAAGCCCATTCAGTCAATTTTCCCTCAGGTGCATTTAGGTAAAATACTTTATATGAACTCTATATACTCTACATACTCTAACATCTAGCTCAAACAGGACTGTGTTCTAAAAGGTAATCTTAATTATTCAACATATTCACACTATACAGTTTGGAAAAAAAAGGAAGGATAATCATACTTTGTTCTCCACTTCATTTTCTAAGCCTGCTTCCTGTCTAATTCAATCTCTTGGATCAGTGGGAGGGACATGGGATAGATTAAAAAAATGTTGACTGTCAGATCACCAGGGGATTCGAATTAATGTTCTTTTGCACAGAATGGAAGCATATGGGCCACAGAGTGCAGCTCTCCTTGGAAAATTACTGTCAAAACAGTACCATCTCTATTAACACAGCTGCTGACTTGTGAAGCAGAAATCAGTTTTTACTTAAGTTAACCTTCAAAAAGCGGTTTCAGAGTGACTGCTCACTAATACTCTCTCTTGCTACACCAATAATATTGCCTATCAACAGCTTATTACAGGTCACACCCGTACAACTCCACAAGTACTACTGTAGGATGTAACATCCTATAGACCTCTTATAATAATGTGAAAGAAGCAAAGTTATGTGCATCCAGCCTGGTAATTGCTATCGAGATCCCATTTTCCTCCAGTAAAAAGGGAACGCCTACTTGATAGAATACCCTTCATATAAATAATGTAGGTTTCACAGTATGGGCTTACTGCTCAATTTGCCGCGTTTCAGCTGATTTCCAAGGCTGAAGTTCTCTCTTCGTATATAATCAGATACAGACGTTTCCTTTAGATATTTCTTCCACAGATATTCTAGCTTGCTTTCCCACCAATTTCCACAGGAAATAGTGAGCATCTCTTTATGTGTCATTTCTTTATGTGCAAGCTATGAAATGTTTTATCTGAAGAGAAGGTTAAAGGCTGAAAGTTAAGCTCTAAGACAAGAAGAGGCTGAGCTAAAGCTTTATCTATGCATTAAGTAAGATTGCCACCAATAAGCAACTTCTTGTTTCTGCAGAAGCCCATGCCTGCTCAGCATGTGCCAGGAAGGAGACTTAGGAGGAATTCTGCTGAAACAAGATACTATTGACTTACACGGTTAAAAAAATGAAAAATTTTGGTCGTCTTTGTATATACTGGACAGTGTCGAATGAAAGAGAGACTTAAAACTTAGTAAAAAATGCATGGATTGCATGGGTTTATTAAGGTCCTTAGAGAAAAGTAATGTAATTTAAAAAAAAATGATAAAAATGGTACTGCATCATCAAGAGAAATTGTTAACTTTCTGATACTTTTACTCATAAAAAATGTAGGTCTCTGACCTCATTCATCCTGCATAAAGACCGAAACAAGGCTCCTGCTCAAATAATATGACCAGGGCAGGTTGTTGTGATGAAGAACATCAGGGTACTGGTGGAATGTGCCCCTTCAAGTATAGTCAGAATTAATTAGTTCTTGAATGTGTCTGTTACAAATCAAGATCCCTGCTGCATAGGCTTTTACTTTCCATATGCATCAAACTTTATGTGATTCAAGTTTTAGAGTCACTATAGATTTTGAGTGCTGAATAGAAGAAACATTTAAGCAACCCATTTTACAGAGGGCAGCTCCGAAAAATCATGTTATTCAAAGGTGTCTTGACTGGTAGGTTTCTTTTTGCTTCTGTATGTGCAGGTAAATATTTAGGTTTGTGCATATGGTGCACATAAATATGCCCTTAAGCAAGAAAGTTGCATGAGTGGTTGGGTTTCAGTTTGAGTAAAGGGTTTATCCTAAATTCAGGATAATCCTATTCCATACTGCTGCTATTATTAGGATATGCATTCTGCAGCTGTCTTTGGGAAATAAATGAAGAATATTCTTTTTGAGTTCCACGTATTCACTATGTATTTCTGCAGCCTTCGTTCTTCTCAGCTAAAAAAAAGGAACAATTTCCTCATAATTTACTGTCTTTTAACATTTGCTTTCTCTAAAAAATCTTCGGAAAAACGCCGGAGTTTCCCCTTGCTGTTAAATATAAAAGCTTCAAGGTTTCTTTGAAAAAGAAAACGGATGAGCTCAGTTTAGAGCACATAATTGCTGCCTTTACTATTACAGGAGTCAACACAATGCTGGTAACACAGAGAGGGCAGTTACTTAATAAGGACCGAGTACATGGTTATTGTGTCAGAGATGGTAATTTAGCATGCTCATACTAAAACTTAATGAAACATTTATTATTATATTTTTGTTTACCTTGTTATTTGAGTAATTCCATTTATAAATTTTACAGCAAATTCTCAGTTAAATGCTGAAGCTTTGACTAAAGTCACCTGTGAATCCAGTACAATGTGAAAAATTTGTGCAAATCAGACACATTTAATTGGGCACTTCAATCTTTTTTTTTAATAAATAGAGAGCGCTACAATTTTGCAACCAGTGGCAGGGAATGAAAGCTAGCATTCAGACACTTCAGTTCCTAATTACCAGAAGATAAATGGACATAAAACTATTAAGTAAAAGAATTTGAATACCATCAAAAGCAATAAATGTTCCATAGGAAATGAATTTGTTAAATTTTAGGGGCATTATAATTAATCACCAGGACTTGTTCATGAATTATAACTTGTTCTGCACTTGGTTACGATTATTTTGATTTAATGCTTTTTATCAGTGAATAAAGTTATTCAATTCCACTTAACTATCTAAAGCAATTTGCGAGATCTAAACTCTCAAATATCTCTCCTGTTCGTCTCTTTCAGTTCATTTCTCCCATCCAGCTTTTTATGAGTCACTGAATTATTTCTAAATTCCAAACACACTTGAGTGACTAGCTTACTTACAAAGCAACTGTAAAAAGAGGGACTCATACTGGATTATTAAACTGATGACTGTAAATCTAAGTTTGTATAAAAGCCCTTTTTATAACTTATTTATGCACGACTTCCCCAAATCGTCGCTGAAGGGCTGGTGTTGACCTGCAAAGGGAAGGTACTCTTCAGTCCCTGTTGCTGCAGAACTTGCCTTCTGAAGGCCTCAAAATTATTTAGCTATTAATGGATCAAGAATGTATTTGTCATAAGAAAATTGCTTCTTAACTAAAAAACAACATTACAATTCTGTCATGAACACAGTAACTCAAAATGAAATTTTTTTAAGGTTTTTGAAGCTGGAAATGCCTTTTGGCTTTCATTTGCGTTCTTTGCCAACAGGAAGGAAAAAATAGGGGAGTGGAAAAGTCTGGAAAACAGCATAATTTGGTCTGTTGTTACAGAGATAGGAAACATTTCTTTGGGGGAAGAAAACATGCTGTTCTCAACAGAAAAGTGTATACCTGGTAATAGAAGACCAGTTGCAAGGGAAAATGAGCTATTGCTCGCACATTGGGATGGAGTGAATAGAGGTATTGGCACAGAAGAGCCTTTTTGGTCTTCTAGTGAAACGCTAACTGGGCATGTCAAACTCTACCACGGAAAATAAAACCACACGGGACACTTTTTGTTCACATACTCACAGCACATACAAAATGTTTTGGTGATTAGTATGAAACTAAACTGTGTGTGAATGTGGCTTGTGCCACCAGGCTTTTGACTGATAAACCTCTTGTGGAAGATGCAGACAAGCCGGTGCTAGAAGCCTTCCTTCATCCCAGGCAAAATCAGGGGAAGGAAATCAGTGCCGCATCTGCAAGACCTGCCCAAAAAACAGTCTGTCGAAAGAATACCCATTGCCTCATCCAATTTCTGGATTTACAAAGAGAAGGCTATCAGGATCTTCACAATGTAAAGGTGTTTCTCCCCACTGTTCTGAGCCGGGAAATCATCCTTCCTCCTAACACAACATCAGAAAGGCTGAATTGGGCCAAAGTGGCGTAAGGACACGGTCACACCTCCTGATAACACCCCCTTTGGCTGCTGGGGCTCTGGGGCTCCCTCTCCTTCCGGGTAACCACCTCGATGGGGCCAAGCAGTGATGGGAAAAATTCACAGATCAAAAGGCTGCAATTCAGCCTCACGAGGTAAAACTACAACCAGGAAAGAAAACCGTGTACGTAAGAAAGCCAGGAAGCCGCAGCAGTCCTAGGGCAGAGGGCTGCCTCAGGAGAACGCAGGGGTTCAGGGAGGCAATGCGGCAAGCATGAACCTGGGAGGCAAACCCGCTTGGCCAGTCTTTCCCACTAACGACACTGGGAATCTCACCGAGTGCTTCAGGTTATTTTGCCTTGAAGCTCTGCTCCATGTTACACACTAAGGGTTTCGCTTTCCTGTAGGATGTAACTAAAAGCTGAGGCAAATATGAAAATTCTTAAATTTGGCATATGCCTATTTAAACTTAGGATTTTATTAAAAAATACATTGCCAGTTTCCACCTGTCAAGAGCTGTGTACACCAGACCCGTAGGATGGTCTTGAGGAGAGTGTTGACTCTGAAATGTCTCTGAACTGCTCTCACTACCACCCGACACTCAATTCCCCATCTTCTTGTGCCTCATCTGGGAACAAATACCTTGTTTTGACAGGTCGTACAGCTTCCTATTTTAAAACTTTCTTTCTCTTCTGGCAACTGCTTCACTTCCTCAACTCCTTTATTTTTAGTAGTAGAGATACTGAACTACTGAGAAACTACATTTACAATTAGTTTTTGGTATAAACTCTAGTGCTTTTGGGACATAGGTGCCATTCTAGCTGCACTTTTGACTCTTTCCTACTGTTAACATCCACAATTACTGTTAATTAACAGCAGTTTAAAGCATGGGCCTCTTTTTTAGATTGTAGCACTGAGGGACACAAATATTTTTGCTTTATACATCTCTGTGATCCAAGACAGTAATTTGGAAAAAATCTTCCTCCATAGAATCATGTAGGTTGGAAAGGACCTTTAAAATCATCAAGTCCAACTGTTAACCTAACACTGTCAATTCCACCACTAAACCACAACCCTAAGTGCAAGAGGAATAAATTTGTTCAAAAATTCAAACAGCACTGAAAAGGCAAAAATCAGTATCTGAATGAACAGTCATATCTCAATTCTAAAATAAATTAAAAGTTTCAAGTAGTTAATGACTTGTATGAAATAACCACTTTTTTCCTACTTCACTGAAGAAAGACTGGATACAGGCCACAAACACTGTATCGCTAAAATGTTCCTGTGAAAAGAAAAAATAATTCCCAGTGTACGTATTAAGCGATTGCCTTATATTTATTCATTAGCTTAACCCTTGCAAAGTACCCCACCCACTTACTGGAATGTACAAAACTGTCAAACTCCAACATCCCTTTATAATCTCCTGTGTTTTCCTAGACAGAGACCACAGCCCTCAACGAGTAAAGTAACTATGAGAAAAAGGGTGCCAGGGAGTAAGAAGATTGAGGCTGCCCCACAAGGGGGTACGAGCGGGAGCTGAGGGTGACCCCGGCACAGGCTGTACCCTCACTGACCAGGACGCAGACACACTCTGTCTGGAGATGGCAGGCAGATGTGTGCTGGTAAGAGAGTCCACCCACAGCCCCAGACATGGTATGTGCTGAACTGATTCAGGGTCCTTCCAGGCAGTCCAGTCAGGAGCAGCAGGAGACAGGGATGGCAGTTTCAAGGTCCATGTGAGTGACAGGTACACCTGTAGACACTGCTCAGGGCACGACTGGGGCGATTACAGCCAATCAGTACCCTCACAGCTCCGACAGAGTGTCATTTACATACAACATACTTTAGTACAATATACCCGTATTTGTATTAAACAAAGTGTTGATGGTATCAAAAGCCTTATGAAAGACGGTAGCACTGTTTCTGGATTTTGGCCCATTTATTACTGCTCTTTTTTTGCAACTTGTACTTCTTTTTGATAATGCGAAATAATCTGAACAATTATGAGGCTATTAATAAAAAGGAAAAACAAGCCTGCCAACCATATAAGTAAAAAAGTGTTATGTCCTTTGAACTCCAGAAAGTACGCAGGAGCGAGCCACAGGCCTTGTCCAACAAACCACAGAAAGAGAAGCAGCACGCCACGACGCCAGGACATCTTAACACTGGGCATTATGAGGGGCAAAAGGCAGAGATACCAGACAAAGTACTGGGATGTGCATACTTTGTTAAAACTCACGAAAATAGCAGTGTGTAGGAAACAACAGAAAGCAAGGTCTCTGTAAAATGCTATGGACACAGCCAGGAGCAAAAGCAGCTGGGGCAGAAAAGCTGCAAGCCCAAGGGCAAAACTCCATTTGCTCTCTGCAGTTAAGTACAACATGTAGAAATAGGGAGAGAAGTTATGACGGATATCCCTCCTGGTCAGGTGGTAGAGGTAGGCATGCTCCAAAAACTCCCAGCCGTAGAGGTGGTAAAATGCAACAGTCAATGCAGCCAGCAGAGATCCAGCAATTGTTCCAAAGAACAGCACATCACAGTTCGGGACCTTCACAAAAAGCTGCCAGAGGTACCCTGCAAATGTAAGCTTTGTTTTTTTGTCACACCCTGTACCCACTGCCCCTTCCCTGCCACACTGTTTGCTCTGCAGGTGGAGGGCTATGGGCAACGCGTAGGTCAGCGGGTATATTTTCATGTGCACAGCCAGCCCATAGCAGGCTGCGGCCTTCCCTATGCTCCCTGCCTCCACGAAGTACAGGGTGGCGAGCACCAGCAGTGCGACCAGGGCCTCGGCATTGCCCCGGCTGGAGACGGCCATGGGCAGAGGGTTGAGGAGCCAGGCGGCGGCGCAGCACCCCCAGGCCTGGCCGGCGGCGGACCCTCGGCGCCGCAGGGCCCGGTAGGCGACGACAGCAGCCGCCATGTCCCCCACTACGAAGAGCAGCTTCCCGAAGACCTCGGCCAGGTAGACGTTGGGCGTCAGGAGCCAGGCCAGGAGCGGGGTGTAGCGGTAGGTGGCCCGCCGGTAGGGCGACCGTCCCTCGGTCACCAGCCGCGCCGCGTCGGTGAAGACCCGGTAGTCGATGTCGGTGTAGCGCACCCGCATGGCCCTGTCCTGCTGCAGGCCGTACAGCACCAGGCCCAGCCTCGCCAGCAGCCCAGCGCCCAGCACCGCGCCCGCGCCCACCCCTGGCCGCCCCGCCGCCATGCCCCCGCAGGGCCCGACCCGACCGCCGCCGGTGGGCGCAGGTGCCCCACGGTGGCGGGAGCCGAGACAATCGCGCTCGGCCCTGGCTTCCGCCGGGGGGGGGAAAGGCGGCACCGCGCATGCGCGCAGCCGTTGCCGCAGGCCGTTGGGCGGCGGCGCGTGCGTATTGCGGCGGTTGAAGCCGTTGCCCGGCCCGGGCGAGAGAGCGTTGCCGCGGCGGTTCCCGCAGGCGGCAGTGCTGGAGGAGCGGGCGGGGCGCTCTCGCCGGCGGGCCGTCCCCTCAGAGCCTGCCACCGGTCGGGGCTGCGGGCCCGGGTGTCCGCCCCCCCATGAGGCCGCGGGATGTGGGCAGGGGGAGCGCCAGCGAGCTGCCCCGCCGGGGTAGCGCATCTGCGGAAAGGCGCGCAGAGCTGTGTGCCCTTGCCGCGTTGGAGTCGGCGCGTTGTTATTATTGTGGTGGTTTATATTTATTGCGATAGACTGCGGTGGCCTGCCGCAGTAAGCGCGGTCCCGCAGCGCTGGCTGAGAGCCTTGCTAGAGGATGGGCACCCTTGTCAAGGCGCGTAGGGAGAGCTGGGGGGCCTCACCACCCACAGTGCTGCTGCTGCGCCTTCGCCCTCTCAAGGGTAGGGAGCAGCCTGCAGCGCAAATCTGTAAGGCTGCATGGGCAGAGAGGCAACATATGCAATAGCAGTTAAGTAAGAAGAAGAAGGAAAAATAACATCTGTTATTTACCTTCTGCAAATGGCTGTGTTTTGCCTAGACCTGTGAGCTCTCTCTAAAGCACTTAGGTAAGCTTCCTTCCACAGTAAATTTCTCATTTACTTAGATCAGAAACAGTGGCATGAAAATCAGACCTTAGAAAAAGTTCTTTGTAACAAAGACATTAATTCCCTGTATTTTGAGGGGTTTTGTATGTTTTTCAAAAAGTTGCCCTGTCTAGATATTTGCTATAGATCGTATCTCACATTTGAATTGTGTCTGACTGAAAGATGGGTATTTATTACTTACCAGTATTACAGGTTTCTTATTAGAACTGAGTAGAGGTTTTTGTTTTTTTTTTTTTTTTTGAGATGCTTTATTCATCAAAAAAATGTGCATTTGCTTGTTTAGTAATTAATTGCATCTGCATTCTTTTTGCTGAATGGCTTCATTCAGGAACATTTTGGGAGTTGCAGCATTGCTGTCTCACATTGCTTACACAGAAGAATCTGCTTTTTCTCTGTTCTGGGGACAGTCATCAGAGAACTGGGAGCAGATTTTTAGCATTTGGCACAGAAGTCTTGGAGGGTGTCCTAACTGGTAGGCTATTCAGGGGACAAAAGATATTTCTCTTTGAGTGCACACAGTTATTCATTTTTATCTGTTAAGACTGTTTTACTTTGCATAATAATACAGCGGCATATAGGCTGAGGTGTCCATTGGGAGAAACATAGTAACTAACTAATGTGGAGAATCAGTTTTTCCTCTGTCTGTATAGGTCACCACATGTTTACATACTATATACGAAACTTGACATCTTCAATAGGAAAGCTCAAAGAGACTTCTCCATTAACTCATCATATGACATCGTTAAGTCCTAAAACTGATAGTTACCAGAGTATTTTTGGGATACGGCATGAGTGTGGTTTTGCTCCTTTGTAAATAACTGCTGCCTCACTACTGCTGTTCTACTTTAGAACAGGAAAGATTTGTAACATCACGTTATCTCCTTCCTTTTGTGCATCTTGAACTATACTGGTTGGATTACTTTTACAGAAGGTTATGTCACCGTATCCTTTGTTATGCCCAAGATATCCTCTGGAAATCCTAGGAGATAAAACTTAATAAAATCACTGGGACTGAAAACACTTGATATTCCATGGAACTACAAATCTAAGCAAAATTATATATGTAGATACTCATAATTTTTTTTTGTTTCAGGAAGGTTATTGCTCACAAGGAACTGTTCTTGCCACCTGCCTATTTCTCCCAGGATTGTTTGCAATTCTGTTGCTTCTTTGGATGGAATATATTTTATTATTTATATATTTTATCATTTCAGATCCTTTGAAGAAACTGTTTATTGTCAGAACAGAATGTATTGCAGTTTATTTGCTGAAGTGTCTAATGATATTGCTTTAATAATATTAGTTTAATAAATAAACTTAGGAGTTTGCAGGTCTCTCAACTGTTTTTTGTCTGTTTCTCACAGCCTGTTTTCAGACAAATCTTTTATTCTCATCTGAAGTTAACAGAAATTGTGAAGCTGTCCGCAGTGACTGTTTATCTGGATTCTAAAGAGGAAAAGGTAGGTAATTTAATTCTAAAGGGTTGTGAAGTTTATAAAACAGAAAAGCTACCATAGCTATTGTTGTATATACTGTGACTGTGTGACATTGCCTGAGCTGGAAAAGGAATTGATTTTCCTTATCAATAATTTAACATCTTGAAAATAAGCTGGAAGCTCTTCAGAGAATTAAGGTTTGGCTCAAAACGTGTTTGGCTTCAGATTTGATACCAGCTTGCTTAACCTGATTTGTCATGTACTGTAGATTTTAATGCAGGAAGGAGGGCAGTCTTATTAAAGTTATAAATCTGTTGTTCCTGAAAAATGCTGCTTTTATTTATACAAGCCACCATGAGCCACTTTTAGAAAATGCTAGGAGATAAAAACTAATAGAACTGCTGGGACTGAAGCTGATTGATTCCAGTGCACGTGAAGATACGAACAGTATGAAGAAAAGTGTGGAGTCAGCCATAATTGGGCGTAAAATATTAACTAAATAGTAATGCATATGTATACACACATGTGTATAAACAGTTTTTTCCCATTACCTACCATGCATTTGGTTTACACAGTCTCAAAGATGGTACCATCAGATGTCTTGTAAGCTAGGGTCACACCTATATGTGCTTCTGTTGCATACGCATGAGAGGGGATGATAAGCCTGTTCTCAAATGTTAACTTCTCCCATCTTCATCTTCTGTAGTACAGGCTACTTCAGCAGCATGGGAAATATATTCCAGAAACTAATTCGCATGCCCTATCATTACTTAAGATTTACACAGCAGTGCAAGGACAATGAAACTGGGGCCTTGTTATGCAAAATGCTCTACAGTCTAATGGAAGTTTTTACCATCTGAAAACCAAGATACAACTGAAGGGTGACAGCTGGTGAGTGAGGGAGAGAGTGACAAGCTGGTTCCTGGTCAGTCAGGAGCAGTCATCACAGGGGGCCTTTCAGGGTTTTATTAACCACACTATTGTGAAAACTAGTTTTGAGGAAGGATAAGCTGATGCTGCATTTCATTGATGAACAAAGATGAATGCATGGTTAAAAGATCTAGAAGGGTAGATCTATATCTGATGGGTACAGTATGGCTAAATCTTGGAGGGACTAACAGATTACATTTGATAAGTTGGAGGAGAATGAGGAGGCTAGTGAAGGGGTGTGAAGAAGTTGACAATGAATTAGAAGATGATTCTGGTAGCAGGGCTTTGAAGTAACATACGGGAGACATGGTGGTTGGTAGTAATGTAAGGGAAGAGAGAACAAGTGTTGGGTTGAAGTGGTGAGAGCCTTACTAAGATTCAGATGGCCTAGGAGGCTAAAGGAGCTTAAATATCTGAAAAGCTATGGAAGGAAGAGCAGTAAGAAGCTTCATAGGAGGCAGGCAGAAGGAGTATCCTTTCCCATGCTGTATTTTAGCTCATTCTACTGAGATCTCAGGGAGACTTCTTATGCAAGTCTCTTCTGCAGTTACCTAATTGTTATACTTTGCTATACTTTGAGATTTTATTATTGAGAGATAAAATTTGATCATAATGACTAATAATTTTTTTTTAATAAATTGTCTTATTGTACGTGTGCTGTGACATAAATCTGTATGTCTTAGAAGGTAGAAGGAAAGATGAGTACTTAAGATATGTAGGAAGGAAGATATTTGGACCATAGCTGGCATATGGCCTTCAGGCTTCTGAAAGGGGAGACTGCTGTAACTTGTTAGAGTTCCCTTTTAATTTTCTTGGATTTTGAACCCAGAATGTTTCCTTACATGAGAAATACTCCTACTTAATATATTTATAAACTGTCAGGAATTTTTTGATAAGGTGATTAGTACAATCTGTTTCTTGCAGCACATGAAATTTGATAGAAAAAGTGACTAACACTTATGTTAGATATTTTGGGCTTGATAAAAGAAATTGTTTTTGCAAATATGATTGATGCCTTTCAAATATTTGTAGTGTATTGAACTTTAGACATCACTGACAAAAGGGAAGTATGGTTAAGATTATGTAATGAAGTGTTCATTTCTGCTTTAATACTGAAATGAATAATACAGGAGGTTTTGCAAAAATAAGATGAAAAAACACATTAAAACTCTTCAGAAGAAAATCACTATTATAAATATAAGACCACCACTATTCCCTTAAGCTTTTTCTGTTAATGCGTTTACTTAACACTGCTTGATAAATCTATACCTTTGTTCACACATCATGCTAAAAATGTGGGTATTCAGAGAATGTGATCTGACTTGTAAAGGAATTTTTTTTTCACCACATTATGGTTTTGCACAATATGGTTTAAGTGGTGTTAGCAGAGTTCTGCTTGCAGTGGTTATGCTGATTGTATGTCAGTGTGCTAGGTAAAATGCTAACCCTTCAGGGAAAATAAGTACTGGATAAAAATTAGTCTGTAGGGAAACCTGTTAAAAATCAGCATTTTGGAAAAAAAGACTATGTCTGAGAAAACACATGTGGCAAGTTAGTCAGTAAGAGTAAGTCCACTGAAGTATGATGCTTGCCTAGGGAGAGATTCCAGAAAGTATTGCCTGTTTTGATTTAAGGCAGTGGTGTATCTGAAGTGTGATATAGTTACCTGCTTCTAAGTTGGGAAATGCCCAACTCTCTCACTGCCTGACTTGAAATGCCAAACAGAAATGCTTTACCTCTTTTTACATTACTGCTATAGTAGTAGCTAATGGGTCAGGCAGCCCAGTGGATTAAGACTCCAGAAGTGGGAGTATGCAACAAAGAAAAGAGTTGAATTTCCTCTGATTTTTTTGTCTATTTACTTCTGTTAACAAAACATTGCAAAGAGAGAACTGATAAAAGCCCAGGCAGGAGAGAAACTGGAGCTGTGACAAATTACGGATTTAGGAGATTATTGGAAGAGGGAGTGTTCCTGGCACATAACTGCTGATTTTGAGCATTGTGCAGAGCCCAACAACTCACCCAGAAGGTGTGAGTTTCTAGCACCTGCAAAAGGCTAAGTCTAATTGTGTTAAGCATAACTTCTTGCCGATTTTTGAAGGTGTAAGTGAAACAATAGGTATTGAGAACTGGTGAAGTGTCTGTTAGAGGATTTTATGGACATGTATATACATATTTATATACTAAAATTATAGATCTAAATATATTTACTATATATATAAATTTGTTACATATATGTATCATAAGCATACTTTAGGAGTAATAGCTGTGTCTTTCTGAATGCCCACATTTTTAAATCTCTTTAGATACCTCTCTTTCTCTCTGAAATGTGGAGTAGCAGAGCTTGAGAATGTGAGATGTACGGGATCCATCATCTGTTAAAGCAATAACATTTGTGATCCTTTACATAAGTCAGGAGATTAGATTTTGCATGTCTGCATCTGAGATGCCCTTGATTCAAGAGCCATTACCCATCAGTGCAGGCAGCCATAAGTGTCCTAAACAGTGTTCAGTCACAATACTTGATTTTTAGGTGATTAAGGGAAACATTTTGTGTATTTTTAATATATAAGCACTTAATTCAATGTTTTCCAGTTCTTTGGAGAAGGAAAAGAGACAAAACTTGGAATCTATTTGTTTTAGTCTTCTCACACAATTCTTCTCTTATCAAATATAAAGGACAGCCTGTAGTTAGAGGCTCGTGGGGTAGGGAAATCTATCTTCTGAGTTAGACCACCACCTTCTACATCGGTGAGACCTACACTAATACCCAGTTCCTGAGATCATAATGAGGTGGATGGATGAGACACAAAACTGTATTCTGAAGCTCTGGTCTTGTTTTTCAGATTGGCAATTAGATATCAAGTATAGAAAGAAAATCACATCAACCTCTGTGACTGAGGTTGTTTTTTTTTTTACCTAACGCCATTTTCAGAACAGATGGGACATAGACATGAAAAGGTACAAGAGGTAATCATCAATAATTTGTTTAGAAATAGGTTTGAATTACTTTGGCTCAGTGGCTCAAGTAATAAGTAAGTTCTTTAAGTGCAGAATTCTGGGCTGTGACTCACAAGTTACGGGAGCTGTGTTTGAGGCCAGAAGTTTATCATCATCCCTTGAAACAACACAAGTTGGCACTGGAGCACAAACCACTTCCATGGGTAGCTAAACTATGGAAACTTGGAAACTTAGGTGACAGCTGGGTTCTATGAGGAAGGAGCAGCCATAGCTTCTCTTAGTCTTTCCCACCCCTTCCATGGACTTAATTTTCTAATTAAGATACTGTTTGTGCTGCTGCTTCTCCTGTAGTAGGGAAGTTCTATTTTACCTGAATACCTATTTTCATAAAGTTGGTGGGAATTTAATCGCTGAATATTACCCAATATTGTGCTACTGCAGTAGAGGTGGGGAGACAACCCTGGGTTTTACGGGCAAAACAGGGAGGGCTAAGGAGAATCTCCATCTTTTATTGGATGTGGGGGGAAACATAGCGACAAAGGATGAGGAAAAGGACGAGGTGCTTAATGCCTTCTCTGCCTCAGTCTTTAATAGTAAGACCAGTTGTTCTCTAGGTACCCTGCCCCCTGAGTTGGAAGACAGGGACGGGGAGCAGAATGAAGCCCCCATAGTCTAAGGGGATGAAGCCTCCATAATCTACGGGGAAATGTTTAGCGACCTGCTACACCACTTAGACAGATACAAGCCTATGGCGCCAGATGGGATCTACCCAGGGGTACTGAGTGAGCTGGTGGGAGTGCTCACTAGGCCACTTTTCATCATTTATCAGCAGTCCCAGCTAACTGGGGAGGTCTCAGTTGACTGGGGGTTAGGTCTCTTCCAATCTAAATGATTCTATGACATACTGTGCACAAAATACAAGGAAACAGTTCTGGTTAACAAGTCCTTTAATGTCTAGCAGAGGGCCGTAACCTGCCACAGCTCTGTTTCCAGCCCCTTGAGTGTCTTTCCATGCTGTGTTCTCCTCTCTTGATCTCCTAGTTAGGAGCACTAAAGTAAGACCTAGTGTTACACCAACACATAGTAAATAAAACACTTTAATGGAAGGCACAGGAATGACAAATAAAGGCAAATAAAAAAGGTAGTATAATTCTCTCTAATAAACAGTAGTTTCTATGGGAAAAGTGAAATAAACACTAGTTTCTAGGGAAAAAAGTAAAATGTGATTTCTTTGCTGTTGCAAGTTTGGTAAATATAAGTAACTGTATAGCCATAATAGACTTCTGTGTCTTGCTTGATGTTGTGTTTCAGTGTAACTAGAGTAAGCAATAAGATTAAGCGTATAAACTTGTTAAAAACCCCACATAATTAGCAAGTTCAGATACCATTTCTTAAGAGTTTCTTATGGAAGAAATGTTTGTAGACACTAGAAAGGGTTAATTTACACAACTCCTTCAGAGTGAGTGTTAGGTGATTTACCTGAGATGTAGGACACCTGCATTTGGAAAGGTTTAAGGATGTCATCTTCATCTCTGGAGCTACTGTGCAGTATAGTTTTGTAAACTTTGGAGGAAGAAGAATGACGGGGTGGGAAAGCCAGTTCTTAACTGATGGTTTGATTCAAACCACTGTGTTTTTTTGTTTAGGTTTTTTTTGGGCTTAGTTTGAAAAAAATAAATAAGAGGTTTATGCAATTACATTGAGTAATTGTTGGGAATTCTGTCTGGAGATTTGCTAGGTGATTAGAGGTCTCAAGTGTTCCTGCAAGTTTTAGGAGAAAGGTGACTGACTCTATTAGAGATGCTTTTAGTGCTCCTGCAAGATGAAAGACTGCAGCAGGAATTTGAGATAACAGGGAGTTACTGTTAACCTGAGCATCACTCTTAAGTGTTGTGGTCAGAAATTATCTCCTCTTTGAGAAGGTGCAGTGGTTCAGCAGTGCTATACAGAGCTGTTGCATACCAGGCTTTGCTGTTCTGTGGCTGTTTGTGTTTGCAGCTACTCACGAAGAACAAGAAACTTTGCTTACAGATGTAGTTTTGAACTAAATCTTACAGAGCTGGATGAGTTGAACAGTAGGGACTATCCTCACCCTCTCTGTTTCTTATGCTTTTGGGCATCAGGTGGATTTCCAAGGATGTGGTCGTGCTTTTTTTCCAGTACATACAAAGATGAGTTCTAAGTGTCTACCGCAGATAGAGCAGTTATGTTATTTTATGTAGCCCTAAAAGGTTTCTAAAGTTACTTAGTAAAATCAATGATGCAGTTTCCTGCTATTGTCTTCATGGTCAAAACTAATCAATGGATCAGAGAAGTTAATATCTTAATTTCTTTTATATTGTGTGACTAAAAAACTCCTGTGAAGAGCTGCCTTTCCTTCTCAGCAGTAAACATCTTAATGTTTCTTTTGTCGATAATTCTGATGACATTGTTGCACTTACTTTCAGTACCAGGTACAAACATTAACAACTCTAAAAAAAGTCTCTTAACCTTTGCTCTACTTTCTTGATGGTGTTTTGATCTGGTTACAGTGAAAACAAAGGGAAGATATGGCATAGCTCAGAGCGGTTGTAGGGGTCAGTAGGAGCACCTACTTGCCTTTGAATGATTTCAGCTTTCTTTGGAGAAATCTTACATGCTTGCATTAGGGGTTGTTGTCCTACCACCTACATTTATGTACTGACATAATGCCTTGGGGAGCTGTTCACAGAAATAAGAAGACTGAAGCATTATGTTATGAGAAATTCAGGCCTGTAAGCACTGTATTGGTCAATAAAAGTAGATGGCTTTTGGATTATTATGGGGCTTCCTTTTATCCCATGGTAATATGGTGCAGCCTAATTATTTTTCCCAGCTGTGGCTGTGCAGGTGATTAGAAACTGCTGTTAGAAAAGGCAATGCCCAGATGCTAAGGCTAACTGTACTGGAGGTGCTCCAGAGCTGCTGTGTGTGAGGATCTACAGCAAGTAAGTGTGTGTCTGGAGAATTTAGGATTTCTCCTGCGGGAGAAATTCTCTGTTTGGTTTCCTGTTCTTGAATGAGGATGTCTAGAAGAAACTGCAGGTGAGGTTTCCTAGTTCCCTGTGCCTAGAAAGAAGGAACAACCTGTAGGAGAGAGGAGCAGCTGATAGGGAGCTCTAGTCTGTAGAGACATGGGTAATCCGGTCTTTCCAAAGCTGGTTTTGCAGTTTGTTTCCAAGTGTGTCTAAGCTCTATCTACCTAAGTAGAAAAGGTCTGGGTTGAAAAAATAAATCATATGTTAGCTTTGCTCATAAAAGAGTGCTCTGGATAATGGTTGGTGCTTCTAGCCAGGTATACAGTGTCTGTGTGGAAAAATGTGAATCAAGATTATCAGGGTTTCTGTGTCCTCCAGAAGTTTTGCAGAAGGCAGTTGTTCTCTGTTGCATAGAAACTTTAAATACTCCCTCTGGAAAGGGAATGAAACATTATTTTAGCTACCTGTGGTGCTTTTGGCCTTAACCAATAAAGGGTTTCCCTGTCTTATCTTATGAATGATTTAAAACTGGTTAAATATCTTTCGAAAATAAATGATGTAATACTATTACTGTTGTTAAACTTGTTCCCTCTTCTATTTTCTAGGGATGGCATGATCTTCTAAATATTCTCTTTGGGCAAGAATCCTCAATTTTCCTAACAAAATTTTAAGTGCATTTATAGGAAAATGAACATCTCTGTCTTTTTAAAGCTGCTGTCTTCCTTTTTTTTTTTTTTTTTAAGTAGCTTGGCAGGGAGATCTCCTTGAAAAGTGTCCCTGAATAATAACTCTACCTTATTACTCCTTTTGTAGTATCCTGTTATGCATAGTGGCTAGGATGCTGTTGTATGTGGTACTACAGAACCATAAGCTAAAGAGAGACTGCCCTAGAGGCTTAGCTGTAGAGGATTTATCCTTCAGTAGCTGTCTGTGGAAATTCACTTTTATTTTTTTTTTGGTGATTGGTATTTTCTGTCTCCTAAATATTTATTTAGCTGCTCTTCATTCAAATTCTGACAGTTACTTGTCTGGATTGGTTGCTTATGGACATTTTCTGTTTGAGCTCTGCCTCTTGCTCTGTTAACGACCTCAGGTGGTGGTGCTTCTGCAGAGTATAATTACCTGGTAGCAAAGTTCATACTGTCTTTGGTGCCGTCTTTAGCAGTTACAGTTCTGTCCCTACTTCTGTCACCTCCTTGTTATATAGGATGATACTATTCCCCAACCTTATGTACAAGTGTCTCTTAACTCAGCCTTCAGAGCTTATTCATTCACTGTTGATTCAAAGTGACAGCTGTGCCATCAATCTGTCATTTTTCCCACATTTGGTGTGCTGAAGTATGCTCTCCTTCTTGCATACGCTCAAGGATGCTGTCTGTCCCCTTGTGCTCTGCAGGTCTGCTGCACCTGGATCAGAAGTTGAAGGCAGACTCTGTTAGTATGAAACTCAGGGTTTCAGTGGTAAAACTCCTATTATAGGAAAGTAAGCCCATGGTAGAGAGTTCATGCAAACTGTGTTTGTAGACTTGGGACAATTCATATGTGGTGTTCTATATCTGCAGTGTAACTGGCAACAGGCATGCTACTTGTTTCCGTAGCATTGTTTGGCTTTCTTCATTCTGGTTACTGTTGAATTTCAATATTTGTCCTTGCCGACTGTCACATTGCTGAGTTTGACAGGTTGTTGCCAGAATTTGAGTCTGCTGACATCAACTTTGCATATGTGTAAGTAGAGATTCAACCAATGATTATCCTGTATCAGAATAGATCCTGCTTTGTTTGTCTATAGTAGAAGACTAGGAAAGGCTGCCTTTTGACAAAAACGGGACAGCTATATCTGATATTTATCTGACGGATCTTTCAGAGAGTTGATTGTGCCAAAGAATACAGCACAAAAATATCCCCTGGGTAAGGTGTATGTTAGGTTGAAATATGGATGCAATGAAAAGTAACAGTAGTTTTCCATATTTAGACTGCTTCATATTTGTACAAACTGTAAGGTAATTATTTCTGTAGAAATAACAAGTCAGTCAGCACTTGATACTTACCAAGGAGCCATGCTATTTAAGGATGATAGAAATCTTCAGAGTTCCTTGAACAACCCAGACTGGAACTGTGCAAAATTAGCATTGTGTTGAACTATGTGTCATGCTTCTACAAAATGCATAAATTACTCGCAATGAATCTTATTATTTAAGTGCTTTCTGGGGTAACTCTGTATTTCCTGAGAATTAGAAGAAAAATTTTCTACTTCCAGTATAAATCATGCTGTAGTAATTTTTGACTAGCATAAAACAGAGGCAGTTGAAAAGTGAAACTTCTGCATCAGTGAACGTGTGGGCTTCTTCAGGACTTCTCTGTCAGATTTTAATTCCTGTTAAAATCATCAGTATCTTTAAAAGATTCAACAGTTCTTTGTATCAAATAGCTAGAAAAATCAAGAACACTTCTTCTGGTTTTGTATTGTATTTGTTGAGTTGATGGCTGCTTTACAATTAATGTACAAAACCAGTTTTTCTCTCTGAGAGCCAGGCTATCTGTAGAATTGTGCAGGAAAAAACTGAGCAGAACTTGCCCAGGGAATATTGTTATGCTCCTCCCTTAGCACCACCAACACCAGAAAGATTCATTTATTTGGTGTTCCTTTTGATGTTCCTCTGAATTTGAGAGTTCAATCTTCAATGAAATAAAGAGTATCTCAAGTGGAAAGAGATACCACGTTGAGATTTGAGTTCAACATATCCTTTGATGTCCTATGAAGGCAAAACTTTGTATTTTCTGATTGAAATAAATCAGCCTATCTGCCTGACCCCTTGGAGAATTCTTAGGAACTTGAAAAATGCATGATAGGAAGTAATCTTTAAGCCCAAGTCTAAAATATTTTATCTGTTTCTCCTTACATCTCACAGACTTGCCATGGTTATGGCTTTTCATGTGACCTAATAATCACAGGGGCATCATGCGTTTCTGTGTGAATGGTTTTAAAAAAGAAAACTAAGCAAGTTTTCACATAAACTAGTGAAAGTTCTAACAGATAATTTGAATCTAGGTTATTAATTTATAGGCAAATAATAACACATTCTGTGTACTGTTTCTCCAACCCTAACAACTTACAAGCAAATGCTGGTGAAACAAATGCTATAAATAATTTTTATTACTGGAGTGATTAAAATTGGCAGTTTTATTTGTGGGCCTTCAGAGTCTCTGGCCGTGACTCTCCAGTTTTGGAGTTCTATTTAAAAATAAAGGAACTCTTCTTGTGCTCTCTTTGGAGGAGAGGGAAAGCAAAGCAAGTTTTCTTGGATGTTCTTCAAAACAGAAACTGCCTATTAATGTTCTAATCCTGGCAGAGTTCTCTGTGGGTCGAACAATACTCTGTCACCGCAGTTTTGACTTCTATGGAGATATTTGAAAAATAACAGATACTGCCATTGGACTGGAAGGCATGGTGCAGATGGATAAGCAAGGAACCTTGAGTGCTTTGAGCACTGTTCTTCTACCCTGCTCAGAACACTTGTAATCAACATTGTAGTGATGATGTAATGATTCAGGTTCATTCCCTTTCTGACTTTTGTAGACCTGTGACATCTGTCCTTGCTGTAGGTATCATTATTCTGATGAGAGAAAGAGTTGCTGAGAAAAGCTGCCGGCAGGTGGTGGTGGTGAAGTCAAGTATTTTGCAGGTGTATGTTTCATGCTAGTGACAGTGGTACAAAGAGGATCAGACACCATATGGATTTGTCAGGTTATTTAAGAAAAAACATCACACTATGTACGGAATTAGGAACGTGCTTACAGTAGCATCTATAATAACCTCAGGAACAGATTAGTATGTGTGTTCTCACTTGATCTTCATGATACTGCTTTGGGGGTTACCAAAAAACAATGGAGAAAGTGACAGAATGAGCCATTTCCTATAAAATGGGAAGTCAAGTTCAGAACTGAAATGTTTTTTGTTTCTTGAAATATGAATTTTTTTGTAATATATATTAAGCCAGGTACGTTAATGTGGAGTGGGTTGTGCATGCGATAGATTTGCTCACTGTAGCATTCTTGTCCACTTCTTATTTTTTGGGTATGAGAAATGAGGAAGACTAGTGTCAGGTTTGAGGTAGTAAGTGCTAATTCTGGCCTTGATTGCAGCATAATCCTTGTAGAGGAGGCAGCAAATGGGCCTCCATGTTCAGAACAAATCATAAAGCAGAAGTGAAATACAGTCAGTACATTTGTGTGAGGTGTTTACTTTGAGATAATATTTACTTATACAGTGGAGCACGCTCCTCTATTGTATGACAAAAGCATACCCAATAAGCCTGCTTTTGAAGGGTTCTTTATTTTCTAAAGGTAAATATTTTGTGTGTGGCTGAAGGGGAAGAAGGATGAATATCTAGGAGACGAATGTGAGCAATGATGCGAGGCAAAATCTTATCAATCTTCCCAATGATTTCTGATTGCATTGATTTTTATTATTATTTTTTTTAAAACTACTCCCATGTATGTCATAATATATCTTTGATTACATATCAGCATATGTGGTGATGTTGCTACTGTAGTTCTCTGAAGGTTCAATGAACAATTACAGCATGGATTACTCAGTTTTTCCATACTGCTTTTTGCTTAAATGCATATAAAATTGAAGGAAATCAAGTTAAACTTGGCAGGCAGTTGCTAGTTTAAATTGGTGCGAAGAAGATGGACAGAAGTAGACAGAAGATTAAAAAAATAGTAATCAGTAATGTTGGAAGTCTTAACTTTTTTTTTTTATGGTTAGCATAAAAAGAGTTTGGGTCATCATTAACAATTCCATGTGAGTGTCAGTTTGATTTGAATGTCATTGAAGATTGTCTCCAACTTCTGTTCCCAGACCGGTCCCTAGACAAATCTATTTGATGCTGATACTGAGTTAAAGATTAATATCAATAGAGAGGGAAATATGGCAGGGGGTGGAATGGGGGAAGGGTTAACTCAAATGTCTTATAGGCTTGACTTACCAGCTTTTAGAGGTTAATTTGTAACAAAGAATATTATGAAGTATTTAATTTAATGAACTGCTTAACTCTGTTCCCATGTAAACTTAAGCCTTCATTCTTTCAACCTTTGCAGAATACCTTTAAAAGTTTAAATCTGCATAGGTAAAGAAATGCTAAAACCATTCTTTGGTTCATTAGCACAAAATACGATTCACCACAACAATTTTTCTGTTTTCTTCTTAGAACAAGATAATGCAGGATATCAAGTTTTTGGGTGTGTAGACAGTCTGTAGTGAAATCTAAGTTAATAGTGCAGAACTATACCAGCTGACCTTTTGAAGATTCGGGAACTGAGTGGCATTTGGCATGCTGTTGCTTTAGGGAGGGCTTAGAAATGCTTACACAGTATAGAACTGGATGACAGTGGCCTGCGTTTACTTTACGAATGCTTGCTGTCTAAAAGTTAGATGTCTAGCCTAAGCTAGCTCTCTAGCTTCCCTCTATAATTAATGGAAAGAAGTAGGCACCTCCAGAGTGCTGAAACGGAGTCCACCAAAATGTGACTGAAAAAAGTAGATGAAAGAAATACTTTGTTTCCTTCACGTATTCTTACAGTGAATCATTAGGTGTGAAAAATTCCTTCCTTGGATCTTGCAGGGCATGGTACTGATAATTCTGTCCGACAAACTTTAAGATGATCACGCCTATCACCTATCTTTCATACTTATTTTAAACCATTTTTATAGATACTGTTATATTAGAACTGGATAGAAGAACCTGCAATCAAATAATCTGTTGAAAGACACTAAGGATTACCCATGAGGATCTTCTCTTCCATGATGTTTTCAAGTATTTCTAGCATTCTAGTCATTAATGTGGTTCTGCTGTTCTTAGTCAGCTCTAAGAATTTCTTCAAATTATTCTTATTAAACTGGAGTTCTTAAATATGAGCTATTATATTTTTAGTAACAAATCTTACTGAAGTCAGGAGTGCTACTTTGTGAATTAGATCTTAGCCGCGAACCATGATCTTAGCTGAAAGTAATTAAAAAAAAAAAAAAGAAAAAGAAAAAAGACAACCCTAATTTCTGTAGAAGATCCCATGTAGAATGAGAGAGGCACGTAAAGAATGGTATTCAGGAGTAGTAGTAGGAGGGGGGTAGCAATTGTGTGTTGGCTTTACCACAGAACCATTACCAGCAGACTGACAGTGTTCAGCAGTTCAGCTTATGAGCTAATGATATAAGCTAAGTTTACTCCTTTATAATAGGTAAAAATTAAGGGTCCAAAGGGTGGAAAAAGATCTTAACACAAGGTTAATGTACTATTAGCTCCTGTTACAAGGTTTTACTGACTGAAGGCCCTGTATTTAGGGGTTGTACTTAAAAGGGGGGAAAAATGTCATTTGTGGATAGTAATAAAGTTTGTGCCATTCTAGTTCAGACTGCCAATCCGCACAGAAACCCCGTACTTTTCCCCCCACATTCACAACCCACCTTTTTTTTTTTTTTTTTAATTTTCATTTTTAATGTGGACAGTTCTGAATATATGTAGAAGAGATAGGAATAATCCCTAACCAGTAAATAGTTTGGTACTAGATCCCAGCCAAAACATTTGAATAGTGAAATCTATCTGACGTGTTTTGATTGTCCATATAGACAACTAGGACTTTTGTGAGTCTTTAAATTTTACTTCAGTGATATGTGGTATATAATAAAGAAGCTTTCCCTGTTCAGAGAGGGAAGACAGCCTTTAAACTTTGCCTTTTTTTTCCAGGAAGAAACTATTTCTTCAGATAAATAGTTTATTTATTTTCTTAAATTACTTTTTTTGTTCTTGCCCAGCTTCTTCAGCTTGTGAGCTGGGTTTGCTGGGAAATGTGAGATACTATCCTCCACCAAAGCATGCTAGAAGAGCTTGTGGGAGTCCACAACAGGTTCAAGACTTTGCTTCTTAACCCAGACGGTCCAAGCATGTAGAAAGTCACCCTTCTGTCTTCCTTATTCTTAGACTTGTCATATTTTCATCCATATGTCTAAATCGATTGTACAGCTGAGAAAGGTACCTCCGTGGACAAGTGACTCTGGGATTACTCAGCAGTGTATAACAGTGTCTGTCCTCCTTCAGATCCATGTACAATCTGTCTCTCTGCCTACACACCAGCTCTCACTTTCCTTCTAGCTTCTTTCCCTGTTCGAGTATCTACTGCCTTGGATTCTCAGTTCACATGCTTTTGTTAGGACCAGAGAGTTCTAGTACCACTTTCCCTTTAAAACTCCTTTGTGTTTCTGAGTTGGCCTTTCTAGAAGAAAAGTCTTTCTTTGCTCTTCATCCAAATCTGTTTCTCTCCCATCTCTTGTGGCACCTTCATATGAAATACACAATTTTCTTCTCTCAAAAAGATAGTGGTTCAAAATGCGTGATCTTTGGCCTCCGGTTTGGCTCATAACAGTCCAAAACAGGAAATGCAGGGAAATGCCTGATCACAGCAGCCTTCACCGTCTTGGTGAACACTTTAGAAAAATTCAGCCTAGGCCCAACACCTTCTGTGGGAATAAATTTAGCTCGACATTTTTTTGGTAGAGTCCTAAGCAACTTCAGTACTTTTAAGAGATGTGTTAGACAGCTTTAATAGGTGATATCACCAGCCTTTTGTATGCTTACTTATTCATTCCTTTAGCATTGCATGTTTTACCTTGGCAAGTGAATCTTGTCAGTACAATTCCATCATGCTGTAGAAATCAAGAGGTTTTCTAACACATTAGAATTTAACCAAGACAGAACTGGGTCCGTGTTCATGGAAAGGAGAAATTATAATCTGAAATAAATAATTCTTGCAGAAAGGACAACCAAGAACTATTTTTACAAGACATTGAGCATGTAGACTTCTAGAGAGCCAAGGACTTCTCAACACGACAGCACTGGCCATACAATTGGTAGGAGGGATAGCTGCTTAAATTTGTAAATGAGAAAGAGTATCTGTACTAAACTGAAAAAGGTTATTTGAAGTGTCTAGCTGTTGCCTTTGTGATTTTTCAGTACTAGATGTGTTATTTTCACAAACTGTTCTAGTTCAGCTTATTTTTCCCTCCATCTCTTTTTAAAGGAGTGGGAAGGAGTCGCACATCTTTAATGCATCTTTAATATGATAGTCTGAAAATAATTCTAAGTAGAATATTCACAGTGACTATCATGAATAAAGAAGCTGTTATCTTAAACCTTGTTACTTTTGTACAGCTACATCACAAGATATGATATCATTCTCAGGGAGAGCACAGAAAAAGTTGAGAGACCTTGCTTACGGACCACAGATCAGTTTTTCAGACAGCCCACGTGAAGTGATTGCATTTCTCCTTGTGCGCTAACTGCAATAGGGGTTGGGGACGGAGCAATAACCGGTTTAGGCCTTAAGACTATGTCTATGTTAGGAAACTTAGCAGGGCTAGAGATTGTATTTCAGCACTGTCCAGTGATTCCATATTCAGTGAGTTTCCTGGTGTGATTTTTACCTGAGGCAATCATTGCTCCTTCTGACAGTGCCTTAAGATGGATACCATGGGCTAGCAGCCATTTCCAGTAGGCAGTAGGGAAGAAGCCTCCCTTGTTTTAAGGGAGGACAGGTTAGCCATATGGATGCAAACGATTGTGCCACACTTCCTCATAGTAAGGGAATGGAGAGTAGCCTCTTCCATTTCCCATAGAAATGTAGTTCTACAGCCCAGTAAGACAGTGACTTGGTGATAGGACTGAGCTTTTAAAGGATTCAAATGTGACAAAAATTGGAATTATTTTCAGCAATTGAAGTCTCAGCAGCAGCAGCAGCATCTTGGAGGAAATGACTGATATCTTGAGTCTGTAGCAGCATGCAAATGCTGTAGGAAACAAATGTGATTAAAGTTTGAGTTGTCCCAGAATAAAAATGATCATGAAATAGACTCTCTTTTTTTTTTTTAATTCTAATTTTATTTTTTTAAAAAGCTAAATGGTCTGCAAATAGAAAATGGAGTGTTGTCTGTAGCTTTTGAACTTATAACGCTCAGTGAAGTCAGTGGGAACTGCGTCTAAAGTTGTTGAAACAACTTGAAAAGTAGCCGTATATATAAAAACACCTTCACCTCGCGCTGATATTCAAGTGCTGATGAGTGTTCAGAAGTACCAGAAAATAACTTATTCCTTAGAGTTCTGGTTTTCTCCACAAAGTATACTAATTATCTGCACTTGAATTTAGTCAGAGCGTCAGTATCTACTTTTCAATCATATTAGAAGTCCAAAATTAAATGATGAAGAGAATTGTTAGATTAAAATATCAAGCATTCTTTTCCTAAACACTATCCTTTTACTGGAACAGTGCTTACTAATTCCATGATAGGGTTTGTATTGAACACTGATTTTTGAAAAACTAATACTATTTTCCTGTAGAAATAGCATTTTCCTGACAGCCTACAGAAAATTCAGGTCTGTGTAGTTTGTGGAATGTGTGAAAGCACTTGCCTTACATGCTACATGTCTCAAAATACAGAGCAAATGTGATTTTTTTGGCTTCAGAAATACATCATTGTTGTTCATGATGTTGCTTCTTGATGTTGATCATGTTTTCCTGTATTTGAGGCTTTTACAAGCCCTTCTTTCTAGTTTCTTTCCCTCATGCAAAATGTACTTCTCTGATCCTAGGAATACCACACCTATCTTTTCTTTTCTGAAAGATGAATGTGTCCAGAGAGAAATGCCTTTCTGCATGCTAAAGCAGTTTTCTCTTTCTCTTACTATATCCCCACCTCCATCTTTGGAAAAAAAATAATCCTATTTTAGGTCCTTTCGTTCTGTTTTTGATCTAACCATATGTGACACTATGGGTCAGAAAGATTTTATACTACTGTCTATCTCCTTTAAATTCTGTCTATCTCCTTTAAATTCATGGTCCTAATTTTGTTTCTAATCCTTCATCTGCTTGCTTCATACCTGCAAACTTCTCAGTTTTATTTTTCTCCTTATGCCAGAGTGTCTGTCTTAGTGCTATTCGTCAAGTTGGTCTTTGCTCCCATTTGTGACCCAGGGTTTATTGCATTCTTCTCTCCTGTTGTTATCTTCTGTATTTGTGTTAAATCTCTCTGTTATATGTCAGAAACAAGCTCCCTGGGTTCTTGGGATGCCACTGGGATGAGGTTTCGCAGAAGCCTTGTCAGATGGGATTCCTCAGGGTCAGGAGACCAATGCCCCTTTTCCTTAGCGTGCCTTGGGGAGCTGTGGTTTCTAAGGTCTTTGCCATGAAGATGGGATTTTGGAAGCTCTGGAACTGCCAGGCCTGTCCCTGCTTCTCGGGCATCCTGCTATACAAATCAGGAAGCTGTGGGTGTCTGGAGAAAGGATTCTGGATTTTTCTGCAATTTGGAAATGTGTGCCTTGCTTTGAGCCCTGTGACGATGCTCTGAGTGCTGCTGAGCTGCTGGCTGGGTGGCCTGGAGACTCGGCTGGTTTGGCAGAGGGCCGCACTTTGTGCAAAGTTCCCAGTTAACTTGAATTAGCAGTTACTAATTCTACTAACTATGGGATACATTACCAATATTTGACTACACTTTTCCAGATGTTTTGTTCCAATTTAAATTAAGACAAAACATAATACAGCAAATAATAGAACTCCAAGCCTTTAATCTTCATTTAGATTGGGGCAAAACAATTTAGAAAGCTTTTTATTTATATAAATAAATAAATAATTATTAAATAATGTGGGATATTGTCAAAATTTTAAAAACATGTGAGAAGAAATATTCATTTGCAAAGTTATTTTGTATGTGTACTGGCAGAGCTAGGAATGCAGGTGTGATGGTAGACTTGATCATTTCCCTGCCCTAATCCCAGACCTGCTCAGACTGAATTATAGTCAATGTTTTGGGCTATTTTTTCTTTATTCATGCATTTCCACTGTTCTGTGCTGATGCACTTCCTACCCCTCCACACCTCCAGCAAACTTCTGAGCAATTAGAATTTGCATGTCCTGTACAAGCATACTTAAGGAGACAGCTTCCCCTGTCCTTTTGGATAATGTGCTTGTTAACCATTTTTTATTTTCTTTTATTTCTGGACAAAGTTGAATTAATGTATACATTTATACATTAAACAGTAAAATCAGATTGCCTTTCAACACCGCCCCCACCTTCTCCCTGGGAATATTGGTATAGTCTCTATTTCCTGTTAGCTGTCTTAACTTTGAACAGCTTGGCCATATAGCAGCAACCATGATGCCATAAGCATTGAATGTAATAAATATGAACAGTGAGCTTTTGGAGAATGGAACTTTAGAGGGAACTGTATCTTTCATAAAAACAAATAGGTCGATATGAGGTAAACAATTGTTACACTTCTCCAAGCAAAACAAAAAAATTCATTGAGTTGGCTGACCAGCATATCCATTTCTCATTATTCAAAGGCAGTATATTTTTATGTATGGAGATAGAACTAAAAACAAGGAGAATGCTTGTATCTTTTAAAGGTAATTTTTTCTTTCAGATATGATTATATCTTTGGCGAAGAGGCTACTTGTCTAGCTTTCTTTTTTTCACTGCCTACAAAGGTCATTGAAAATGTAGTGGTTAGACATGTTATGCACTGCTGTTGGTATGTGATCCAAGACAAGTTTGGAGAGAGGAAAAAAAAAAGAAAAAGAGACAGATTGTCATGGAAATAAATGTCCTTATTTTATTCTTTTGCTTCTCTCTCAGCCCTCCTCCGTGTATGAGCTATAGCAATAGCAAACAGAAAAGCACCTATTGAAAAGATGCAGTCTTATTGCGCCCCTTTCTTTGGAATATTTCGCTTTCAGTTAACTTAGGATGCCTGTATGTAAAGTACTAAAAAAAAATATGCAGGATAGAGAGAAAGAAAACTAGACAGAGGAAGGAAAGGTTTGTTGCTGTCTCAGCACAGGAACACCGTAGCTGAAGGGTGAAATTCAGGCCCCAGTGAGCAGGTTGGACTTTGAATTCACTACACAAGAAATGAGCTTTCCAGGTCAGTTAGCGTCTCGCTTTCTGAAGCCAGTGTGTTCCTAATGAGGGAAAACAACACAGGAAAGGAAGAGGGTAGTTTCTCGGCAACCCAGAACTGACTCATGCTGCCAGCATCATAACTAGGAGTTAAAGCCCTCCAAGGCTCTGTAATGGAGGCGTTTCTCTGATACTCGTGACTACTTTCAATGTTTTCCCCATCTCTTTGAGAAATAAATCAGGAAGATACTGTGCTTGTCCTGGATATAACTTAGTCGCAGTATGGCAGGGCTAATAGAAAGGAATTCTTTCCCATTTTGCCTTCCTGAAAGAGCCGTTTTTGCCGTAGCCTCTCCAAAAAGTGAAATCCTTTGTTTAGAACAAGACAGAGCCAAACAAGACCTTGGACCCAAACTCGTTTATTACATCACACTGGTACAGACAGTAAGAACTATGTAAGATTGGTGAAAGGTGAACACAGTAAATCGTGTTTGCTTAACAAGCGAATGGTGGAGGTGCTTTTCTTGACAACCCTCCCCCCCCCCCAGTAATCTAATTTAATTTACATAGGTGAAATACTAAAGCTGTACAGTTAAAACCAATAATAATTACAAACCACAAAGCATTTGGTGACTAGAGCAACATTAACCTGCATGAGAGTAATGTAAATATATTTCTTGTAATCAAACACAATTTAAGAAAAAGTTAAAGATATGGAAAAAAACTTATCATTCATTATGTCCTACTTGTGATGCCCTAGAAAACTCTTTTTTCAGTACCCTTTTTTGCTGCTTCACATGTTTAATTGTAACGTTTTAGATACAGTTCCAAGAAAATCTGCAAAAATACTTCATCAACAGTAAGTGAAGCAAGTCAGACTTTACCATGTGCTCAGATTCCCTTGTTGGTAGGGGTGCTTTATTGGGCTCGGACATCAGTATTGCATTTGTTTATTTATTATTTATTTTTAAAGGGCAGAGATACCACCTCTTAAATGGCCTGTTGGAACTTTTGAAGATCATACCTGATTTCTTGCCTCTTAATTATGGTGCTATTTTTTTCTTGGGATGTTTCCTGTAGTCTCTGGTTTAGAGATGCTTTAGAGCTACTTGGCTTTCACTATGAAAATAAATTAATAATGTCTTTTTTGGCAAGGGAACTGGGCAAAGAAGGATCTTGGAATAACGCAGTAAAGATAGTATGTTCAAATAGCAAAACTCCTCACTTCATCATGCTGATGGATGAAGGTATGAATATTTGATATAAGTAAATACTGTGATGCATTCTCACTTTTAGGCTGCAGGACAGCGGTGGTTTGGAAGGAAGGGCCTGTCAGGTGGGCCTGTCTGTTACTTTACTAAGCTTTTGCTGCTGACTGTCGTCTTTCTCTGGGGTTGTAGGGCTTACTCATAGAGGATTTTTGTCCTAGAATGAATACTGCAGCGTAACTTTGGCTGCATTGACACATGGAATCATTGCTTCAAAGCAGTTTCCTTTCTGCACCCACATATACTGCACTACTGAGTGGCAATTCTTTCCTTTTCTGCAGGAAGGAGGAATGAGCTTTGTGTACGACGAGGAGGAAGTGTGACTTCTGTTCATTTCTCTCTGAACTGCTGGCATGGAAAAGTTATCCAGGTAGCATTGACCAAGTGCTGGGTAGTGAAATGGAGAGAGGATCAACTCTTACTTTCTGAATTATCCTTCGTGCTCCCTCTCATCCTAGTCCATCCTCTTCCTTTACATTGGCAGATGTACAAGTTTCATTTGGTATACAGTCATTGAGATTGTGGAGTCTGATTTCAGTCTGCTTCTTTATTTAATAAGTAGTGCTGTCCTCCTCCACTGTGGATGTATTCCTGTCTGCATGTAGTCAGTCTGGATGTATTCATGCTACCTTTCCTGCCTTGACGATCATGACTTCTTTATTCACTTGTCACCATCTCTGTGTGCCTTCTGTTATCCAAAGGCCTGTGACTAAATATCTTTCTCTCCTCCCATACAAGACTTCATATTCTGCAAATCTCACGCTGGATGCCTGATTCCCTTGCATAAAATTTTAGTTCCCTATCTAGGCATAGCAAAGCTTTGTTTTCTTTAGCCCCAGTTTATTTTACTGCTTCTTTCTGTCTCGATGCTCTTGCATAAAAGAAGGTTTAAACAACTGGTGTATTAGAGGGAAAACAATTCTTTCATGCTAAGCATTTTATCTGTCAGACACCTTGTCAGACTTCATTGTCTGTTTCTAGTACTGAAGTAGAAGCTAGTGACAAAGCCAACCACATATATCTTTCTGTTTAGCAGTTCCTTATCCTAACTAGAGAATGGCACTGTGCACAGTAACAAAGATCAGACATTTTGGAAAGAGTGCACAAAATTAGATTTCTTTTCCTACATCTTGCATCTTAATATCCTTCTCCTTCTTGTTTTACTACATTGCTTGGCTATTTCGGGCTATGAGCTCTAGGTCAGTTTTCTTTGCTTGGAAAATGGCTTGATATTATAGTATAGTTTAAGTAAAGATGTGTGTTTTACTCACTGACTCAAAAATATTGAAAGCTGAGGCAAGTTTTACAACATCAAAGTTTTTGTAAAAATTTTCTTGACTGTCTAAACTGTTCTGGCTGACTACTTTGAACATCTAGATTTATTGTTGTTCTTCTTGAACTCTTCTTCCTAACCTCTTGTTATGATTTTATAGAGAATACAGCCAAGATTTTTTTCATAAATATGATTTCCTTTCTCAGCCAACTGTTCTGAAATATACATCTGCACTTTGGATGTTTAAGGAAGTTTCCTTTAACGTTTGAGAAATTATATAAAAATTGAATGTCTGCTAATAATTGTGTAGTGGGAAGGGAAAAATTGTGATAAGTAGTGAGTTCTGGGAAGGACTTGAGTTTATGCTGTGGTTTGAAAAAACCAAACAAACAAAAAACCACAAAACCACCCAAAACCCAAACCAACCCACACCCCTAATTTATGATCTACTACTATTGTTTTATTTATTTATTTTTTAAATGGGAATCTTTAGCCAACATTGACACCTGCTTATTTGATTTTTGTAATTTTTAGCCCCTTGAGTTTCTGGAGAATTTAATTTAAAGAAAAGCCCTCCTTTCGATCTGAATGTTATGTAGAGTTTTAAAAGAATGCAGACTCCATTTTTTTCTGTGAGGGAATAACTATATTTATTGTGTGTACTTGGATATAAATGGATGTAGATTGGTTCAGTTTGTGATGCACAATCAGTGAATTGATTCTGGTTGATTTAAACCTTTAGAAAAACAAAGTGACCTTGGGGGGGAAAAAAGCTGTTTGATTAGATTATCTGTGGATATGAGGCAGGGAATTTGTGAATGATAGAGGGAATTTCAAAATGAAAGGTGGGGGAAGGAAAGAAAAATGATGAACAAAGCCTCTTAAACTGCTGAGCTCTCTTTTTCTCCAGTGCATTCAGCCCAGTGAATTAATTAGATTAAGTCACATCAACCCTGATTGCTGGAAGGACTGAGCAAAGCAGGGAATTTCAGTACTGGCTTGCATAGCTAAGTTTGGCACTTGCAGGCTACCTATGATGGCGTGGTGCTACCATTTGAAGCTATTTCCTGACTTGGTAGCTGCCACAGTTTTTATTATTTTTGTGGTACGTGTAAACTTAGCTTGCTGTTAGAAAGGTATGTTGAAGAAAAATTATTTTTTAGTAGGAGAAAACACTTGTGACAACTGACAAAAACCTACAAAATTTGGCATGTAGTCTGTATTTCTGGCATTTACTTACTTGTCAGAAACTTCTATAAATTTTGTCTTTGTGTAAGCAGAAAGAGATCAGATGCACTAGGGGACAACCTTTACTTGTGGAAAATCTTTCAGTTTCTCCCTAATGTCTCCTTATGAACTTCTTAAATGCATCTGCCACTTCCCAAAAATCATTTCAACACCTTGCAAGAACTGCCCTCTGCTAACCAAGTTCTGTGTCTCATTCTGTGCTTTCTAGATCTCTTCTGAAACTCTTCTTTTTCCCTTGTTTTTTATTTGTTTTCTTCTGCTGCGTTATTTTTATTTATCAGCTCAATTCTTTGCCGCACAAATTATTCCTCCAGCTAGTTCTCAGTGTCTCCTGTTAATTCTGTTATGATGTCTTTCAACAATTAATCTGTTCTGGTCTGTAACCATAGTGTTCTCATACATGGTGCACTTTTCCCCCCCTCCTTTATAGGGCTTCTGCGTCCTCCTTTCTCTAGTCCTTTCATAATAAAGGATTCTAAATCAGTGACTTATTCCTAATTAATCCTTAATAAGTGGCTTGCTCTATTTTGATCTGAGAAAATGCAATACTATGAATCAGGACCAAGAGATTTTCTTGAGGAATAAAGGGATAAGGCCAGTTACTTGGTTTGTTGTTTTTTTGTTTTGTTTTGTTTTTTGACTTGGAACTACTGTCAGGTTGAATTAAGCTAATAGCTTGGACTAAAAGAATTTTAGCTAAATTTACAAAACCACAGTCACTATTTTTGCTTTCCCTACTTCATCTAAAGTTGCTCAGTAGTTGGGCACTCCTGTGTGCTAGGCAGCATCTGAAGATGTGGATATTGACCTATAAATCTCTCATCTTTGCCTCTCAGGAGAGTGTCATAAATACCAAGTACTAAGAGATGCTGAGAGCAATACACCCTTATTTTAAATATTTTATCTGAAGCAGAGACCAAGCGTCCCATTCCCCGAACTCCAGATTCATTCTGTGTCAATAATGTTTTTACACAAAATGAAAAAGCCACTCCAAGAGCTGTTTTGGGAGTTGATTCAGAACCTTTCTTGAGTCGAGGATGTTGGTATGATGAGATCCAAGTTTGACTCAAAACCCCATATTTTTTTCTGGAGATTAGTTCTATTGCTACATGCTTGCTTGTTTTCTCTAGTTGCTAACTTAGATGTAAGATCAGAAGTAATTAATCTTGAGTCTTCCAGGCAGTTTTTAAGGAATACAGTGTAATACATCTCATTTCTGTAAATGCTCTCACTTTTTGAAGAAATGAGGGTGCCTAGCTGGTTGTGGTAGTGTTTTCTATTGGAAGAAAATTAATGTTGATCCGTAGCACTTGTGTATCAGATAGCTAATGTAACCTCTTTCTCTTTGACTGAGAAAGACTGCCCTCTTTTGGGCATAATTAGAACTGGCTTAATTGTCAAGACTGCAGTACAAGTACTTGAGGTTGTTCTGCTTTGTCTGTAGAAGCTGTTGAATTTCCATGGATAGCTGTCGTGGGGCACCATATTGATATCAAATTCTATGTAGCTGTGGATTTTCTAAGACAGTAATCTACATTTTCAGTAGGGTATGAAATTCGTTGCATTAAAGTCTTTATTATATGCAAATCATACTGTGTGATATGTATGTTGTGTGTGTATATATATATCTCTCATATTTAAAAAAAAGATTATGGAAATGTGGGCTTTCTTTATTCCTAATAATTTTCCATTCCTTTGAAATTATGTCTGTCCATGACTAGCTTTTTTTGTTTGTTGTTGTGGTTCTGGCAGCTCAGAGTTTTTTCTTATTGAATCTAGATTGCTTTTTAGTTACCTTTTTTTCTGTTTTAAAAGTCTTCTTTTTGTTGTTATTTTATCTCTTTCCCTAACCAACAGAATACAAATATCTTTGACCTTCAGCATCATAAATTGACAAAGGTAATTAGAGTTTCAGTAGGGTTGGTCAGTAGGCAATAAACCAAATTCCTAGGGTTTAAAAAAAGTGTCGTGCAGGAAGTGGTGGAGTTTGTCAGTCAGTCCTGGGTTTAGTTCTAGCAAGTATATACTGTATGTAGCTTTTAATAATCTGAATAAAATTTGAAGACCTACAATAAATGGATTGATTGCAATTCACTTCTGAAGGAGCAGGTGTTCAAATCTCCTCTGAAAGACCAAGGATTGGGTCTGGAATTGCTAGATACCAGTTCAGAGCCTGGCACTGAAATGCTTGTGGTTCTGTAGGGTCACAAATATATCATTTCACTTAAAGTAGAGGGACAGTCTCTATGCTTAACCAAGCTAGTGACAAAAAAGGTGGGTTTTATACTTTAAGGTAGCGCAGTATTAACTCATGTCAGTGTTTAGAGCCTAGTTAACTAGAATGTTTGTGTTATTGTAGTAAATTTGAATGTGATTGTTTGTAATGCTGTAATGTTTTAAAGACTTGGTCGTGGAACAAGATCATGCTGTGGTAAGAGACTGCACAGCATGTCTTTAGTCTAAGGAACATTCGGTCTAGGCATAAGACAAGAGATAACTGATGCATATAGGCACCATACTGATATAATGCTACAGCACTGGTCAGCAGAACAGGCAACAAAATTCCTGATCTCTTTCACACCCAGATAGATCATCACTTACATTCTGACATAATATTTTGACTTAAAAAATGCCTGTATGTTATGTGTACCATGTGCATATGATGTTATTGGAATACTTGAGTTGTATTGACAATGCAAACTAAACAGAAAATGTAGTCGCCACCTTGCTAAATCATGTGTACTTTATTGCCTTGTTAGATAAAGCTGCCCCTTGGCAGCCTTTCCCATCATCTTTGTTTTATTAATGAGTAGTTTTGCCTTGCATTTTGAAACAGGCCGTTCCTCTTCTGGCAGACCATGCTTTCTGGGGATGCTAATGCTGGTTGTGTATAAGATAAGTGATGACTCTCAACATGGGAAAGATGTGTAAGTAATTTATGAATTACAGCCTTTTATAGGCTATTGAACAAACACATCCAACTGCATTAGAAGGAGATTACTCAGTTAAGTATTTTTAAAAGAAATTCTTTTCTTTTTACTTGCATTTATAGAAGCAGTCTAGTCTAGCCCGGGGTCTCTTTCACCACAAAATGGTGACAAAAGGGAAATTTTGTTGGGTTATTTCTGGTGTCTCTTCTGTTTAACCCTTTCATTTTGATCGTGGACATGCTGGTGAAATAGAAGAATTTTTGGTGTGCTTCAGCATAGCAAGCCTGTAGTTATGAGACACGTGACTGGGATGTTTAAGTTATTCTTCTGGTTCTGAGAACAAGATTAAAGACTGTGTGTGAAATATAGTTCCTTTTGACATTACTGGACAAACAGCTGTTGACTTCAGTAGGTCCAAGTCATTGCTCTGTCTACATACTTGCTTTATAACTTAATTTATGATAATGAAATGTGGTTATTTTCAAAGAAAATATATAAACCTCGCCTAACTAGTGTAGCATTTTGTATTTTACTTTATTTGTGAAATTAATGAGAATTGTTCGAGCAAAATTAAAGCAAAGGCAAGATTGGAGGCAGTATAGCCAAAATCTAACCCTTTAGTTTTGAAGAGATTCTCAGACAATAAAAGCTTGGAAATGTTGCTGCCTAAATTAGTCAGCTTGGTTGGGGAGTTTTTCAAAGACGTGAAACCCCTGCCCAGATCCATTTGATGAATAGCTTATAATAAATAGGTAGATTGGAATCATCTTGTAAACAACTTCATGTATGTAGTTCAATAATTGCAGTACAAAAGAGTTTCATTTTCTCTTTTTTTTTTTTTTTTTTCTCCACTTGGATTAGTAACAAGATGAGGCAGAGTAAGAAAACAAATGTATGACTTCATTGGAAACTTGCTAATGTTTGATTTTTATTTTTTTTTTAATGCCCTTTAACACAATTACTACGTTAAGTGTTGGCTGGCAAAATAAATGGAAGAAATATGTCTATTATCAATATTTTTAATGATTTTTCTCCTATCCCTCTTTTAGGGTAAAATTACACTTAAAGCATATTTTGTGTAGTTCCCATTTTTACTCTCAAACAGAAATTTAAACAGCAGTCTGATAAATAAGATTTTGAGTTTATTTTGATGCCATACAACCACAAGGATTGTGTTCTTAACAGACCTTGGGAGTCATTTCCCTTGACTTCTACTACACCTGTCAGTCTTATATAGGCAAATCTGTGAGATCTGAATACTGCAGTGCTGCTTATTTAGGACACATGTGTGAAAACTAGGGAAATTACAAACTGAGATCTTTATAGCTGGTACCCACTTCTCAACAGTGGACTGGACTGAATCACAGCATTTGTTGAAAGATTAATATTTTGATTCAGATTTCATTGCTTAGCCTCATCAAGATGCTATTGTATGTCAAATTGATTTTAATGGGAAACAAGCCTTTTCTCAGTTATCTATTTTTTAGTTCCATAATTTTCTCTGCCCCCTGTTTTCACCATTGATACTTCTTTGCTTTCCTCTTGTGAATTCTTTCACTTACATTGATCTCTCTTCCATCTCAAAACTACAGATTTCTTGTCCACACCATTTGTTTCCCCATTGCCTTTTCCATGTGACATACTAAATTACTCACCTCTGTAAAAGTCAAGACATATGGTGTCTCTCTGCTATAGAGCAGCCAATATATCTCATTGAACTGAGCTGTTGATTCTTATTCTATGTTGTGTTATTTCACCTTTTAATACTTCTCTCTCTGAAGAACATTCCTATTCATTCATTCAATTCCTATTCATCTTTCTTTACTCTGGTTGTCATTCTAGGACCATGTCTTCCTTTCCTCACCTCTCCAAAAAGTCAAGATCAGCCCTGTCTTTTCTCCTTTATGTTGTTGTGGCCACTGTGACTCCCTGTTGTTGCCTTAGCTATTTTATCACGTTCTCTGTTAAAGGATTTGAAAACTACTGCAAAGTTTGGAATAGTAGTTAAAAGTAGTTGCAGTAGTTGATAATAGCAAACTTCTAGCAGGCTAGTGTTGATTTTGAGTCTCCTTGAGATGTGAAAAAGGTAGAAAAAGTAAGAGTGGAAACGACACAGTATGTATGGGAATCTGTGCTTGAATCGCGTGGTTTAACAGTGCGTGCTCCAAAAGGTGTGGTGCACAGTCGAAGATGACTTCTTTTGCAAGATCATCCTTGTAATAAGAGTTACTGTTTCCAGAAAAGACACTTTCAAATGGGAATATCCCAAAGCTTAACCAGTTAAGTATCTTGTGTTCTTGTGGATGTTTAGTTCTGGGCATTTCGACCCTTTTGGAAAATCAGAGCATTCTTGTCCATATGTGATGAGGAAGTATGACTTGCAGACCTGATTTCTTTCTTTTATCGTGGTCAACTCTAGGCCTTAACAAATTAGGCAGTTGCCTGGGATATAGCAAAACAGCCCTGAGTATGTCCTGAGATGTCCTCAGGGCTCCTGTCTATCCAGCTGGAACAGACTTGCTTTCTGCTCTCTCTGTTCCACTGCTCAGAGAGGTCTGCGGTGCCAACACAGACCAACCTCTCCCTAGTTCTCACTGAAAAAAATACATGAAGTGTCCAGCATAAGGCAGAGAACAGGCACATTCCCTGTTGCTGTCAGTAAAGGATTAAGAAGGAGAAGGCGACACACTTTCCCCACCAGCGTCTTCCACCACCAACTCCCCCCCTCCCTTCTCTATCCCATTAGCCCACATTCTCTTCCTGCCCAGCCCTCCAGCGCTGCCTAATCTCATTTACGGGGGCTGCTGCCAGATTTGCTGGCAGCTGCATTTTCTTGGCCGCTGTTTTCGGTGAGCGAGCCGAGAGCGCCGAGCAGGAGGAGGAGGGCTGCTGTGTGGCGGAGCGGCAGCAACAGCAGCAGCACCTTTGACGTGCCCGTCCCCCACGTGACGGCCGCTCCATTGCGGGGAGGGCGCTGAGCTGCTGCCGCTTCGGCAGAGCAAGGGAGAGCCGCAGCCTCGGCGGCGGCGGCGGCGGCAGCACCACTAGCAGCGCCTCCGCCCGCAGTGCGTGTGTGTGATGAGCGATCACCGCGTCCCTCCGCCCGCTGCCGGCTGACACCGACCGCGCGGGGCGCAGCAGGAGGAGGCGAGGAGCCGCGGCCACCGCGTAGTGACCTTGGCCCAGGAGGTAAACGAGCCGCCGCGCGGGGAGCCGCGCTCCGCGCCCCTCCGCGCTCCCGGCACGGGCGGCGCCGCCGTCGCTGTCCGCGGTGCTGAAACAGCGGGCGCCGCGCCGGGCTCCCTGCCGGGCGAGCCCGTTCTCCCGGCCATTTGCCGCCGAGAGGCGCGCACCCACGGGCGGGCAACTGCGGGGGTAGGGCAGGGCGAGCCGGCGCCGTGGACGGGGTGCAGTGAAGCCCCCAGGCGAGGGATCTGGGGGGCAGGGGAAGGCTTTGGAGGTAAGCGTTTGGAGTAGAGCTCAGTCCTCCGGGCTCTCCGCAACCGCCCCGGTGCGGTCTGTAGATGGAGCGCATTCTTACACCTGCGTGCAAAGCCGGAGCTACGGCATGATCTGAGCTCTTGCTTAGTGCAGCTCCCGTGTGACCGGGGGGGAGGGCAGAGAGGAGACGGGGCTGGCGGTGGAGCCGGTGTTTTGCAGTGAAGTACCATCAAAGTAGGTGAAAGCAACTGTAAACGTTTTCTGGCTTGTTTCTTCCTTTCCCCCCTGTCACCTGCTTCCCTCCCCCGGTATATGTGTAAGAGCACACAGGTGCTGGTGAATTCAAGAGAAGTTTAAAGCGTCTGTTTTGCTTGTCATGTGTGTGAGGGTTGCAAAAGTTACTGTGACCCGAGCCATGAGGAGAGGGCACTGCTGAATACATAGTCATGGGCCGAGTCACTGCTCCCAAACCTGAGGTCTGGAAGATGCAGATCATCCCTCGGTGAAGCCTGTGCAGGGGAGGAAGGAGTGCTTTGTGAGGAGGCGTCTGCATGATATGGTTGTTAGTGGTATGTCAGGGAGCTATTCGGAGTGACAATTCATTAACGTCTAAATTAGATTAACATATTACATTCATTATTTACAGGCAAAAGAGAGTAATGACAGTAAATGGTGAATTAGTAGCTTTGCTCCAATGTAAATATCTGTTGAGTAAGAGCATATACTGATTCTGATAACATGTTAGTAGAAAGTCAGGTCCATTAATCATTGAGGAAGGAAGGAGACCTGAGGCGATGTCTTACTGAAATCACTTTTGCCTTTTACAGTGCAACGTTCAAAAGCGGATCAAATTTGTGGGACATGGCACAAGGAAATAATTATGGGCAAAGCAGCAATGGGGTGGCTGATGAATCCCCAAACATGCTGGTGTACAGAAAGGTAAGCCTTTGTGTTTTTCAAAAGCTGAGAAAGGGACTTCAGGAAATGGTGAAGTACTGGACTCTTTTGCCTAGCAAGTGAGGCCGTTATTTTTGCTGTTTCTCTCCAATTTCATGAATAGATGCTGCTGCCATGCTTTGCGTTGAATGGAACAGTCTGATTTCAGAGCACGATCACCTGTCACTAATTTGGAATGTTTTGTGTCTGTTGACATTTGTGCTGCCTAATGCAGTTTAAATGACATGTGTGTAGTAGATCTATATCCCAGGTACTACTAGTGACTTCTCTTTTGAGAAATGACTGGGTCTGTTGTTTTAAATGGTAAAATATGCCCCATCGTGTTCAGAAACAGTTGGTTTTCAATTTGAAATACTTGATGCATTTCATTCACTTTCTGCATTGATACCTACGATATGTGATGGTGGTGATGTGCCAGAGACTGGGACATGTTTTGAGTTCAAGTGTTCACCTGTAAAATCTATTTGTAAAATGAATTCATGTATTTTAAAGCTAAATATTAACTGTATAATACAATATTCTGTATTTCTGTCTCTGGGCAAAGGTTTTCAGAGTGCAGGGAATTCAGAACCGTTAACTTATTTCATATGAGGGGAAAAACTGATTAAAGATATTACTTATCTGCAGTCGCCACAACTTAAAAAAATCAAACACATACACTCCAGGGATTCTTTCTGGGAAGGATTTCTAATGTAGTTACTCTAATAGCGTCAATATACAAACTTGCAGACATTGAACTCCAGTAGTGGGGCTTATTTACCCACTGTGCTTTCAGTTAAGTGACAGTAAATGCTTGGGGATTTTGAGATGCGTTTATAAATTTATTTTTTTTTTATAAAGCTTTAATTGCATTTCTCAAAAAAAGAATAACAAAATAAATTTTAATGATAAGGGAGAAAAATAACTTTGCTGTCACAAACTGAAATACATAATTATGCAAGTACTTGTTTATTCCTGGAACACAGTGCTTTCTAACTTGTTTGTCGTTGTTTTTATCAGGTGGAAAAAAACCCAAAATTTTTACTTTGTTAGAGGTATTGACTTTTTGCAAGTTAACTGTAATAGAAAGCATCTGATATATACTCTGTTTAGTCTTTGAGGTGAACTGAGGTTTCATCAGTAACTGTGGTAAGTATTCTTTTCCCAGAAATTAAAAACAAGTCTCAAATGGAAGTACTATTGTCAGTTACATTGCTGATTTTCAGTTAGTTGGTCATACTTTCTATTTTAAAAAATTAGGCTCTTTTTACATATGGGAATGAAATTATGAACTTAACCGTAGTTATCCACCTCTGTAAGAATGCACATCTAGAAAAATACGGGGTTACCTTGCCATTACCACCACAAGTGTGTTTCAAAATGCAATTGTATGCATGAATTTATATGTGAAAATATGGTGTGTATATTCAAAGCAATATACCAAAGCGTATATGGTTCTTCATAGGTTTTTGATCTTTCTAAACAGAATCTTTCAACATTTGTTACGTACTTCCACTCTGAGAAAGAAGTTTTTTCTTAGCTTATTTAGTATACGGAGTGGGAACATGGAGAAACAGTTTCTCTTCTCTTGTGGTGACTTTGTCTGAGGAACTGGTTGAGCTTGTGACCCATTATATTTAGTGTGACCTCATGTCAAAATTTAACATTGCCCCTGAGCAGCCTCCAGATTGAAATGGAACTGCTGAGGCAAGTGATGAGAATCCTGGTGATGCAGAGGAAACTTGAAAATGGGGAGTGGGGATAGGACACAAAACCTCAGCTGTATGCCCAGCAAATCAAAGTATCAAACACCTTTTCAGTTCTCTGTAAATCAGCAGTAAAGGGATAATACCAGTTTGTGTCTTCCAGTGTAGCAGTGGTCCTTCTCATGTTGTCACCAGAGTGCAAGCGGTGCATTGAGTATTAAAATTCTGAAGAACACTGACCTTCTACAGCATTGCCTGCCATGTTTATTTTTGTACGTGTCAACTTATTTTCATAGCACAGTGAATCAAAAGATTGTTTAAACTTGTTCACACTGGTGTTAAGAGTACAGGGAGAAAACTAAGTAGTCCTTCGATTGGCAGTATTCAAGGGATAGGCAACAAAATAATAGATAACGTTTTTAAGTCACCTGCCTTCTTCTGCAGTATGATACTGCTGTAATCAAATGTGTTATAAATTCTGTGTCTAGAACATAAGAGGAGGATAGGTAGAAATCATTTCACTTCAGAATATATAATCTCTGAATATAATTCTTTAATAGCAACAACTAAATCACAGGATTCCTTGTAATACATTTGAAAACACAATACTTCTCTGTCTGTCATTGTGTTGGAAATGAAAGCACTCTGCATGGTGAACAAAGAACTAGATCTGCCAGCTTCACGAAGGACTTTTTTTTTTTTTTGGCCAACTGGAAAAGTATTAATAGTTGTTAGAAAAAAAAAAAAGTAAATGTGCTATTGGCTGGCTTCAGGAGAATGAATGTGAAGTCTTGTATTTTGAATAACATTGCTGAAATCCACAAATGGGGAAATGCTTTCTTGCAGTAGCTTATGTGACATTGATGCATGGAATGGCACACATTTTTTGATATGTGTACCTGAAAGGAACAGGTGAGACATCTCTTACTAGGTGTGTTAACAAAGAACTAAAATTTGGCCATGCTGAGTGATGACCGTTACTTTGTCTATAAACCACAACTCTGTAGTCTTCTATAATCTGGTAATTCTGATAGTCTGCTGAATTTTCAGACACAATCTGGACTAAGTATGTTCTAAACTACATGGAGTTACAGCCCTGGATTTCCTAAATCCTGATTCTTTCAGGAGCATTTTATAGGAAATCCTTTACAGAATGAAATTCTGATGTTTACAAATTCAGTATGTAAGGCTTGTATATTATAGAATCATTATTGCACTTCAAGTAAATTGCAAACTCTTTTCTATTTTTTTTCTATTTTTTAAAATTTTATTTGGTTTGTGAAGAAGATGGATTATCAAATTGTAACCTGGAGTAATACAGAGTGTAGATAGCCTGTTATTCTCAGAGTAGCTAGTATTCATAGAGGAGTTTCATTGTGTTTTGCTTTCAGATATGAAATATATGTTTTTAAATCAGCATAGGATAATTAAATATTCAATGCATGCATACCTTAGAATTACTTATTTGAATCTGTGATGGAAAAGACAGCAGCACAAATAAATATTTCCTTATATCATTTTTACACTGCCTTTTAAGATGCTTGTGTCAGTGTTTTAATGCCTTGGGGAATACTTTTTATTTTATAGAATGTCAGTTGCATTATTCTTTTTGGCTATCAGCCTAATTATAAACTAATGACATGTGACACATCGTTGTTACTGACATACCTTAGAAAAAGTCCTGAATTCTTCTGTTAGTAGCCTGAGGCAAACATGAAAAATGTAAATCCCCTGCTTTTACTTCCTCTTCAACAGAGTCCATTCCAGTCAGCAATTAAAAGAGATAAGACACTAGAATCCATAGTATTTTAACATCACAAATTGCTCATACAGAAGTCTAGGTGTTAAAGAAAAAACTTGGGATGTAATATAACACCCATCTCATGCAGCTTTTCTAAGTTTCAGAGCTTGACTTGTCTTTTTTTTGTTTGTTTGTTTTTACTCTCATGTATGGCACAAATAAAAGGATAAGAGTTGTCTTTGAGGAACTTCCATTTTAGACATGCTGCTGGTTCTGCTAAACCTTTGTTTATCTTTATGGTCTGTGCTTTGCTTACTTTTTTTAGTCAAACATATGCTGCAAGGATTAGGAGTTCTAATTTGTAAGTTTAATGGTTATTGTATTGCTGTCTGAACTAGCTTCATTTGAGAGATGATAGCTTTATTTTGTAGAAATAAGATTAGCCTTGTCTGAATAGTAATATTCTTGTGACTGAGACTTTGATTCTCTACCTTCCTCACTGCCCCGAGTGTTAAAATAGCTTTTGCCAAAACTGATTAGAATTACTAACAGTTGGGGCTTTCAATGCTGTAATGAAGATAATGAGGTGTTTGTTCTGTTCCTGTGACAATTGTTGAAGGTCATGTATGCCAGTACTCATGTATAGCAAGGGCTGAATTTGTAATTTCAAGCTACTTCTTAGTTTACCTTGATCTGATATTCGTTATAGAAACTACGCCTCCAAAGAGTGATACTTACCAAATGTTGTTGTAAAGGAGCGATAGCCATGCAGTGACATTTGAGGAAATAGTGACCACCATCTTCTAATAACCGTTCTCCTCTCCTCTGCTTGTTTTAGAGATGACTTCCAGTGTAGTGTGCAGATAATACTGTGTTCTCTTGTGGATTTTATCAACTGCTCCCTTAAAAAAAATTGCTGGAAGAAAATGATATCACAGATAACTGTCTTCCTTAGAGCCTGGGAGACTAAGGAAGGACATGGTAGGTGGGATTTTTCTAAGTGCTGTCACTCACTTTGATAAGAGAAGAATCAGTCTGATACTATGCATTTCTGAGTATGCCACCATAACCTATGCAAGCACCTTGCTCCCTGTGTAAACTACTGAGTTTATTACTACATTGAAAAAGCCAGGATACTCTAAGGTACTAGAGATAAGTGTTTTTTTGTGTGCGGTGTAGTTTTTTTTTGTGTGTGTGTTTTTTTTGTTTTGTTGTTGTGTTGTTTTTTTTTTTAAATTTTATTACAATATACTTCTACATTATGCAGTTTCTTCTTCTGAGAAGAAGAATGGTAGTGTTGCAAGACTTGGATGCTGGTCTTGGTTTTATTCCAGCACTCATCAGTATAGAATTGACAGAGAAAGGTCCACATTTGTGGACCTCAGGAGTTACAGCTGTCGGAAGAACAGAATTTACCTTGCTATCCAGTATGAACGTTATGAGGATATTGTCATAGTTACAGAGTAGTTGGCTGATAGTGAAGTAGGCTATTATGCAGGTAATATTTAGAGGGCAGGAACTTAATACTGAAGGACAGATGAGTTGCTAGATACTGTGGAGTCCCTTTCATGTGGTGAGACTTGCATGTTTCCCTGTACGCTGTTGAGCTCATGTTTTGTGCTACCCTCTGGACAGTGATTCACTTTGATGCTGTATCCTCTCCTGGAATGGTTATTGTTAGTACTAGGTGTAGCATGTATGTTTTGTCATCATTTGTGATAAAAGCAGTATAAAGGATTTGAGCGTCTTCACAACGGTACTGAACCACTGAAAACGCCAAGAAAACCTGATTAAAAATATGTCCATCTGAGTCTGCCGGTGGCTGTATCTGCAAAGGGACACCTGCCCTGTATATTTGCTTTGGTGATTCCTGCTGGTATTCTCCATCCTTTCTGTTCCCCTCTTCCTTCCACTAGGTGTAGAAATGTATCAAGTGATATTGCAGTGAGAGGTTTACTGCTGCTTACTGTTCTGAGCTTGATGTGCTCGGATCACTGGCATTACTGTCAAATGCAAAAACCCCACAGAATTCCCTGCCACCATATTACTTTCTTTCTCCATCCCACATGTGCCGTCTGAAAACTGTATGTGCCTGTTTTGATTGTGCATTGTCATTTTCAGTTTCTCTGCTTCTTTCCTTTGAAGCAGTCTACATTTGTAGCTATGGAAACAATGATGCTATTGATAGTGACGTGCAATACGGAGTCAGAAATTGTTTGTTTTGGAGTTTTGAGTTTTGTTTTCTTTTACCTCAGACTTGCAGCATGCTTTGTGGACTGCAGGAATTTTCATAGTAACCTCTATCATAACATAACATTTGACAGATTCCCACCAAAGCTGATACGAACTATAATGAGGCCACATTAAAATACTTGCATTTAAATACAACTTGTTAATTTGCAGTTATTTTCCCAATTCAGGAATCACAAACAAATTGAAGCACAGTTGTAATTTTTAATATAGAAAGCACTATACCAGGTTCTTCAAATCAGTCTGTAAATGCTGCTAGAGGAGAAGAAATTTGGCTTATGAAGTCCATTTACAAATCTAAATCCCAGGTCAAGCCTAGAAAGAACAGAATAAAGTCATTAGCAGAATATGTTTAAATGTTTTTTACATGCTATAAAACTTTTCAAAGTCTTGGGGAAAGATAAAGACTGCAGATATGTAATTATAGTGTGAACAATGGCTGGTTTTCAACTATATCTCTAAAAAATAAAGCTTTTACAGAAGAGATGCATATAATTTTTCTCTGTGTTACAGACGAGTAAACTGAGGCATGACAGTGACATGTCAGAGCAGTGAAAAAGCTAAAAATCCCTTTTTTTTTGTTTTTTTTTTGGTAAAATGGAGCAAACTTTTCGACAGTAGAAGGAAGCCATTAGGGCTGAGCTTGCAAAATACTACCTGGGATGGCTTCCATTATTCCTTTTTTTTTTTTTTTTTTTTTTTTTAAAAAAAAAAAAGGGAAACATTGCAGTAGTAGAGGGAAGAAGTTGGAAATGTAGGAGGATACCTTTTGTCAATTTTGATCAAGGCCAGAGAAGTCTGGATTTTGATAGTGGTCATATGAACCTTACAAAAATGAATAAGGGAAGAAAACTTTAAGGGTGAGATTAGTAGTAGTAGGAGATTGACCACTTTAGAAAAATGTGAAACTTCAAATGAAACTTTGAGGTGATAGTGCAATGGAAAAAAAAGTACATGTAAAATTTTCCATGATGAAGGGATCAGCTAAGAATTTTGGTTTTGGTCTTGATAGCCACCATAAAATAAAGTTGGAGATAAAAATGATAAGCTATTTATTAAAGTCTGTGTTGGTTATAAGAGCAACTGGAATATATACAGCAAGAACGAGGTTGTCTGGGAAGCCACAGGGGGTGTTAGTCCTTGAACTGTCTGAGAAGCAGAGTTGGGAACTGGAGCTTCGTCTGGAGAGGGAGAAATGCCTGCCGTTAGTGCAGGAGAGCGGGCTGGCCAAGAAACAGAGCTGTAGAAACAACTGTAGGATCATCTCATAAAGCCATTCTAACTGTTAATGAAACTTTTACTAGATAACATACAGAATTCTGAACTGACAGGGTTGGGAGCTTGGTATTTCGACTATTTAGTCTCGTAAAATTTGGGGCCTGTTTTGTGCTTGTGTGTGTGTATCTGTGCTTAAAAGCTTCCTTTGTCTGATGCTGCTATGGATCTCTCTTGATTTCTTTGTAATGCTCTATGTATCTCTGAGAAGACAGCTTTATGGACTGAGTTTCAGAGAAGCCACTTTATCTGTGAAGGTGATCAGGGCATCAAAAGCCAGAGACATCATTCTTGCTTTTTCTTACTGTTGTTACCTGCTCTTCCTTTAAACATACTTCTGGCTAAAAGTTTACGGCTGGAACTTGAGAGATGACACTGTAAGGTATATTTTATCCATATTTTTCCAATGAAGATGTCTGTTTTTCAAGATTTTTATAATTGTGCTGTTTCTACATATTTGAGGACATCTTTGAGAGCCATTAAATTACATTTGAAGTGTATTAGATGCACAGTGTCATTCAAATGAGAAATCCTTTGGGGAAGTCTAAGAATTTACCATGTTGTATTCATATCAAAGATGCGCTGGTTTAATTCTTAAAAACCTTAGAAAGAGCCAAATAGATCCCAAGGACCATCCAGATAGAAATTTATCCATCACAGTGAAATCATCGTTCTCCTGACATTCTTGTAGCGATTTTACCAAAACCACGTAAAATGGGAATTTTGAAGCTGTATTAACTCTTCTGCATCACTTCTGCTGGAATTATGTGTTTGCTTTCTTCTTCCTTTGGCTTGTGCTGAATCCTCTTTGACTAACGTTGTGTGAAGTTCTAGGGAGGAAGGATTGTGCCACAGAGGAAGAGACAGCAAGCACAGAGGATCTCTTCACAATGCAGTTCAGATGTACAAGGATTATCTAGCTGAAAGAGAAAATTGCTTCCTGTAGAAGCAAGAATTTTTTTCTTTCTGTTACAGTTATTCTTGATGACATAGATGGTTTTACGATATGAACGTACATGTGTGTACATGCATACGCACTTACGGTATTTCAGTAGTCTAATCTAAGAGATTGGCAGTTATAGATATCCCCTCAGCAGTGCAGAGTCCTGCTGCTGTGGGACAAGCAGTGGCAGCAGGGTGGGTCTGCTTTCATGATCATTACCGTGGGGTCAGGAATCTTACTGTCCTGTTGCTTCTGTGGCCGTTCTTCGTTGTTAATTAAATAGCAATTCACAACAAAAAAAGAAGCTATACATACATCCCCCGTGGAATTTATTTTGGAAGGAATATTATGCCAGCCAGCCCCACTTTTATTGTAATCTGATTATTGATTCATAATTGATCATAATTGAATAAAAATGAGCAGAAATCTTGTATCAGAGGGCATTTAAATATATAATGGTTTTTGAAGTATCTCATGTATAGGTTATAACACTATTGTACTTAATCTTCCACATTGTAAAAATGAGTTGCACTGAAGTATTTTGAATAGCTGTTATTTAAGGAGCCCTAAATTCTGGTGGAAAACCACAGTTTTTCTGATCTACTTTTATATCAGGATGAATAAGCAGTTTACTGAATGCCTTTTCAAAGAAAGACATATTAGTGCTTCGTAACACCTACACTTCTCTGAACTACAAAGTGTAATGGGTATGAATCGTCTGTGAGCTAGATTCTGCCCTTAGATGTAGATTCATGGCATCTCTTGATATCAGCAGGAGCCATACAATTACATTCCATATAGAATCAATATCAACAAGAAGAATGACAAAGCTTAATAATAAACCCTCAAAATTACACAAACTTGAGGTAGGTATTTTGTGGTAAGTATTCTCTTTATGTTGTACACTTTCATCTGTATGGAGGAGAAAATATAGAACACCTTGTGGCAGTACCACAAAATCCCTGCTGTTGGCATGTTTAGTGCTGCAGGCATATAAGTGTGGTCTGAAGAATAAATTTAAATTGTAAAACAGGATGGCTTCCTAGTTGCAAATGGAAAACGTAGTGTATTAATAATGCTATCATACAGGGCTATTTTAAGGTTTCTGTATGGCTTGAACAGTTTATTTTAGCTGTGTCATTTGTAAAATAGGTGGCCTGCAGTATAATTAAGCTTATCTTAGTGAAATTCTGTGAAGATCAACTTACTTTGTACAGAGTACCTTAAATTTGTTGAAGTACTACATTAGATGGTAAAGTACTGTGGTGTTAGGAATGCAGTTTTAGACAACTAGAATACTATAAACAACAATATTACTAGTTTTCAAATGTCTAATTTTTTTTAAGAGTTACTAAGCAACCACAAATCTCATTCAAGTCACTAGGAGCTAAAGGTTTTTAGAACCTTTTTGTCAATCATGTCTGTTACTCTGTGGAATCATCGCACTACCTGAATGAAATTTAAATTCTGGCTCCTGTGGCCTGGAGGGAACACCAGTGTCCAACAGGGCAGACGAGCCATACTAATGCCCAGTATGGTTAATGCATTGGTTTGGTTTCTAAGAGAGAGGAGAGAAATACCTTTGGCTTGTTTGAAACAGGGATAAATGAAATAGTGCTTTATCTGTGCTCATTTCTCAAAAACGTATGAGAATAGTATATCTGCGATAGGAAAATCTTTTCAAAGTTTAAGCAACTATTTTGTTCTACAGACAGTTGTGACCTGAAGCACTCAAGTTCATTTATAGTGGGGGGAAAAAAAAACCAGTTCTGCTCTTGCTTTTTCTTTACCATCAACTCCACTTCTATAGCATTGCTTTTGGATGCTGAAGTTCATGTTCAGCTGTTTGCTAAACACACTCTCCTGTTCTTTTATTGAGATAGTGTTTGTATCTCATTTTGAGGTATGTTCAGAAGAAAAGTGTGTGGACATGTTCTGTTTATATAGCTGTGTTTTTATTTATTTGTGTTGATGCATCTGTAGTTGTCATGCAATTAACCTTTTAATAGAAAGTTTGGTCAGGCAGGCCATAGCCAATGCTATTGTCTCTGGGATTCTTCTGCTTTACATTTTTTTTCTGTTGAGAAATTGAGGGCTAACTTTGATTCCAGGACACTGGAATTGTCAGTGCTTTCTAGTATTCCAATGTTTAGGAGCTTTCGCTTTATGGAAAATAAGATGTGTTGTACAGGTGTGAATGTGTAACTGTGGATTGCTTCTGAAGGTTTTACCTTTCCTTCCAACTCACTGATGTCTGTTATCTACATAAATGCTGAAATGTCAGTTTATGTTGTCTGGAAGAGTGTTAGCACAGGACTTCGACTTGCCAACTTTTTTTTTTTTTTTTTTTTTTCTTTTTAGATGTATTGAAGACCTAGGCCTTTCTTGCTTTCCCTTCAAACAGGAATTATACCTTCTGTGTCCCATGAAACAGTATCTTTAAGTAGATCATTTTATGGGGCTTATTCTTGGTCACTCTTGGCAATATTAAGGGACGTGGAGTAGGTTCAAGGACAAAACACTGCATGTGAGGCACTGAAAGAAAGATATTTAGCTTCACATCATTCTGTCACTTGCAGTATGTTTGTCTTCATGTGACTGTACCACCAATTGCTCTGTCCGGTGAATATGGCAAAATCAGGAGGTTGAACGAGACCATCAGGACTGTGCAGGTGCTTCTGGAAGTGGTGCCGGAGATTCACTAGGTGGTGCTCTTTCCCCTGGGTAATCAACAAACATCCCACAGAGGTTCTGAGGGGGATTCTCTTGAGGAAGGAATGAATGCTGGTCTTACAAACAGGGTATTCCAAGCTGTCTGTTGATGTTGGTGTCCTGGTCAAACTGTTGATCGTGTCTTTTGATGGTGGCTTTAATTCATTGACGCTTGTTTGCGGTTTCCAGGATGGGAAGCCTCTACTGTCGCGTGTTCATCAGCCAGCCTAAACACTGCTGTTTGTTGCCTGCACTCGTGTTGCACACAGGATGCTGCTAGGCTTAGTGTTCTGTTGGCAAACTGAAAAGATAATTTTTGTGCATAGATTTTAAAGATCTAAGTATAAAAGAAGAAGTGGCAAAGTGATCTAGGGAGACTAGTAAGAAGAGACTGAGACTAGGTAATTTCCATTTCCCCCTCAATGCGTGGAATGGTCTTTGCATTACCTTCAGAATAGTATTTGAGGATCACCAAAATGGAAGTGAAGCTTGCTACAAATTCACAGTCATTCACATGTTTTGGTCAAAATGTCAGTGTTCTTGTTCCTTGTAATCTTGACAGGCCTTTAGCAAGAGGAAGTATGTTTCTGTATGTTCTCACTTTTCTCCCTTGTCCCACCTTTTTGACCTTTTCATATAATCCTTATAGACATAGTAAATGGATTTTAGCTGAGCAGTCCACAGTTGACACGAATATATTGGCATCAATTTAAGTTTTAGCCATATCATCAGTTACAGTTAAGTATTTTTGTCCTATTTTGCAAGCTATCTTGAATAGTACTTACAAGATGGACTATTTACATGATGATGTATTAGCCAGTTAGACTTCAGAGTGTTTCTAGAATCGTTCAGTGTGTTGGGTTATTGCACTGTGACCCGTTCCTTGGGACGGGTACTTTCTTGAACATTTGAAGCATATAGTAGATGCAGTTGAGGGGGAAAATGTGTGTGTCCGTCCCCCCCCTCCCCTTTCTTTTTTTAAAGCTAAACTAAATTATTTGCTATTTAACTTGTAGAAGTAGAGGTGAAATTTTACTTTATGTGGCTCTAAGTGCAGAGTAACTGCTGTTATTAGTCATGTTATTAAGGCTAATTCCTTGAAAAGTAGTACCGCATGGTTCCTGTGTCAGTGAAATGCTGCAGAAGTTCTTATGCAGTGATGTCCTGGTGGTAACGTGCTAGAGGTGTGAATTCCAGCTTTTTTCCACTGAAGTAGTGGACTTCGCAGCGTTATGTTTACATTTGGAGTCTGTGATCTTAAAGGAATTTTCCAACCTAAATGATTCTATGATTCTGTGTAGGCTATATTGTAGGATGAATTAGATGAAACCTTATGTGTTGTTTTTATTTTCCATTTTCCCTTCAAAGCAAGTAAATGCCATGATGACTTTTGAATGAATTGCCCTTCAACAAGCTGAATAAGTTTTCATAATTGACATTTCAATTGTAACATTAACTATTAATGCAGTGAATGACTTCTGACAAGTGAGAATAAATGAGATAATAATCATTAGCCAGTGTAATACCTTTTTCCTGAAGGAAGAGACAGATGATATCTTGAGGATATAATCTGCATTAGAACATGGTGGAAAAGCAGTGGCAGATAGCATGTTACACTCAAATGCAATAGTAGCCATAATTTTTGCTAATGCTACCATGATTTGTGATGAGTGGTCTGTTTCATCACTCATCTAATCTGTCAGATCTCAGCTGATTGCCTCCCTTTAAGACTAGATGTGATCATGCAGAGGGGGACTCTGAGTATGGGAGAAGGAAGGTTAAGTCTAGGTTGTGCTGCTGAATGATTTTGAATAAATCACTCCACATCAGACAAGCTGAAAGTCGTACAGGCACTTTGTGCTTAGCTCCTTAGGATGCATATAAGTATTATTAGTAGGTATTATTTTAAATAATACGTGAAACAGCATTTGTCTTAAAAGTAAACAATCTCTCCCCACTTCCCTGAGTAGGAAGATTGGAACTGCAGAAACAATGCACTGCTGTAAAAACTGTAAATTCCTCATGACTGGAGAATTCTTGTAATATTACCAGGATGCGGTTTACTTAAGAGAAAGGAGAGTATCTGTAATCAAGTATTGCATTTAAAATATTGGGCAGTGGGAACATAGATATGAATCGTGGTTCTGTTGTCCTGTTTGACAAAATGGTAGTAATTTTGTGCCTCTTTGTAATTTGGAGATAATTCAGATGGATTATGAAGGGACACTGAGTATAAAATTAATTATATTTTTGGATAGTGTATAGTATAGTGATGGCAGTATTGCAACAACAAACGTTGCCTTATTTTTCTGATACACCTTTTTTCCGGTTGTTTTTCACAATTCCACTGTGATTCATTACAGATCTTACCCTTGACTTTCTGACTAACAGGTTTTATATCCCTTTTGAGTGAGGTTTCATCAGCCCGGAGAACTTTGTCTGACTCCCAGTGGAGTGCTGAGTGGAGATACAGTGGCTAAATCTCCACATGGTATGCTGATAGTACACTTTCTAGAGTCATTGCTTCTGTTTCTTTACCTGTTTTGAATTCTTCTGTGAGTGATGACAGAGGGAAAGGAGATGTACATGACCTACAGTACAGGCCCATCTGTGAAGACCAGATGGCATCTGTAAAAATTTTTCCAATGATTTGGTTATTTTCCCTTCCATTTCCTGTAAATCGTCTAGGGGAAACTCATGTGCTGAAACAAGCAAGAATAATGGAAGTGCTGACCTTTATTGACAGAATGGCATTTTGTGCTTTCTAACCACTGCAGCCTTATCTCACTTCTGTAATGCCTATAAATGCTGTGTTTGAAATAAGTAATGCCTATAAATGCTGTGTTTGAAATAATATGTAATTCTATGGAATACAAACACAGGGTTTTTTTCGTGCCACTGAGACCAGAGAATATCTGTAACTAAAGTGGTGTGTGTCAGCCATGTTTGTGAGATTTGGCTTTCCAGCAATATAAAACGAGTCAGAACACTGAGTAAAGTATTGTGGCAAGTGTAACTAAAGGGACATTAATCCACGCTATATTTTCCCTAAGCTTGAATTTTTGTAACAGATACTGTAATTATACCTCTTAGCAATATATCCTAACATTCGCTGTGCTGAAGCAGAAAGTCTGGTCTTTCAATCTTCATTCATATGGATAGTGTGAGTTTAGTATGAATAGTGATGATTTCAATGAATGTGTGTAGCTTTGTACACAGTATTCCTGTGAAACATGAGCAGACCTGCGAAGTAACTGGCTTATTTGTTTCTTTTCCTTGTCAGTCATGTGGTTTGTTTTTTTGTTTTTGAGCAAAGGGAGAGAGTCATGTAGAAGAAAGGCTATCCTGTTAAAAATACATGTTCTCTATAGAACTGCATCAGCCAGTTTGGGCATTTAATAACCATTATTACTTAGATCATTTTTTCATGTAATATTTTGTTGAAGAGATTCAAACACGTTCAAATTTTTGTCAAATATTACTTCTGAACTAGCAACTCCCATGTGTCCCCTCTTAAAACTGTACAGCATTTCTTTTTGGAAGTCTCTCTTCATTTACCTCTTTTACTAACAACTGTGTGCTCTGGAATTATTAGCTTTGCTAATGATATAAAATATTTTCCTCACTTTGGATTAGTGTCCAGTTTCTTTTCCACTTTTCATAAACTTTTATCAAGTAACATTAGAAGCATCTTAGTGTGTCACTTCTAAAATCCATGATACTAAACCAATTTATTTGTCAAAAGCATCTTTAGCTCTCAGAAGCTGTGAGGGTTTTTTGATTACAAATGGCAGTTCTGGAGTTGTAACACTAAAATCAATATGACTTCAAATTGTTTTATTAGAATGTGGCTCTCTGCTAATGAGGTTGAGTCATGGTCCTAGACAATGCATGATTTTAAGTCTGATGCCATGTTCAGTTTTGTGGTGTTTCTGGCTGTGTCCAAGACAGGCATATAACAAATTACAATTTGAGACTGACCAACCTTTTCCTTCTGAAATCACAAAAACTTTTAATGAGCTATCATACATTTGGTTTTGTGCCTTTAGTTCAATTTTCACTGCTTCAGTTCAGTATGGAAATCTAATAAAAATCTTTTATTAGCATATTTTTGTTGCATTGAAATTTTAGCCAAGTTCCCTGAGCAAGGAACCAAACTAAGCAGCCCATACACTTTATGTGGGCTAAAGAAATGCACCTTATATGCAGAGCCAAGACGTTTTTCATATGCTAGTTAAAGTATTAGCAATCTAATCAGAATTGTTATTCATCCAATTAGAACACTCCACACAGACACTCACATGTATAGCCCTAATTATCCAACTATTGCTAATTACAAGTATTAATATAGTTAAAACTGACACACATGAGCTGTTTAGTATCTGTTTCTTTCTCTGGTGCTAGGCTCAACTTTTCTAGGCTCCTTAGGGTCCTAAGGTCAATAGTGCTGAGTTATCTTCTAGAAGGATGGTGAAGGATCATCTGCATCCTGATGGAAAGAGTATGATATTGATATTGAATGTTTCTTCCTCATTGCTCTTGGATACACTTGTGTTTATTGTTTTGTGTTTGCTAACACAGTTGTGTTGCTTGCTCTTTCTTTGTTGTTCCCTGAGTTCCATTTTATATCTGAGTTTTACTATATAAGATATGTTTTACCCAGCTCCCAAGGTTGCGTTCCTTTACCAGGAATTTGATGATACATGATTTGTATTTTTAGCCCCGAAGCCTGGGTATCATCCTGTGCCAGTACTGTCAAACGTCTCTACTGTCATCTGCTGCTTGAACTTTTGGGGGCTTCTGTTACAGACCGCTATCTTTCTTCAACAACATTCAAGCTTCTTTAACATAAGTAATATATTTATCAGCACATCCAGGTCACCCCCTGGTATTAGGGTCATTGAATTGTTCACTGTGCAAAACCAATGATCCATTAGAAAATCTGTGTATCTACAGATACACATAGATATCATGTTTTGGTAATTACTTGGTGTTAATTTTGCTGGTGTGTTACCAAAATTTCCTTGTAACAGTTTTCACAGTAAAAGACAAGTTAGTCTGGTTGTAGATATGAAGGACTTCATTTAAAGCTTCTGAGTTTTGCCTTTTCTAAAGTAATGAGAGACAAGATTTGTCTTATAAATCTTACATAGTCTACAATCTGTGGACCACAACATAACAGTAAAATGGAGGTAAATATAACAGGTCAAATCTGCTGAAGAAGGAATTCTGTCCATGGCTGTTATCCAAAAAGAGTCACTTGTACAGACTGAGACTGTTGGTGAGTGTAATCTAAGAGGCCCCATTAAAAACCATGACCTTTAGCAAACAAGTGATTATTACCCCTGTCTTCCACTCAAGTCTTATAGCTGATGCCTGACTTTGCAGCAGTTTGAACTTTGCGATCATCTTAAATGAATGCAGGAAAAAGACCTTATTAAATAAAAAGCAGAAGCAGAATGATTTTGGACATAAATTGAACATCCTCTTGGATTAATGACACTTACAGTATTAATCAGAGACCCTGGAAATCACAGTTGTTGATGCTCAGAATAATTGAAGCATCTCAGCTGACAGTCTTGATGCTCTTCAGTTGTGATATACATGAAAGGCAGTTTATTTGTACCTAACTTTTCCTGTGTTTCCAAGTGTGGTATGTCATCAGTGACTATTTTTAAAAAAGGCAAAGAATTCCAATTCCATTGTGAGAGTGCAAATATGTATATATTTTATATTAATCAAGCAATATTGCTGTGAAAGCTACAACTCAGTAAATCAGCTAACAATTGCAAGTGATATTGCATAGAGGTGCTATGCTGGACCTTGGTCTCACAAACAAGGAGGAGCTAGTGGGGAATCATAGAATAGTTCGGGTTGGAAGGGACCTTAAAGATCATCTAGTTCCAACCCCCGCGTGAAGGGGGTTGGAACCCTGTGAAAGGTCAAGGGCAGTCTTGGCTGCAGTGACCATGAAATGTTGGAGTTCAAGATCTTTAGGGCAGTGATGAGGGTGCATAGCAAGCTCACTACCCTGGTCTTCAAGGGAGCAGACGTTGGCCTCTTCAGGGATCTACTTGATAGAGTACCATGGGATAAAGCCCTGGGGAAAGAGGAGCCCAAAAAGCTGGTTAATATTCAAGGACCACCTCCTCCAAGCTCATCCCAACAAAGAGGAAGTTGGGCAAAAATGCCAGGAGGTCTGCATGGATGAACAAGGAACTCTTTGATAAACTCAAACACAAAAAAGAAACCTACAGAAGGTGGAAGCAAGGACAGGTAGCCTCGGAGGACTACAGAGAAATCGCCTTAGCAGCCAGGGGTCAGATTAGGAAAGCCTAAAGCCCTGATAGAATTAAATCTGGCCAGGGACGTCCAGGGCAAGAAGAAAAGCTTCCAGAGGTACATCAGAGGAAGAGAAAGATTTTCCCTTAGTTGAGGAGGACCGGGTCAGAGACCACTTGGCCAAGCTGGACATTCATAAATCCATGGGCCCTGACGGGATGCACCCGCGAGTGCTGAGAGAGCTGGCAGATGTTATCGCTAGACCACTCTCCATTGTCTTTGCAAGGTCATGGGGAACAGGAGAGGTGCCTGCGGACTGGAGGAAGGCTGACATCGCTCCAATCTTCAAAAAAGGCAAGAAGGAGGACCCAGGGAACTACAGGCCGGTTAGTCTCACCTCTGTCCCTGGGAAGGTAATGGAGCGACTCATTCTGGATGTCGTCTCCAAACACATAGAGGAACAGGAAGTTATTGGAAGTGGTCAGCATGGATTTACCAAGGGCAAATCATGCCTGACCAATCTGATAGCTTTCTATGATGTTATAATGGGTTGGCTGGATGAGGGGAGAGCCGTAGATGTCATCTACCTTGACCTTAGCAAGGCTTTTGACACTGTCTCCCATAACATCCTCATTAGGAAGCTGAGGAAGTATGGGCTAGACGAGGTGACAGTGAGGTGGATCGAGAGCTGGCTGAGTGACAGAACTCAGAGGGTTGTGATCAGCGACACAGAGTCCAGTTGGAGGCCTGTAATGAGTGGTGTCCCTCAGGGGTCAATACTTGGACCAATTTTGTTCAATATATTCATTAATGACCTAGATGAGGGGACAGAGTGTATCCTCAGCAAGTTTGCTGATGATACCAAGCTGGGAGGGGTGGCCGACACTCCAGAGGGCTGTGCTGCCATCCAGCGTGACCTGGACAGGCTGGAGAGCTGGGCAGAGAAGAACCAAATGAGGTTCAACAAAAGCAAGTGTAGGGTCCTGCACCTGGGAAGGAAGAATGCCAAACACCAGTATATGTTAGGGGCGGACATGCTGGGGAGCAGCTCTGAGGAGAAGGACGTGGGGGTCCTGGTAGACAGCAAATTATCCATGAGCCAGCAGTGTGCCCTTGTCGCCAAGAAGGCCAATGGCATCCTGGGCTGCATAGGGAAGACTCTGGCCAGTAGGTCGAGGGAGGTCATTCTCCCCCTCTACTCTGCACTGGTGAGGCCACAACTGGAGTACTGTGTCCAGTTTTGGGCTCCCCAGTTCAAGAGGGACAGGGAACTACTGGAGCTAGTCCAGCGAAGGGCAACCAAGATGATTATGGGACTGGAGCACCTCCCTTATGAGGAAAGGCTGAAAGAGCTGGAGCTCTTTAGCCTGGAGAAGAGAAGGTTGAGGGGGGACCTGATTAATGTTTACAAGTATCTAAAGGGTGGGTTTAAGGAGGACGGAGCCAGGCTCTTTTCAATGGTTCCCAGCGACAGGACAAGGGGCAATGGGCACAAGCTAGAACATAGGAAGTTCCGTTCAAATACACGGAAAAACTTCTTTACAGTGAGAGTGACAGAGCACTGGAACAGGCTGCCCAGGGAGGTTGTGGAGTCCCCTTCTCTGGAGATTTTCAAGACCCGCCTGGATGCAGCCCTGAGGGATGTGCTTTAGGTAATCCTGCTCTAGCAGGGGAGTTGGACTAGATGATCTCTAGAGGTCCCTTCCAACTCTGAAGATTCCGTGATCAGTGATAAAAGGAGGACTAGGGAAAATATGGGTCCACTCTGGAAGGAAACAGGAGACTTGGTTACTCAGGATATGGAAAAGGCTGGGGTACTCAACAGCTCTTTTGCCTCAGTCTTCACCTGCGAGGGCTCTAGCCCCACCGCCCAAGTCACAGAAGGCAAAGGTGGGCCTGGGCAAACCTCATGAAGTTCAACAAGGCCAAATGCAAGGTCCTGCACGTGGTTCTGGGCAATCCCAAGCACAAATACAGACTGGGTGGAGAATGGATTGAGAGCAGCCCTGAGGAGAAGGACTTGGGGGTGTTGGTTGATGAGAAGCTCAACATGACCCAGCAATGTGTGCTCACAGCCCAGAAAGCCAACTGTATCCTGGGCTGCATCAAAAGAAGCATGGCCAGCAGGTCAAGGGAGGTGATTCTACCTCTCTACTCCACCCTGGTGAGACCCCACCTGGAGTACTGCCTCCAGCTCTGGGGCCCCCAACATAAGAAGGACATGGACCTGTTGGACTGAGTCCAGAGAAGGGCCGCAAAGATGATCTGAGGGCTGGAGCACCTCTCCTGTGAAGACAGGCTGAGAGAGTTGGGGTTGTTCAGCCTGGAGAAGAGAAGGCTCTAGGGACACTTTGTAGCAGCCTTCCCGTACCTAAAGGGAGCCTACAGGAAAGATGGGGAGGGACTGTTGATCAGGGAGTGTAGTGATAGGACAAGGGGTAATGGTTTTAAACTGAAAGAGGGGAGATTCAGAAGAGAGATTAGGAAGAAATTCTTTACCCTGAGGGTGGTGAGACACTGGATCAGGTTGCCTAGAGAAGATGTGGATGCCCCATCCCTGGAAGTGTTCAAGGCCAGGCTGGATGGGGCTTTGAGCAACCTGGTCTAGTGGGAGGTGTCCCTGCCCATGCCAGGGGAGTTGGAACTAGATGATCTTTAAGGCCCTTTCCAACCCAAACCATTCTATGATATTTATGGAAGCTCTGTTAGAACCAGATGTCTTCTTAACTACTGCAACCAATGACTTCTGTTTGTTACTTCTAGCAATAGAAATGGAAATTCTAAACAAGAAAAAACCCCTCAGTTTATTTTAATCATAATCTATGAGAGCCTTTTTCGGTTTTGGCTTTCCATATTTTTTAATATCTTGAAGTACTCACCAGACTGTGCTTCAGATTAACACAGTCTTTGATTGTCTGTGCCTCACTATAAAGGGAAGAGAAAGTACTTTTTATCTCACAGCATGACAAATTGATATTTTTTTTTTACAGAGTACTGTTGGATCTTACAGCTTAAAGGTGGTGTGGTAATGTCCCAGATCTATTTCCATTCAGTGTTCTTCAAATGGAATTTGCAGTTTCTGAATTTTGTCTTTTTTTTTTTTTCTTTCATTCACACAAAGGTAAGGAGAATGTTTGATACATTATTTCATGACTAACTTCAACTATACTTCCTCAAAGGAGGTGTGTTTATTTTCTTTCACTTTTGAATTAGTTTGAATTCCAGTTTTTAAACTGAGTTGCAATACTGCACAAATTTTTGAAATTATTTCTATTACTTCAGTACATTTTTTTATTTAATGTTTTTATAATAGAGGAGCTATGTGGGTGATTGAAAACTAAGCTGTACATCCTTGGTTTTGCTTTGAAATATGTGTTCAAATGTGGGTCTCATTAGTGCAGGTGTGCTTAAAAAATTATGTAATTTTTACAAGCACTAATCTGTTGGATGAATTGATGAATTTCCATGTTCAGGCTACAGCATGTGGCAATGTTATCATATTATTTTATTAGGTGAAATCATCTTACTGGAGAAGAAATAAATTACCAAAAAAGCTTTGGCTTTTGTTACACAGATTTGTGGGATTTGAACTGGTTCTTATTCGCAGTTGCCATAAAGGTCTTGAGTGTTGTTCTGTTTGGGAGGTTCTTAAGTTTCAAAATTATATTCTTTTTCAAATGACTCTGCGAAACCACTTGCAATCACCATTTCAATTCTTGGTCATCGTAAGCCTGGAAATGTTGTAAATATTACGTGTGGGTACTTGTTGGAACAAGCATTCCTGTGACTCTGAGGCTGATTGCTGTAAATACATAGGTCAGTGTATGCTTGAAAGAGATCTACTATTCAAGACTATCCCAGTTTTAGAAAAAATAAAAAACTTTATATTTAAATAATGATAGTTCAAAAGCACAAGATCCAAATACAGTAGTCAAGTCTTAAAACTGCTAGAAAATGTTTTGGCACTATATATAGGAAGTATTCTTAACTACAGTTAGTAGAAAATAATAAAACACTCTTCTGACTGCATAGCCACGACTATCTGGAATTTGACAAATATGAATAACATTGTGTAGGTCAGAGTAAGTTAGATGATCTTTAGAGGTCCCTTCCAGCCTTAACTATTCTAGTATTCTATGAAGTCATCTGAAGTGTGTGTGTGTTTGTGTGTGTGTGTTTGTTTGTTTTTTTCAAAGCCTGGTTCTCTAAGTCTTAGCAGGAGACTTAAGAGTGTTGCACAGCATTTATGATGCCAAACTGGTTGAGGCGGATCCATTCATTAGTAGGACTACATGACTATGTATTTTTAGAACCTTCCTGTAGTTCAGTGAAGGCAAACTGTATGTAATTTGTCTTTGATACAACAGCTAGCAGATGCAATTTACTGTGCTGCTGAGTTGACTTTTAGCATGATCTGGTTTTATAGCTCCTCTTGCGCTGCAGAAGGTTAGACTTAGCAGCAAAACAGACAGGGCTCTAAGCTGGTGGATACAACAGCTAAGGGTGTGGATTTGGAGATTCATTAATTTCCTTCTGAAATAATATCAGCACTCAAGGAGGTGGTGAAATTGAGTGCACCAGAGGCAAATTTTTTTGTTTTGGTCTAAGAAAATACAAAGCAGTTCATGACTTCTAGTTGGATCGGGGTTTTTTGTTGTTTTTGTTGTAGTTGTTTTTTGGTTGGGGGAGCAGGAGGTTGGTTGATGGAAGTGTCCATCATGCAACTGCCTAACTATAATAAAATTTCTTCCTTTTTTCCCAGGTGTTAATTGTCTGCGTTTTGTAAGCTAGGCAATACAAATGTTACTCTGAGCTGGTATTTTCAAACTGACTTTTTAAAGGAATTTTAATAAAATTGTGCTTTGTTTATTGGCTATAAAACCAATTTTGATAGTTGATAGTGATCTTTAGTGGTACTTTCATATGGCAGCACTTGTCGTTTGATGACTTTTTTGCAGGTGTGCTTATTAACATTAAATTAGTGGTTGATGCCATTCTAATTTGTCAATATACTGATCTTAGGCTGTGTTGTATTTATATTTAACTGCCTGCTTTACCACTGATAAGTATCTATTGGCTTGCCTGCTTACCTGCACATTACTCTGTTGATATCTCCTCTTATCTTGTATCTTGTACTCTTGCATTTGAGTCAATTTATTCCAAGGACACAGAGTACTTTTCAAGTCATTTAAACACACAGCAGGAAGATTATCCAGATGATAGTTTCATCATTGATTTTTATAAAAGTCTGTGAGGTACACGATTAAAATCTAGCTGCAGCTAAAGAGATGCATTTGAAGAGATGAGCTTTAAATTTAGAGGGACAATAAACAGTTTTTATCCTCTGTTTCTATAAACATTTCTGGGTAGTTTTTGGTGTTTTTTTTGTTTTTTTTGTTGTTGTTGTGTTTTTTTTTTTTTTTTTTTTTAAGCAGCAAATGGTTCTGAGAATTCTTTTTGGATACCTTTTTGGGGATATGGGAAAATGGATAAGCTTTCTAGGTTTGTGGGCTCTTATGTAGTCTATTTTGTGGCATGTCAAAAAGAGGTCAAAACCCAGGCCCTTATGAAATTATATGTTTCTCTTTATGGTGCTTTACCTTTACATTCAAATTTCAGGGGCTTATGTGGAAGCTACCCTCAGTCTTTGATTTACTGTATAGTAGTTCTCATGTACTTTTGGTATTATGCAACCTCATCTGTAGCATTCTCTCACTCATAACATCATTTCTTCAAAAGTTTGTTTTTCTGTTTCATGGTAACTTGTCAAATTGATTTATATTTTGTTTAGTCATCCAGCGGTAATTCAACATTGAAAAGCTGAATGATTTCCTCAAAAGCAGCTGAAAATTAATGGAAATGGAGAGTTTTGATACCTCTGTGAGGTAGGGGGTACGTTGCTGGAGGACTAATGTATCATTTTACAAACTTGGAAATAGTTCTTCAGTAAACCTGTCTGCATTGCACCAGGAGGCAAGAGGAGGATAAAATGCTTTTTAATTAGATGATTTAATTTGTAGGCCCAGAGATCACAAACATTGGAGTTTTAAGTTATGCTACTGAAAAAAGTTTTGTTAGGAAAAGCTACTGGTAAGTTTCTGGGAAGTAACTAAATTTTTTGGCTTCTAATCGCTTGTGATATGTAAGGCCTGTATGACCTCTGGTGTCTTATCATCCAAAGCATAATACTTTTATTTTTGCCTTATCCTTCTCCCTGTGTTTCATTTTCCTGCTTTTTTTCATCTTGCCCTGTCTTGCCCTTCCAAATAAGTAAGCTCTGCTGAGTAGAGAAGCCTTAATTCTGAATTTCTCAGTATGTGAATGGGGTTCTTCTAAATCAACTGGTAAATAATAATGTACTCTAAAACTCGTGGAAATAGCTTTTTGTCAGGAGTATATGCTCTCCTTGCTTGCATATGCAAAACTGGGAAATAGATTACCTTTTTAAAATGTGAAAGTGGCTGCAGCCACAAAGTGACTTGATCAGAATGCTGTGTGTGAGATGATAGGATGTACAGACAGTTGATTGCAACTGTATCAGTTGAAATGTGCCATTTGACATCTATACATAATACAGGGGTGGAAGATGTTGAAAATTTCCGGAGTCTTCTCCATCTGTTTCCTTTTGTTGAAGTGTGTTTGGAGACATATTTTGAAGAGGAGAAACAAAAGGAGATGCACTAGAAATAAAGAAAATATTCCACTGAAAAGTCCTTTTGTCTTGAGATGAGAGCCCAGGTTTATATTTTTGCCTAGAAAAAGGCAATGTGAATTTTTCCAATACAGCTTTATGAAATAGAAGACCTACCCTTTCTGAATAAAGGAAAGCGCTGTGGTTTGCAGTAGTGTTCGTGTTGGTGCTCCATGATACCATCGTTCCAGTAAGTTGAGAATTACTGATGTTCACTGGGATGTTCAGTGACATGATTCTGAAAAGCAGTTAAAACAAGTAGATAAACAAGCAAAGCTTTACTGAATATCTTAGTCTTGCTTAACAGATCTTAGGAGTTCCAAAACATTTTATCACAAGATTGATGTTTGCTATTTTCTACAAATGACAGACTTTGCATTTCAGCATTTCTGCTTGTGATCAAAGGATCATGAAAATGTTGTTTGAAAAACACCACCTCTGGAGAACATCTAGTCCAGTCTCCACCTAAAAATGACTGTTGCCAACACTAAATCAGGCCAGCTGCATTTGCCACCGGTTCTTCTGCGTTTGTGAGCAGCAAGGGAGAATCACAGAGGATTTAGGAATTGTAGAAATAGAAAAGTAAGAAAAGTGGTACGAACAGATTTGTATGAGGTTTTCTTGTTGATTTTTTATTATTGATTATTTTGATTTTTATTGTTGATTATTTCTGTGTTAATACTGATTTTATAAACATGTTTTGCTTTTGGCAAGGTCCTCTAAGAAAAGCCATTATAGTCTAAAGTAGAAAAATGTATTTGTAGCCCAAACTGAGATATTTAGGGATAACTGCTAATTCTGCAGAGTCTTTCTATTTAAGCTCGGGGAAGTCTTAACAGTCTGTGTCTTAGATGCCTACCAGCAAAGTGGAAGTAACCTGATATGTTTACCATTCTACACTCTTATTACACTCTAAAATCTTTATAAACTAATGTGTTGGAATGGCTAAATACATAAAAATGATAATATTTCCATTTAGAATATATCTATGATGTGAAATTGAAGGAAGAGCAGCTACCAGTTTTGCAATATTGTGATGGTTTATTTGAAAGACTAGTGTGGATCCCCTTGATGCTATACACCCGCTGATACCATACACCCGCTGATACTATATTCCTCTTCATATCATATCTGCAATTCAAATCTAAATCTAATATGAAAACCCTAATTTTAGTTATTATTGAAGAATTTATGTGTGTCGACACATAATTGTGAATGATAATGTTAGTTGCAAATATGGGCTGCTGTTAGTACAACTTTAATTATTGTTTTTTTCCCTGCTTAACTTTGCTTAAAGTAATATGAAACCAGTTCTGTTTAACAGCATCCTTTTTGTGGTTATTCACAAGAGTGGATGAAATGACTCATTAAGCATCTGTGCCTTGCAAATCTGGTGTTCTAACAAATAGGTGTAATGGCCCTGTCTCCTTAGTGAAGTGAGAAGGTCCAGCCAAATTTCATTTTGAGCCAACAGAGTTACGTCTGCAGAAACTAGTAGAAGATTAATAGCAGCATCTTTTACTTTTCCTCACCAGTTCCTGGGTGACACAAGAAAAAGTCTTTCAGAGCTCCACAATAATTGGTTACCCGCTGTCATAACAAAAGACTGCTAGTATAGGACCTCCTCTCTTGTAAATAATCAAGCTGTTGTCAAGAAATTTGAAGTAGCAGACCTCCCACACTCTCTCTCCAAATATACATTATATAAAAAACATGCTAAGATGATAGGAAAAACTGTGGCCAGTTACTTATAAAACAAACTTAGTAGATAACTCCTCTGAAACTCATAATCTATCTTTTCTTAGGGAAGGCAAACGTTAATTTATTGTCTGTTTGAGTAGTTAATATTCTCTTGCAGTATGTCTCATGATTGTCTTTGGCTTGTGGAGCCCGTTTACATCTGCTCCAGCTGATGGAACTGTTTCTGGTACACATCCTGTGGAACACACTTTAAAGAGTGCTGCAGCACTGCATGCAAATTATCCATGTCGTTTATCTTTTGGCACGTTCTCTACTTTGCACTAAAATGCTGGTAAAGCTTGGTTTGCTTAGTCCTCTGGTGTTTTGTATTGGTGAAAGGATCTTCGGGAAAATAAATGCCAATTATTTCATAGGCTGAGAAAATTCCTGCTGTACTCCCTGTTCTGAACAAAGTGTGGGGCTGCTGTGCTGTCACAGTGCTTCTGACAAGTTAGCTTCCAGCATTGCTGTTGGGAGCCATCTGTAGAAGTCAGGCATAGAGTGTGCTGGTCACTTCCTAATTTGTGCTCTACTTAGGGATGCTGTGTGGATGCACTTCACTTGGCATCACCACCTGTGCTTTCCCTTTATCCAATAATGGGACTGTGCCTTGCAAAACACCCCAAAATAGACACTTTTTAAATCCAAGCTTCGTATGTTTTTGCTATTGGAGTTTCACTGTAGTACCTTCACTTTGGAGGTACTGTCACGGTTCTAAGTTGCTGATGAATTCTCTTATTAGCTGGTAAAATAGAAACTAGTGTTCTGAATTAATATAGATATGCCATGGAGCATTGAATTAAAAAAAAAAAAAAAAAACAAAAACAAACCACCAACCAACAGGTTCTATAAACAACTCTGAAATTTAATCTCTTGGCCAAATCATACACAGTATACTAAATACTTATTAAGGATAAGCTGTTTCTACTTTTAGAACAAACATTAAATGGCAGATGCCCACAATTCTAATACCAGATGCCAGTGATGGAAAGGATTTGTGACCTAAATACTCCTGAACAATTTCTTCCCTAAATGGACATTCACAGTGGCACATGACTTAACTGATCTAGGTAACTGGAATGGTCTTTGTTATCTCTGCTCACGTTAGTTAGATATATTGGCAATTGATAGCGTTCTGTTTAACTAGAATATGCCTTGCTCTTTTGAGAGGGGAAAAAAAGTATAATAGGTATGGAGTGATTCTGTTTAGTCAAATCAGTTAAAACACTCTGACTTCAGTGTGGAAGCCTGTAAACTAACGCTTTAACTATGATCTGAAAATACTAAAGAAAAGTATATTGCTCACCTTCCCCAAAGGGGGAACTCTTTGGTATTTTGGGTTCCTTCGTATTATACAGTGAAAGGGACCGTACCATTGCTGATGTATGTAGAAAGATTAGATTCTTTGGGGGAGAGAACAGTTTGTGAAGACAGAGTGGATGCAGGAGGCTTGTTTTTTCCTTCCCAACCCAACTAGAAGTTCTAAGCTTGCTGCAAAATTAATTAGAGGAGGTTCTTTTGTACTACGTTATGCATAAAGTCAGATTAGACTGCCATAATGGTCTCTTGGAGTTTTGTATTAAAACAGTCAAAGAAAAATATTCTCTCCTGTGAAATTCTAAGACCTAGGTTACCCAAGGTAGAGAATTACTTGGCAGCTTTGCCAGTTAAACATCCTGTTTTTCCTTCTTTTATATTTATATGTATATTTTTAAATTTATTTTTAACTTGAACGAAATAAATATTTTCTAACAGTCTTCACTTTTCCCTGTCTGGAGCTATGCCTGCAAATGGCATTTGATACAGGGACCAAGATGTCGCAGTCTACAGTGGATTCTATTGTTGTTTTAAAGACTAGTGATAATCGGCTTTAGCTGGTGAGATGGCTGTGCACTTGTCACTGGCCATTGTGCCCCACATTTTGGGTGAAGGTGCACCTACCTTCTTTCTGCTGTTGGTCACCCTTGTGATTTTTTTAAAGTGAGCAAAGGCTGCTGTACAACTCCAGCTTCACAAATTTTAATATCCACCCACTCACCTGGATCCTAGCTGACAGGGCAAGTTTTGTGTACCTCCATAGTCTCCTTTGAGGTGAATGGGAAATGATTTGTTGTCCCTTGTACAAATGTTTCTCTTGGGTTGGTGGTTGAATAGCTTGTCACAGGTATCATCCAGTCTAAAGTTTCAGCATTGAGAGCCATTTTAAATATTTATCTTCATAATCTCCCTTTTCCTTTTTCCAGGAATATTATGTTTGTTTCTTTAAAAAAAAAAAAAGTAAAAAAAAAAGTTAAACACAGAGTAAGCAGTGGCCTTGCAGCACAGTTAATGTCTGTGTATATTTTGAGGTTAAAATTGGTCCTTGAATCTAAATGTGTTTACTGTTGTTTCTCTCGTTTTTTTTTTTTTTTTTTTTTTTGTCTAAACAATCGCTTTTTGATTTGATATTTCTGTTGCCTCCTTTCATCTTTTCTGTGTTTGCTTTCTCCTTTCCCATCAATTCTGTTTGTCCTGTCCATACTGGTAGGTCATTCACTAATGATGTGTGGTAATGCTTTGTTGGAAATGTTCTGATTTTGCAGATGGATTAACCTAGAAATATGAAACTGTGATGCTTCCGTTCAGGTTTGTTTACAGTGCTTTTTAACAGATAAAGTGGAAGTTCGGTCTGTAATTATAATAAACCTTATCCCCTAATTCTAGTTATTTGCCAGAAGTTCGTATGGAAAATTGGCAGTGATAGAGGAGGGACATTACTGATATTGAATGTTGAATCAGAGCTGTAATGGAAATTCTAACCGGAAGCAGAATTTTTTTAAAGAATATGAACTGTAGAAGAAAGTCATAATGAATCACCAGCCTTCTTGTTAGAGTTGATGTTATCACTAAACATGTTCTGTACTCTTAAATTATGTGATATTTGAATTTTTGTGTCACATCTAGAGACTAGGAATGTAATGTAGATGAAACTGTAGATTGTGGAACCTGAGAAGAAACTTCTGCATTTATTTCTTTACAGCAAAACTAAATTACTTTCTAAAGGCATCTGAATACAGAAAAGGTACACAAACATGGATGAAGCAAATTAATTTGAAACATCTGTTCACCGGTAGAAAGTGTTTCCTTCTTTTTGCTTTTCTCTGATTGCTTGTTCCAAACAAAACAATGCTAATATGCCAGATTACCTGCTCTAGTGGAAAAAAGACAATACTGGAAAATGTCAACGTTAATAATAACAACAAAACCTGATGTTTTGGTCTAGTAACAAGTTAAATGCTCTCCCTTGTCTTTGCAGCTTCTAATAGTACAAATGGAGGAAAAAATACTTTAGAGCTGTAGTAAGCAGTAAAAATGGACACAGCCTGTGGTCAAGGAAATAATTCTGCTACTAAAACTGTAAACTAAGTTGTGTTTCTCAGAAGGCAGTGATGCCTCATGATGTCAAGAAGAAAATTCCCCTTCATCTTTGACACTAGTATATAACTGCAATTTTTGACAGCATTACTTGGAGAATATTCTTTTGAACAGGAGTGCAATTAATTAATGGGACAATAGGGTTGTTTTTTTTCTTTTAAGTGCAGGTAGGGATTTATAGGAAAGTGTGTTAGACCAATAGGAGAAGTTAACTTTAGCTTATTCCGAACACATTTTTTAGAAAGGTCAGTGTCCATTGGCAATGACTCTTGTAGAGACAGTGAATCTCTGGAAAGTTGGAATCAAAATGGAAAACAAGGGTTGGAGGTATCCGATTCCTCTCTGAGATACTCACCAGTGCCAGAAATTTCCAGTATGTTTAATTTGAGTTTTAGTGAAGTAATGTCTAATAATATATCCTCAAAAGCATTGCAGTGTAGTTTTTAGTTAAAATCCCATTTAGAAAAAAGTCCTTGTGAGAGCTGTATCATTCAGGCACAGATAGGAACAGAATTATGGGGAAACTAGCCTGCATGATATTACACGTGAACAGCACATGTCTGTGAGGTAGAGTCTCCTTATTACACACTACAATATTCATATTGTGTATCAGCTGTCCACCCTAGTCCTGGAATATTCTAATATACAGTAATAGCTCTTTATTGTGAACTGATTTTTCACAAGTTGAGGGCATAACTTTTGTAGAAAGATGGATGAGCAACCAGAAATAGAGATGTATAATGCATGCATCCTTTCAGAGCCTGATATGTATTTGAGATTTTTATGTGTGCAGTTCTTCAGTGTGTGACAGAAATGATACAAATAGCTCATACTGATTTAATGCTGTTTAAGTGGTACTCTGCAGTATTTAAATTAATAAAGTTTTGCCTTGAAAGATAGTTTTGGCTTACACAGTACTTTTAAGAATAAGTTTATACAGTTCATTACTTGTACCAGCGCTTGTGAAGGTGGTATAGGTGGAAAGATGAGAAATGTGGCTAGCTCTTTCATTGCATTTCTAGCTAACACAGGAGAGTATTGTCAAGACTCTCCTGGACAATAGGATATTTTTTAATCGTATCAGTTTACACTAGTGCTACAGCAGGTGAGCAAACACTGATATGGCTGGTTTTGGAGTTGTGTGTACATACATAAAATTACTTTTTAAAATAAATATAAAAGGCTGAGTGATGTAATAGTAAATTTGAGAAGAACGCGTATGTTGTTATCATTGCAAACAAGCACACCTTGAAAGAAATGCAGAATATCTTTGACAGAGTACACGATGATAAGCAGGTAGATGAGTCTCTACTGACTTGCACAGATGTAGCTGCCATAACCGTGTCTCTAGGAACAAGTTCTGTTACTCGTTTATCTGTGTGAAGTACAGGTGATGGAATAAAAGCAATAAAGGCATGCATATGGAAATTCAGATCATATCAGTGTAGCAAATAAGGAAGAATTTAGAATTATGGTATGCTGTAACTGATATTGCTTGTGAGAAACTGTTATCATTTCTTGATGTTCACTGTTGAAGTATTTGTACTTACAACAAATTTCTCTCATCCTTCCTGTGAGTCTCTTTTCCAGTATAGATGAGGCTATATTTCATGTTTGAAGCAGGGTTGGGGCGGGATGTCTCTCTATGCTGGAAGTTTGCTGTGGAATCCGGTCAGATTTTAGTCAGATCCTTCTGATGGGATTTGATTTGGACTTGTACAGCCTACTTGAGCTCAGTGGGGCTTCCAGCTAGTGAAAAAGTGCTTACTTCACACAGAAGTTTTTCTCTTAAGAAAAAACCAAAAAGTTTTCTTGTCTTCTTCAACGATGATCAAAATACTTAGCCCAGCCTCCGCTTCAAGTATAAATGTTTTGTCTTTGAAGATGATTAAGGTAGAAATCTTTGTGGGTCTGTTCCGCATTCAGTGGCGAGTCACATGGATTTGTACATACAGATATTATTTGTTTATATAAATATGATTTAGTTTGGCCTTTATATTTTCTGTCATGTCGTTGATTTGACCCCGATATTCATATTTTCTTTAGAAATGTATTTTGTTTTATTCTCCTGCTGTTAGCTCACGAGCTAGGAGGCTTATGAATGAATTAAATAATTCTCCCCTCTTTCCCCTCTTTGGGAGCTAGTGTCTATGCAATCACGTAAGCTTCTTGAAAGGAATGTATGAATGAATGAGAATTGTAACAGCTGGCAACTTTCTGACCTAAATGATAGAGAGCCAATGAAGAGAAGTGCTCTGCTGGACCTCGTACTCACAAACAAGGAGGGGCTCATTGAGAATGTGAAGGTCCAAAGCAGCCTTGGCTGCAGTGACTATGAGATGATGGGGTTCAGGATACTGAGAGGAGGTAGCAGGACAAAAAGTAAGATCACAATGCTAGACTTCAGAAGAGCAGATTTTGGCTTTCTGACTTCAAAAATCTGCTTGGTAGAGTCCCATTGAATAAGGCCCTGGAGGGAAGAGGGGCCCAAGATAGCTGTTTAATATGCAAGAATCAGCTTCTCCAAGCTCAAGAGTAGTCCATCTCAATGAGTAGGAAGTCAGGAAAAAATGCCAGCAGGCCTGTGTGAATGAAAAAGGAGCTCCTATCAAAACTGAAACACAAAAAGGAAGCATGTAGAAGGTGGAAGCAGTGACAGGTAGCCTGGGAGGAACAGAGAGAGAGTGTTTGACACAGCATTGGAAAAGCCAAAGCCCAACTGGAATCAAATCTGCGAGGGGTGTCAAAAGCAACAAGAAGGGCTTCTGTAAGTACATAGATGACAAAAGGAAGACTAGTGAGAATGTGGGCCTGCTGCTGAATGAGGCAAGGGACTTGATGACAGAAGACATAGGAAAAGCTGAGGTCCTTGATTCCTTCCTTGCCTCAGTCTTTACTAGCAAGACTGGCCTTCAGGAATCCTAGGCCCCAGAGACTGGGGGGAAGATCTGGAGCAAGGAAAATGTACCCTTGGTGAAAGAGGATCAAGTCCCAGCAAACTGGACGTGCATAAGCCCATGGGCCCTGATGGGATGCACCTACAAGTACTGAGGGAGCTGGCTGATGTCATTGTGAGGCCAATCGATTATCTTTGATCATGGTGACTGGGAGAGATGCCTGAGAGCTGCAGGAAAGCAAATGTCACTGCTGTCTTCAAAAGGACAAGGAGGACCCAGGGGACTACAGGCAAGTCAACCTCACCTTGAACCCTGGAAAGTGATAGAACAACTAATACTGGGAAGCATTTCCAGGCACATGAAAGGCAAGAAGATCATCATCAGTAGTCAGCATGGATTCACCAAGGGGAAGTCATGCTTGACCAACTTGATAAACTGCTATGATGAAATGATTGGTTTCCTAGACTAGAGGAGAGCAGTGGATATTGTCTACCTGGCCTTCACTAAGGCTTTTGACACCATCTGCCGTAAGATCTTCATAAAGAAGGTGATGAAGTATGAGCTGGACGAGAAGACAGTGAGGTGGATTGAATACTGACTGAATGGTTGGGACCAGAGGGTGGTGATCAGTGGTACAAAGTCTAGTTGGAGGCCAGTAACTAGTGGTATGCCCCAGGGATTGTTACAGAGTCTGATCCTGTTTAACATCTTCATTAATGATCTGAATGTTGGGGCAGAGTGCACCCTCAGCAAGTTTGCTGATGACACAAAACTGAGAGGAGTTGTGCTGCCATCCAGAGGGACCTCAAGAGACTGGAGAAATGGGCTGACTAGAACCTTATGAATTTGTAGCTGTGAAGTTGTTCATGAGTGTTGGTTAATTTTATAACATACAAAAATACAACAGACGTGCCAAAGTACTATCCAAAGGTAAGTGTTGATTTATACAGATTCGCATGTATTGGTAAATAGAAGGGAAACATACAAACTTATTTGTCAGTTAAAAGTCATAGACCTTATATCTCTTCTTCTGCTTCTCATCCTCCTGCCAACTCTGCTTTCTTTCATGAGAGACTGAATATGATGTGGTATCCACTTTAAATTATTTCCTAAATAACTCTGTTGCTATGGCAGCAACTGCTGCTGGAATTCACATGCAAAGCACTTCAGTGAGGAGATTTACAGAAAAGTCATTGAAAATGGTCATTTGTCAGCATTTTTATAGCCCACCCACAAAGCAGTTCATTATGCATCTCTCTGTTAGAAACCAGAAGATCTGTTATGACTGGCACAGCTAGAAATGTAATAAAGGAGAAAGAAAGGCCCAAACTATCTCGTATTGGGTCTTGGCTAATTTGTTTGACCCTTGCAGGATGTAATTTGCTACTGTATAGGAACAAAACCTCAGTTTGGTGTTTCTCACCATCAAGTGATTAACTGCAATATCTTTACAAAATAAATATCTTACAAAATAAAGCTGAGCTCTTTGGGAAAACAGCCTTTTTTTTTTTTTTTTTTTTTTTTTTAAATGAAGACTATACTGGTATACTAACTTTTAAAATATTCTAACATTGATTTTGAAAGTACCATAGGACTTCTAACTTGGTATCCCGAGACCTGCTAGCTAAGGAGAAGCCCGAGCATTGCCACATTCACTTGACTTCCAGCAGTGGTTTTGTATATAGGCCGAAGAGCATATGACTTGGGTATGTTTTCCTCTTCCTGCTGAAACTTTGTGTAATTTTTTCCTGAGTAATAGTAGTGAATGCTGTAATTTTGACTGTAAGAGAGGTAAACTTGTACAACAGCTGTTGAAAGTTCATGATGAATTGAAATTAAATGATGGATTTGAAGAACTACCGTACAAGTTAAAAATTTTTCACTTCACTGGGGTCTCCAATCAGTAATCATTTTAACCTTGCAGCATATCCGTGAAGTGGGCATCTTTCTTTATACTGTGGATATGAAGCAGGACATCTGTCATATGGTACATATGGCAGGTATATACATCTAAACAGTTTGTTGATGTCTGCACCAGAACAGGGAAGAAAGCTGAGCTATTTTTGTCCATTCCCTATAACCAGAAGCTTTTTCCATTCTCCCCTCATACTGAGGCAGCATTGTTCATTCCAATGGCGTTACTCAGATGGGACACGTTGCTGATCAGTTCCTATATTTCCTATAGAAACTCTGCATATAAGGATGGAGTCCAGAAGTTTAGAAGCCATGCAGCACTGGGCAATAAGTGTCCACAGTGTGATGCTGCTTGAGCTAGGGAGAAAATCAGCTTCACTCAGCAGCTGATTAAGGGTATCAATCTACCTTCTCTGCAAGAAGTTTCAAAGCCTGTGTTGCCCTGGCCAAGGCAAGTGTTAATGTTCTTCACTGCACTGCACCAGATACTTCATTTTCCCTGGCTTAAGTGGTTTATGGGCCCTTTTTGTATGGATGTACAAAATAAAAATAAAGGTCATATTCTTCAGCAAGGAAGTAAACATTCCTTTATTTCTTGCTGTGAAATAAGACTAGAGCAAATAAAGGTAGATCACAGCTATCCATTTTATTTATCCCTTAATCAGTCCTTTCTTTGAATAAAGGAAAATTTTTTAGCTATTCCACAAGCCTTGGAATAAAAATCAACCTTAAAAGCCAACTGACTTTCTCTTGAATTTTAATTACAGGTATTACAGTGGGAGGATTCAAAATTCAATTTTGACTTAAAACCGAAACCCAAAGTACATACGACAAATATCTTCTGGTTTTGTTGGATTCTGAAAAAAAAATAAATCACATAATCCAAGTAGCTTTGGGAAATTATATGGCATATAGTCAAGTTCCTGAAATGGTTTGGTCATTCTTACTTCCTGTGCTTGTCCACAAAGATTTGAGATCTTTTTCTTTCTTTTTCCTCATTGCCTGTCCGTCTTTGTTCCCCATTCAGTTCCCATGTCTTAAATAGTCACATATAAATAATTTCAGATATCCACACTGTACAGTGTGTTTCTGAATCTATTTCTAATCTGACTGTGACTGGCAGCGTGGTTAACTATGCAGAGTGGAAAGTAACACGTACTATACTTTGAAGAATGGGATGAAATTGTTACTGTGTTTTATATGCTCCTAGAAATAAATGTGACCAGTGACAACACTGCATGCCCACTGGATATCAAGATAGCTAGTTAAAGATGTTCTAACAAAACAATGTTCTTTGACCTTGGCATACCCAAAATCAAGCACTACACAACTTTATGCTGCCAGAAAACCAATACTACTTGTATTCTGAGATCTGTGTTACAGCACGTGAAACAGAGAAGTATTAAAACACAAATGGAGTGTGTAAAGCTTTAATTGGAGACCGAAGCAGGATTTAAATTTTAAAAATCTCAAATGAAGTAATTTGCAACAAACAGCAGTATATCCACGGGGCTGAATGGAAAGTGCAAGTGAAAAATAAATGCATTCATAAACTTTTTTTTTCCTACTAATATGGAAAAGCAGTATGTACAAAGTACTTCCTCAAAGGGAGATTGAGCAAACTATATGAGCCTTGAAAAATTTCAGCCTTTGATTGCCACAAGGAAACTTCCTTGTATAATTACCTATTATGCCATAAAATGACAGAGTAAGCTCATAGTTTCAATAATATCTCTGTTAAGTCTGAAAAAAAGCAAGTCATACTGCCTTTTACTGAATTAAGGAGCACCTGGATTTTGTTAAACTTGTATATAAGCTGTTAGAGTTTGAGAAATTCTTTGTTATGTAGAAGTAATGACAGCAGAAACTTGACAAACCTTTACACAAGAGAATGTCTTAATATATTTAAATTCACAAGTACTTATTTATGAGGTAATGAATCGCTTAAAGAAGTAAATATTAGTATGATGCTTTATTAGTTTTGATAATCAAGCTACTTACTTGGATAACTAAAGATTGCATGGCAAATACAGATGCCTACTTGCAAAAGTCTTGGAGGACCTCTAATTATGCCCCCTATTTTTGTTCTGGAAATATAGATGTTTCAAGCTACTTTCCTGTGAAATCTGTCAGTATACTATACCTAAAATGAAAAGGGGAAATCCAGAAGAGTTTTGGTAGGATGTGGTGATACCTGGTTTTGGCTGGGAACGGAAGAACAGATGAGGTAGGGTTATGCTATATCAAAGAGGTCATATCTTAGGTCCTCTGGTCTTGGCAGGGGTCTGTCATTAGTCTTGGACAGACTTTCTCCAGTCTCTGTAGTTAAAGCAGAAGTTTGTATAAAAACAGACACTCAGGAATAAATGCAGCATGCAAATAATTGTTTCTGTAAACTTGCAGACTTCAAAAGCTCTTGCCTTTTGGCATTTGCCTTCTGTGCCTGTTTTTAAGTATTACTGGTTTTATTGGCCTGCTTATGGGTAGTATTTTCAGAATTCATTATCACCATCATTAAATCTCTTGGAAACAGTGCTCAATGCATGACTGGAGATGCATGCTGAGATTGGCACCCAGGGTTGGTATTGTCCTGTGCAGAATTATGGTGAAATCTGACATTTCCCTCCTGACTAGCTGCTCAGGAATCTTCTGATGGTGTTTTTTCCCTAGCTTTTGTCTCGGTGTCTGCCCGCACCTCTCTGTGTGGTGTTTTGTTTTGTTTTGTTTTGGGGAGGTGGGGCGGGTGTTGTGGTTTTGTTTTTTTTTTTTTTCAAAGCCAAACTAGTTGGTTTTGTTTTCATTTTGTAAATGAATGTCTACATTGCTACTGAGGTTTCTTTTTTTTTTTTTTTTCATTTTTCTTTTTTCCCTGTAGGGGCAGTAAGGAAGTGGGGAAAAAGGAAGGATCTCAAAGCTGAGGCCATTTTGCCAGTGACAGCAGACCAGATGGGCTAGAACCCCAACTAGGGTTGAAGTGGGAGCCATCCTACGAGTTAGTTTACCTTAATATTAAGGAAACTTCTAGTCAAACATGTCAGGTTTTATACTGTGACCCAAAAAAAAAAAAAAAATCTCAGATCTAAAAAGTTCCTGAAAACTTGGGAATTACAGATCCTTTTGGCTGCTCTACTTATGCAGAGCTTGACTTTCTTTGCTTGGTGAGGAGCCTAAAAACATGGTGTGGTAATATTTAGGGTTGCTTTTCACCCTTCCTGCCCTCAAATTACTGCTGTTAAAGATACTGTCTATCCCTTTTATTTTTATTTTTATTTTTATTTAAGATCAGCCAATTGTAAAGTTAGAGTCCCATATACAGTAATAATAACAAACACCCCACTTTTCGTAGGCTTTTGGATTTCCTTCTAGTATGCGTTCTGTGTACCTTTGACAAAGATTTCAAAGCCTGTTTCACTTGCTGTGCAACTTAAAATATTTTTTAGCCATGCTGAAACAGGGTCCAAAATAAAAATTCTACTACGGGAAATAGATGTGCTACTGGTGAAATGGTCTCCTTTTTCAGGTGTTACGTATGGCAGGCTTTTGGACAACTCGATAATGGAATAACAAATGTTTTTTACTGTTCCTGCAGGGAACCAAAGACATGCAGGCTTAACTTTGGTGCCTTGAGTGTGGGAAGCTCTATGGAACTAGGAGGTGGCCAATGTCTCATAAAAACTTTCTGTTTTCACATGTCCAGCTTGGGAACGCAGGGCTGTGCTTCTGAAGCTAGGCTGTCAGTCCAGGTTGACTTTAGAGACTATGCTTTTCTTCACTGCTGATGGAAGGAAAGAATGTATGAGGGCGATGTTGCAATTCTCAGTAAATTAAAAAAAAACATGATTAGAAAATAGACTTTAATTAGAAGATTTTGATCAGGTGCATATATTTAGCATTTCAAATACCTTTACATGGTGAGAAATGTTTTTATGAAGAAGTATTTTAATATATACACATTCTTTAATGATTTTTTAACATTATTTTAAAAAGAAATCAATCCTAAAAGTCATGCATACTCTACAATAATTATGTAATTAGGTAAATGAGACCACTGCAGAGTTTTAGACTGTAAAAAGTCCAGTACTGTTGGTATATAGTTACGACAAAAAATGTGTTTTGGGGAAAGATATATTCCTTTGGGCAGGGTACAGCTCGCATCCTTCTATGTAATCAAATCATCTTGCAAATTTCAATGAACTCTAAAGTTACCTCTATACCTTAGTGAAAATACAATCAAGATGATGATAGTTATTGCTGGAGAAAGTTGTTGGTAGTTTACTAAGCAGAATTTTTTCATTTGTAGCTTACATAGTTTAAGCCATATGTATTGGAGTCATATATAGTTCAGTTCAAGTCACTGAATGCTAATGAAATATGTTCTTTATTGAAATAAGCTTGCATTTTGTGTGTTGAAAATTAGAAGACTTCGTACATTGAAAATGGCAACTTGCATCAACATTCTCCTAAAATCTTTTTAGCTGAATTTGTCTGACTTCAAATGCAGCCGTTTCTGTTGATCTTTGAGAATTATGTCTCCTTGAATGCTGTAAGGCAGAGCAGCTTTATGAGACAGAATATTGGAACGAAGCCACAGCACACCAGAGTAAATAGGCTAAATACTAAATATTTTACCGAATAATCTCAGTGCTCTTCAGCCTTCTTATCCTGAGACAAGTATTTCTTCTTCCTCTGTAAGCCATTAGGTTAATGGACATAGATGGCTTCTGTGTGTTTAGGGGTTTGGACACATTGCGTCCTTCTCATGATTAATCAGTTTAGGGTAAGCTTGCAGTTTACAAACCTCACAGTGGCCAAAATGCAAATTTTTCCTGAGGTTACATACAACAGCCTACATAGGAAGTAATTGATTAAAAAGACGTCTGACCTTGTCTAGTGCATGCAACGTTATGAAATTCTGTATCAAACCAGAAATTTTTTAACAGTTCTCAATGTCTGTGAGGCATTTTTACACGATAAGAACAGACACAAGAAAAAAATCTGACTTGCAATTTCAATAAAATTTCACAAAATGCCAAAAAAACACTTTTTCTTGGAAGATATGGAAAAAAGAAAGGAAAAGGATGAGACTTTCTTAAATAGTATCATGGTGGTAGAAATTAATTTAATTTCTGAAATATGAATTTCCATGCTTATCATGGGTAATGGTATGTTGAGGGCAAGAAAAATGGCAAACTGATCAGAGTATGATGATGATACCAGAAAAAGCTAAAGATAAGTGATCCATTCCGGAAAATCCTACTTTTTATCCTAAAAGCAGAGAGAAGCTGTGATTAAACTCTTGCCTAAGCTATAGGTGACCCAGTTAAAGCTTTGTTCATAACAGAAACTGTAACTTTAATCAAGCCTGACTACAAAATCTAATTATTTTTCAATGTGTATTTAAGATTGAGAATGTATTTGTGCTTAGCTGGGGGCAACAAGTTGCAACTTCCTATGTAAAATTGTATTTGTGCTTGAGAATGAATGTAATCATGTAGTTCTGTTTGTTTCATATTTTAATTGATTAAAAAACTCTTATGTAAGTCTTCATGTATTTCACCTTGTCATAAACACTTTTTAGCATCTTCCTCTATGCAGACAACTGATTTTTCTAAAGATATGCAACCTGTAGTTTCCTGAAGCTTGTTTTGGCTTTGCAGACAGGGATTTCTTATTATGGAAAAATAAATAGGTGCAGAAGAAACTTCAGATGGAAATAATTTACCTGTGAGTAGTTTTATTATCCTTGTTGTTTCAGTGGAGAATGGAACAGAGGCATAGTAGTGATTATTAGAAAGTAAAATATTCAACAACTTTGCAAGAATTGATCTTTGCTGTTTATAAAACGATATATTAAAAAAAAATGGACTTTCAGAGTAAAGTGCATGAACATTGCCTTGAAGTAAAATTAGTAATGGAATAGAAACGACTGTTGCTCCGAAAAAAGAAAACTGTATCACTTGGGTCGTTAGCCTTCTAGGCTATGGTCTTACTTGTTCCCCACTAACATTGTTAGCTTCATGGAGCAGTCTCACATATTTCTTGTATTTGCCTTCCATGGAAAGAAATGTTATGTATCAGATGAGAAGTAATTGGCATAACAACTATCTACTAATTGGAGGTAAATGTATGAAATGGTTAATTTTCTGAATCAACCAGAAAGATAAACCAAATGGAGCCTCAAAATAATACCCAGAAAATGCCTTCCTTCTTCCTCTCCTTGTCCCTGGTGTGTATTTTGTTTAGTGAAAATTTTGTATATCAATGAAAGAGTCAAAGATTAAAGAAGATGAGATAGCTGGAGATAGAGGAGTTGATGTAGAAGAATAATAGAGTGTTCCAGCTGAACAAGTGAGCAAAGAAACAATCTTTTTCTTGTTTGTGTGTCTTCCTGCATTCAGAACAATTGAATTCTTTAATTCATTTTAAGCAGGACTCTAACCATGATTTGTAGGTCTAGTAATTTTCCTACCTCAAGCAATTTTTCATTGTCTGCAGTAGGCTAGAAGAGTCTTGACTTGAACTACCTGATCAGGTGAGATGTGAGAAATAGCACACTTGTCTTTGCAAGTAAGTGCAAATTCTGGTGTAAACATATTTCTCTCCATTTCTTTATGTAAAAACTAGATCATTTGACTGTTTTTTTTTGGTGAGGGAGAAACCTGCTATAAATGACACTACGCTTCTCCCATGTTCTCCAAATGATGGATATGACTGGAAAAGGAATGGGTGATTAGAGTACTCAGTGTGTGATGGCTACTGCAAGCATCTCAGTTTTATATTGTGATTGGCAAAATGAAGAGGATCCTTAAATCTGTGCTGAATTGTAGAAGGGTTTAAATTGTCCTGTAAATACATCTACTGGTTTGAGGAGAATAATAGCTGGCTGACATCCACTGTGCTTCACATCTGTAGCGATAGGAACCGAGAATCTGACCGAAATTATGCCATGCCACTGTTATCACGTGGTTCAGACTTGCTTTGTTGCAGAGTGGAGAAGATTTGTGAGGACATTCTTTAAATTAGTTGCTGCATTTATAAAAGTACTTGCTTTCATCTGTGATCATGGGTAAAAAAAAAAATAATAAAAAAATCTCCAAAGCGGTAGAGAAGAAACTAAAACTGATTTAATGTCTGTGGCCCTTGTGACTTTCTAGTCTAAATTGGATATGCCCTTTTATTCTGACATTCTTTGTTCTAATTGAATAATGTTAAAATTACATGAAGAGCAACATCTGAAAAATCTGGAGATTTTATGGTGAAGTTGTATTAGGTTTTCAAGGATTTTTATTTCACTTGTTATAGCTCGTTGTCAGAAACAAGACTTCCACTCTTTAGGTAAGTACCTTTGGTCACATAAGCACAATTAGGCAACTGTTGTCAACAATTGCAGCACCAGCAGCAGTTCCCTCCCATAGCTGGCAGAAATAACAGAATTACATTTATACAAGAATATTTGCTGGATGCAACTATCTCAAGTGATAGCTCAGAGCAGTCCACCAAGCAGTAAAGATCAAACAATCCAGAAGATGCTCCCCACCTCCTAAAACTTATCCACCTCACCCCAAAGGAGGAGCAGCATAACTCTTCCTTTGGGAACATCTGAGAGTGAAGGACCTCTAGGAACACCTGGGACCAAGCTTGCTCAGTTAAATACCAAGACTGAATACCCTACTCCTCCTCGTTGCTGATAACCACTGCTCCTGTCAGCAAGGAAAGGGGAAGTAGGGAGAGGCAAACTTCTACAATTTTATATTGCTTTTTATATTAGTAATAACTCATAGAGGCAATAAATATCCAAACTGCTTTACAAGGATTCATTATTGCATAGTAGTTAGGGCATGGGCTTCATGATCCAAACTTGAACCATGACATATGGCCTATGTTCTGCCTTTTCCCTCCTCTCCTCCCTCATTCTTTCCCTTGTCCTCATATGTAATGTTCAAATATATAAGAAATAGTTTAATATTCTCATCTCTGGCTTCCGCAACTCTAGTAGGTAGTAATTATTGAAAAATGGCAGACATAGTAGAGCTCCAACAACCCTTGCTCCAACAGCTAGAAAATTACAAGGTGTCAGTGTGACGCTGTCTGGGTAATTACACTGATGATATAACTTAATTTTTACAATTTTTTTTTTTACAATTTACAATTTTTACAACATTGATGTTGTAACTTAATTTTCATGCTTTGAATGAGTTTGGTGTTTGAGTTTTCCAAGGATGCCTACAAGTCAAGCATCAGAGTTAAGGTATTGAGATTTGCTGCTGTTATTGCAGCATTTAACGTTGTGTATTGCAGCATTTCAAAATGTTTTTTTTAAGCCTTGCTTTTTTTTTTTCCCCCCCAAAGAAATGAGCAGTAATGTGATAAAAGGTGCTTGCTGAATAAGCATTCATTATTTCTGTGCTTATTTCTCGTTCATATAAATATAGAGATACAGACAGGAATGAGGTTTAAGAATTCACCTCCTTATTGAAATACTGAATTTTCTAGTGTCTGTGCAGTTTCAAGATTGGATGGTCTTGAAACAGAGTGTAAATTTGAACAGAACTGTTGTTCAGCTCAGGGGTAGACATTCTGGTTTGAATTTCTAAGGATTCAGATGCAGTTATGAACAGGAGTGCCCAATACATCCAATTGAATTTCAGGGTAAAATGGCCTCTTTAACTGGTCAAGTTTCAGACCTCTATTCTAAAACGTTAGATGAATTGTTTTAAGATGGACAGAATATTTTTTTCCTTTACTTTTGATTCTTGGTTTGTCTGAAATATTTTTAAAAAATTATCTTTAACACGTCAGGCATTTGATCCTTTTAGTCCCTTTAGTTTCTTTGGTTTGTTTTGTATCATTTTATGAACAACTAGAAAAAGCTTCTTATTATGGGAAATACTGGTTAGTCTTAAACAGCAGGGCTCCCACCCCATCTTCTGTTAGACAGGTTTTATTGTTGAACGCTGTCCATTTCTGGACAGAGTGGAAATATTATCTTTCCATTTCACTAATACAGTGCCATCTCTTGTGAACCATCAAAGCTGCAGAAGTTCCTGTTGTACCCACTGTGATACCACCACAAATTAAATTTGTCATAATAACCTTGGCAGACTTGGTAAGAAATGCTCTCATGCCTCTGCTCTGTTAGGCAAGTTTTACTGTAGGACACAGATACCAACTTACAAGAATAGAAACTGTGCCCTGAGGTGATATTTTTTGTACCTTAATTACTTTCTTTTTTAAATTTACTGGCAAGTGGATGTTGCTTTACAAATGTTGAGTTATTCTGTGTATCTCCAGAGCTGTGTTGTCTCTGTCTCAACACAGTTCTGGAGACAAACATTCTAGGTTTGGGTTTTTTGATTGCTTCCTCTTTGCAGTCAACATTATTCTCCATTATGTGGAAGAGTCCTTTGAATTCCCAATATAAATGTGATAATGCCTTGATAACAAATCACCAGGAATTCACCATGGCTTTCAATATTGTTGTTAATTAGGTGAAACTTTTCAGAAACATATGGACCTGCTTCAGGTTTATTCTAATACTGTTTCTGAACTTTCATCATAATGATATCTGAAGTCAGATTGTTATTTTTGGTTATCAACACATTCTGCTAACAGTTAAGCTTCTTTATTTGATTACCTGTGGTAACCAAACATTTGAAAATGCTGCTAACCTGAATCTTGCCATCACTCCACCCCAAAGTTGTGTACTTGGCTTTGACACACCCTCTATGATCCAACCTTGTCATCTCTCAGAAGCAGTGTTTCTGTCATAATATATAAGTGAATGGTACAGTCCTGAAGCTGCTCGCTGTTTCTCAAAGGAAAGGAAAGTTCCATCACTTGTCAAAGATATGAAAATTGTTTGTCCTTAATTTGATACTACAGAAAATTCGTTTTGTCGTAAGAAACTGTGGACTCAGATTTGCATTCAAGAAATCAAAGCCTAGATGTTCACTTTAGTTCACTAGGTACTATAGAATCTTACTCTGCAGAGTGCAAAATCCGGTAGCTCTGGACTTCCAGAAAAATCAGTGGAACTAGTTCAGGGATTAATCTGGCTCTAAGATTCCATGATCCATAATGTGAACTTCATACTGTGTCTAGCCCATTTGTAACTTCAGTCTAGATTTTCTTATATCTACAAGTTGTCTGCTTACAGCAACTGTTAACGAAACCCTTTTTAAAGTAAGGGATTGTGACTATATAGTTGAAGAGACCTCTAGTCTTTATACTTGTAGAAGGCCTTAGAAACTCTGCTTGACTAAATCCTATGTTCTTTATTTTTTCCAGTGGAACTCTCCTTCAGTTTTGAGAGAGCTTGCAGGCATAAGGTATGAAAATTTGTCCCTAAATCCCTAGAATGCTTAGGAGAACACAAACTGGCATCTCTGTCTTCCCACAGTTCTTGTTGGCATGAGATCCAGAAATTGAGATTTTTTTCCTTTAGATTTACCCTCTATACCAAGAGCCAAGTAAATAGAGAGGTATGAATGTTCCTGTTAATGTAGAGCTGAATTTAAAGCATATGTTCTCCTTTCTGGATTTATTTTTTTATAAATTCCTTTTAGGAACTACTTTGCTTTTTGGCATCACTGAGGCATTTAAGCAAACATTGGGCCTTGGAGAATAATGGCCGGATCACTTTAAATTGTAACTCAAGATGAGGTTTATGTTTGTTTGAAGATTAAATTTAAAGTGATTTGCAATGAGTACAAACGTCCAGTTCCTGCCAATTTTGCCTCAGTTCTCCAACCATTTTTAACACCATCTCCAATATGATTTAGAGGCAAAGTTATATTTGTTCTGCAGTCATACTAAGACTGCAATGGGTATGTAAGGCTCTTCTGAATTCGGCCAAGACTGCTAAGCAGCTGCTGGCACTAGTTTCTCAGGGATTATGGCATGTTTTTTATAGTTGTTGTGAAAATTTTGAATTGCAGTTGGGAAACAAGAAGCTTTTTCAAAATGATACATATCTGAAAAAATATACATTGTGAGAACATGCTGTGTTGAATACCAAGAACTAAGTCTTATGTGTTCCCTGGAAGACAGTAACTTCTGCAGCTGGAGTTTTTTTCATTGATTTCAGACAAAAATGTGAAATTGAGTTCTGTACTGAAAGTTTTGAATATGAAAATGAATAGTGTGGTGTTGTGTCCTTCTTCGTGACAAAGTTTTCCAAGGCAAATCTTCATAATGGCTTAGACTTTGAAATAACTGAGGTTTATTCTGTGCAAGAAGATGTAGGAGACAGATTGGTTTGTCTGAAAAGCATATTTGATTAACCATGAGATAGTTAATGATGATGCTGAAATGAAACTGCAGAATTCATATTTCTCTTATGTCAGACTTTCTGCAAATTCAGGCAAACATGGCTTCAACAGCTTAATTGCAGTTTATGTTTTTAGGGTTTTATTTCCTACCAAAAAGCTACACTAGAATCATGGGGTTCTTTAACGCTAGAGAATCTTGATTTTTCCACTGAGATTGTGTGGCAAACCCTGCAGCTGCAGAATTTAAAAACATAGAGACTTTAGTGTGGTTTGTTATTCAGTGCTGGTAGTTTACTAAATACACCTGTACTCTTTTATAAAAAGTTTGGAATACATTCTTGGGAAAGTATGCATATTTCTTTTAGCATGTTTTGGTAGATAACAAACCATCTTTTTTTCCCCTCTGTAGTTTTTATATAAACTTTTTCAGCTGTCTTGTCCCTACCTACAGGTGTAACCATGGAGGTCTAGTTGCACAGGATGAATACTGCCTCTCTTACATCTCTTACATTTCGAACTGTATTTCGTTAAGTCAGATAAGTTGCATACAGCATGACAGATAATTGGGAGTCTTAACACAACTTCAGCATAACTTTACCTGTGTCAAACTGTTCTTATGCCTTTGATCATATGATCTGGCATATCTTCAAAAACAGATTAATGCCTGTAAGCAGGGAGGAATCCTTGAAACAGGTGAGCCTATTCATCAGAATAGTTTGTTCCATGATTTGGTTCCAAGCACCCTGAGCAGAAAACACCATGTTCTTTCCACTAGGACTGGAAACGAGTGCTGTGTATGTAGGTGCTGGTAAGTCAGAGTAAATGGAAACATGAATTCAAGTTTGATAATGGAACTGGCCTGTGAAGACCTGTGAAGTTTTAATTGAGACATAGTAGGGACTGCCAGCCTCTGCTCCCAAAAATCACTGCCAGGTGTGGCTGTCTGTAAAGAGACAGGACTTGTAAGAATTGGGATTTTTTTTTTTTTCCCCCAGTTTGCTCTTTAACAACTTTGTGAACTTAAAAGCAGAAGAATTATTGGGGGAAGTTGTCCCAATAATGTCCTATCTGTTGTCCCCTGACGAACAGATAACGAATTTCTTGGAAAATGTTACTTAGCCTAGATGCTAGTGTTATGCGTTATTTGGAGGTAGGAGGATTTGCTATGTCACTTTGGGGGGTTTAGCTGAGCAGGGAGGTTTGCATCACCATGAGTATCTGGCTTTGACTTGAACCCATTTTTAATTTTTACTGATGATGGGATTAGACATGATCATCCGAGTCATCATTGGGTCCTCTCCCACTTCTCGGAAGGTAACTAAGTGGTAGGTATCTAGCTCAGATGAGCTCATGAAACAGTTCTCCCCGCACCACAAAACACATTCCAGCACTTCGTATTAAACTGCATATGCTGCCAGATGGTAAAAATGCAAAGCTTCTTCAAATGTATAGTTTAAAATGTATGCTGTCTACTTTCTCCCTTATTTTTCTCCTCTGTTCAGGTTCTTGCTTGCTTCTTTCCCACACCTTCCCCCATACTTTCGTGACTTCACTCTCCAGCCCTGATTCTTCTTTTCCCACCCCTTCACCCAGCTGCTTCCATTGCTCCTCCAGTTCTTTAGTTCCATTCTCTGCTTCTTTCTTTTGCTCTGGCTTGTTGCCACTCTCCTAATTTTAAAGCTTTAAATTCTTTCCTACATTTTTAATCTGGCATATTGGAAACCTTCTTCCAATTTGTCTTTATAAGCTTCTTCATGAATTGTCAGTTTAGAGGGAAGCTAGGGCGGGTGCAGTTAACACTTGGCACCTTCCTTGGTTTCGTGCGTGTCCAGTGGCACTTAAATCATAACAGAAGTTCATCAGTTTTTGCTTGCTGCTTATGTAAGGTGATGTAACGTATTTTTTGCTAAAATCAAAGCAGTTCTGTACCTTAATATGGATAGCAGATGTGATTTTCAGAACAAGATTTGAAAGGCTAAAAGACCACTCCTTTAAATGTACCTTTCACAGATTATGTACTCTGCCTTGGTCTATTTGTACTTCCTTACCAACTAAAAGCAAGTTTTAATGCTGAGCGGTAGGGTCCCTTCCAAATTTCAAGAGACCTGAAATACATTTGCTTTGTTTTGAATTAACTTCTTAAGCTTTGGCTTTCCCTGATTATGTATTATTTGCAAAATAAAGTACCTTGCTCAGACCTTCAGTTTTCTCATCTCCCCACCATAAATCCTTTCATTTGATGCAGTGTGTGCAAACTTTTGCCAGTCTAATGTACCCATCTCAGTGTCAGACTTGCAGATCTCTCGGCATTCTGGGGAATGTGAGTTATCCTTTAAGAGAGGAGTATCTGGAAACACAGGGGGAGAAACATTCAATTGAATAGGGAACGTATCACACCCCCCCATTTTTTTAAGGGATGACTGGGGTGCAATGAGCAATAACATGCCTTGAAGATAATCTCTGTCCATGTTCTAGTGTTCTGTCAATTTCATATTAATTGGCATATATTGATTTGTTCAGTGATCTTTTACCAGTTCAGAGCATAACTTTCTTCCTCTGTCTCTACACTGCCATCTTCTCAGCCTCACAAATGAAGACCTAAGTGTTGCTCAAGTGATAGAGGCTTGCTTTTAAGAGAGGAGCACGTGACTAGGGGTGGGAGCAGGGATCCTTCCGTATCTTCTTATTTCAAGATGATGGTGAATTCAGGCCTCTGCCATACAAAGGAGTAGATACTGTAACTGAAATCTAAAGTACCTTTAAATGCATCAGTGCCTTTGGAGTTGGATGGACACGTTTTGAGATTCAATCTTCTATGGAAATTTTTAATTGTCAAACATAAATTATGTCAGGAAACATTGTTTAATTTCAGCTCATTCAAGTAGTTCAAAATGGTTGAAGAATCCAGCACAACACCTAAAAGTCTAGTTTGAAGTGATTTAATTTGGCTTTGAGCTTTAATGATGACCTAGGTCAACCCAGACTATTTTAAACTTCTTCCAAAATGCTTTTAGATTTCTGCATAACAGAAACGTGAAGTGTTTTCCCTCCCATTTTAGGAATGAAAATATGTTTGAAATCTTGTCTCTTTCTTCAAGAGACAGGAAAGTCTTGACCTAGCCATAGCAGCAACTGTCTGGTTTTCTGTTTAATCTTACTAGATGTGTAAGAGCCAGGACTTGTATGTAAGCTTGAATAGGAGCTGGGGTCTTTTAGTGTAAATGAAAAGGACTAGGTACCTGATTCTCCTTGTTTCTATCTTCATGTCCAGCGTCCCATTTCCCTTGCCCAAGTGAAGGCCATGTAAAGCCCTGATTCAAACAAGATATTCTTTTGAGCATGTTGTATTTTCCAGAATCATATGTTTAGGACTACTATATTTTTGCCTGAGGAAACAGAGAGACATGCAGATGGATTTGTTGTAGAGATACACAATGTAAAAACAGTTTCTTGGGGATCAACGCACTATATATACTTGCTGAATCCAGCATCTGGACTGCAGTCATTATCCTGGATTTGCTAGAATGCCACAAACCAGGGCTGGGACCCTTCTTGAATTACTATAGACATGCAGTTGATCAGGGCCCCTCAAATTCTCTTTACGGTCAGTGAAGATAAACAGATAGTTTGTGTGATTCGATTTTTCCCAGCTGAATGTGAATGTTCTCTTTAGAATCAGGAAATCACACCCTAGAAAAGACTGTTGGGCTAAAAGGAGAGCTCAGAAGGATTTGCTTGCAGGCAGATGTCTGCATTGCCTGATGAAGTCTATTCAGATGCAAGGAAATCCCAGAGAGGTGTGTTTCTTCAAGCAGCCCTCATAAGAGGGGGCCAAAAGCTTTGTAATCTTTTCACCCCCACTGCATTTCCCAGGTCCAGTCTAAACCCTCTTTTGTCCTGTCACTGTAGCTGAACTTGGAGGACATGAGGAGCCAGAGAATAGATCTGTTACCAGACTGAAGTGCTTTGCATATGTGAGAGGTGCAGATTCTCAAAGCCTTGAAATAAAACTTCCTGAGCAAGTCTTTCACAGGAAGTCTGTTTACGTAAACCACATGCCCAAGTCTTTAGTTATATGGTATGAGAAATACAGAAAACACTGGAAAAAAGGTGATGAAGCCACCTGAACACCACAGTCTAGATGACAGCCTTGCAAAGGAGTGAAGGAAGTGCTGTCTCAGTTTTCTAGATGTGTTTTTAAAGAACTGAAGAAAGCTAAATTTTTCATGATGGTAGACCTCAAAGTGTTAATGGGCTGCTAAAATAGCTGAAGGCTGATGATGGGAAGGACAGATTTTTCTTTCTTTGACAGCTGAAAACACTGTCCTTTTTTTACAGACCTGTGGAATAATCATAGAATCATAAGGTTGGAAGGGACGTCTGGAGATCATCTAGTCCAACCCCCCTGCCAGAGCAGGGTCACCTAGAGCAGGTTGCACAGGAATGCGTCCAGGCGGGTTTTGAATGTCTCCAGAGATGGAGACTCCACCACCTCTCTGGGCAGCCTGTTCCAGTGCTCTGCCACCCTCAAAGGAAAGAAGTTCCTCCTCATGTTTAGGTGGAACTTCCTGTGCCCAAGTTTGTGCCCATTAACTCTTGTCCTGTCCCCGGGCGCCACTGAAAAGAGCCTGGCCCCATCCTCCTGACACCCACCCTTTAAGTATTTATAAGTGTTGATAAGGTCCCCCCTCAGTCTTCTCTTCTCCAGACTGAAGAGACCCAAATCCCTCAGCCTTTCTTAATCAGAGAGGTGTTCCAGTCCCCTAATCATCCTGGTAGCTCTCCGCTGCACCCTCTCCAGCAGTTCCCTGTCTCTCTTGAACCGGGGAGCCCAGAACTGGACACAGTACTCCAGGTGCGGCCTCACCAAGGCAGAGTAGAGGGGGAGGATGACCTCCCTCGACCTGCTGGCCACACTCTTCTTGATGCAAATAATAATAAATAATAATAATAAATAATAAAACTAAATAAAGTGATAAGAATATAGGCTGAAGAACTTCAAGCTGGTATTGACTTTGGAAAGAAGTCATCACTCCTGATGAAAATCTCTTGATGAAAATCACATTTTCCAACTGAATTTTAGCCCAGCAGTTAAAGAGCAGATGGTATGTAATAAAATGCAAAAACCAAATTCAGAATAGAGCTTTTTTTACCCTATCAGATGATGTGAACTTTTTAAAAGTGCATCACTGTTGTCAGCTGTATAGTCTTTGTTGTCATAACGTAACAGAACTTGTGATGCCACCTTTCCTGCTTTTGAGGAATGCCACAATACCCTACTTCGCAATCCATGTATTTAAGGATTCATGGAACTGCATAGGTTGTGAAAATAATCTCTACTGATGATTTTGAGAAATTAAATGTAAATGACCACAACTTGTCCAAGTTTTGCAAGGCTAGGGTTGGAGCATCAGTCTGCAATATAAAGAAAAGGTCATTGAGGTCAGCGACTCTCAGGTAAGATGTGAACCCCAACATCATGTATAAAAAAAGACTATTTTCAGGGCAGGATTATACCTGAAAGCCCCTGTGCAGTATTTGTGCACGTTACCTCATTGCTTTCCATGCCACTTCACAGGGAAAACCACTGTGTTCTGGGCCTGGTTGTTACAAAGATAACCTAAACTGTAGCATTGGTTTGATCCTGAACAATCAAACGTGAGGCAGCAAATTTTAATTTGTGCATAGTGGCATTCTAAAGGCTTTAAACCATGTTCTGTTAACTTTAAGAAATGGAATTTACACCCATTTCCTTTTGAAAGGTGAGGATTTTTGTGCACCAATCAATTAATCTTATGCAAGAGTTGATGCTTTTTCTGATACTAGTACATGCGTATGAATCATAAGAAATTGCACTCTATGCAACTCTTAAAGAGAAATGTTTATTTGAGAAGCTGTGTGTTTCTTCATATCTCATGCTTTAATTAAAGAATGGTTTGCCAGAAGGGTCAGTTTAGTATTGCTACCTAAGAAGAATTTTAAAAGGTTTGTATTTTCTAGTTCCTATCTGGACTTTTGCTACAAGGAGCTTACAGGTGGCAAAGAAAATCTGTATAGTGTGTTCCCTTCAGTCTCTGACTGATTGTGTACAGATGTGTGAGATACGAAGGTTGCCTGGGTTTGTATCTGGGAGATGATAGTAATTGTGTAGTAGTGGTCTACCATATCCTTATTTTTTCCACAAGGAATTGTGTCTTGTCAAGTGAAATCTTATTTGGATTCGTGCATTAGTATTCCTTCTCCAGAGCAGGCATCTTAAGAAAAAAGGCAACATTTCTAGAAAAAGGGTCATTGTCAATGTATCTCTTTACAAACTTGTATTAAAGATGTACTTTTATGGAAGTAGAAATATGTCTGGCATATTTATTATGTATTGTAGCATTAAAGTGTTTTCTAAATAAAAAGTATCAGAGCAGCCTGCAGAGCTATAGAATTGCTTGCTGACTTGTGTAAGGTGAGCTGACACTGACCCACACCTCAAGTTTTTGTTAGCTTACTTAAAAAAAGTGGAAGGATGTAGTTTGTGGGCCACATCTCAGAGAGAGAATTCAGATGTGTGTAGAAGAGTACATTTTTCAGGTGTTCAATCCATTTTCTTATGAAATGGAAAATAAATAAATAAACGTTTGGCTACTTGGAAGATGCCAAGGGAACACTTTTGCTTGGTGGTTCCCTGTCAGTGACATTTCTGTCAGCCCTCATTAACTTATTATTGTTAGTATAAGTTCTACAGGTAAGCATTGAGCTTTTATAAAAGCTGGTGGAATTTCATACATGAAGAATAGAATTCTTTTGCCTTTAAGAAATTTTTAATATCCATGGGTCTTTTTCCATAATATGGAATAAAGAGGAAACTAAATCTCAAATGGAGTTTGTTTTACAGGTGAAACTCCTCAGGGACGCAAAGCTGCTTCTGGGCAGGTTGTTTTGAGATTGTAGAGCAAGGTATGAAAACTGCTTGACGAGGGTTTTTTTTTTTTTTTTTAAGGGTTTCAAGGTACACGAGTCTCTTGTTTGATTATGGAGAAGTGAAATCTAAAATGCTACTGAGGGAAACTCAGTTATACTCTGAAAACTGTAGATAATGGGCAGCCTGCCTACTCATGCTGTACTTACTCTATTTCTAACTTGTCATTGTTGTATTGGATGATGCAGTGTCATTTGCAGAGAGGCATTGTGGGCTTTGGGGAACTTCCTGGTGACTGGTAAAATAAAATTACCCTTTTTTTATGTTAAAATATGTTTTGTGCTACGGAGGTTCAGTGTCAGAAAATATTTTTCCTGAGACTCTGAACACCTGTAGCCCACTCTTTCTCAGTAATGCCACATATATTGTGGAAGAAAATCTAAAGAAGGTAGAGGAGAAGAAACACATACATTATTAACTCAAGTGCATTCTACACGACCTGACAGAAACAGCCATCTTCAGTACTTTAAACCACAATCTTGCTCTTTTGGCATGTGACAAAAGAATTTATTTTTTAGTGACTAGATGAAGTCAAATTCTGCTTTCTGATAACTTGTTTGTAAGGAAACTTGCTGGGTCATATTAATTCTTCATTGTCCTTTGAGCTTCCCTGCACTCAAAACTTGCACCACTTTTTTTTTATACTTGTGTTGGTTTTATAAAGGTAAATGGCAGCATTATAATTGGAGTTGAGACATTTTTGTAAGGCAGTCTTATTTAGCTAACATTCCAGGTGGCAATGATACCACTTTTTTATAACTAATAGGTTTAGTAACACAATTATTCTTACTATTGGAACAGTAGGAAGTCTCAAGATTCTTAAGCTGCCAGTAAAAGCTGAACGCATCTTCTGCTATTTACTTGAAACAGCTGGGCCATATTGCAGAGCTGTCTTAATAGTCATCTATTCTCTTAACAGTATGTATGTATTTATAATAGCATTTATTTTCCTTCTGTGGCATTAAACATTGATTGTCAAATCACTGAGTAAATCCTTGCAGTTCTTTTGTGCATGAATTTTGTCCTACTAGTTGCTTTTAGGTTGGTTAGTACATGGATACTATCTGGAAAGGGACTTGGACCGTCTGGGAAGGTTTGTTTTCTAGGGTAGGCAGTACTGGTCCCCTGAGAGCATCCCCTGGGGGGTACCTGCAAGAGTGCATGTGGAGTGCAGCTGAAACTTGATTCCATGAGACAAAATGCTTCTCAGCCAGGGATGATAAAGCTTTGAGTGACTCAAGAGCTCCACGCAGGGAGGTAGGGGTCAGTGGGAGCAGCTCTATGAAATAAAGTGGTTGGTGTGGTCCACATCATACACATTTGAGGTGCGTTATTTCAGCCTACCTCTTGTCTGGTTACATGGTGCCATTAATGGTTATGAGCATATTTTCTGGTTTACGTTAATGTGAAAAGAATCCAGTTGATGTCCTCTGAGACTGCTCCGTAATGTGAACCAAAGCACAGTTAAGTGGAAAACTTGCCTTGGAAGTGGATTCGTCATCCGAACTGATGTGCTAATGTAGATGAGTTCACAGGGAACCTAGTCATGCTGTTTGGGAACGCCACCAAGTAGCACTTCACTCCAGGTATCCAAGTCAAGTCTTGGAGATGGTACATATCACATGGAGCAGGCTCTCTGGAGCTATTAATTTATGAGAGGCATTGAAGGTCAGATTCTTGGCATCCTGATGTACTGTTCCAGTTTTGCTCCTACAAATTTCCAGCTAACAAATAATACTAACTTGTATTTTGTAGTCGTGTAATTTATTTTCACATTTCATGGAACATTATTATGTTTATTTTAGTCATGGTATTTTATTCTTCCAAAGAACAGAAATCTTTTTCAAGTCCTTAGCCTACCTGAGGACAGTACTTGGAATTACTAAAGTAGGAATAACCTCCAGATGTAAAGCTATACCTTTTAGACCATAATTAATATGTCACTTTCTGCAAAAAATAAGGTTTTCCTTTCGGGGAATGTTGAAAATTTAAGCATATGTGTTAAGGAAACTTTGTCTGGCATCCCTTTGAAAAAGAATAAAAAACGATGAATAACTTTAAATGGATATAGTAAATTATTAAATTAACAATTGCAAAAGGTTCTTTGTTCTATGTATTTTTGTAACTTTTTGTGATGAGTGCTGTTAACTCAACAGAAAGGTTCTGTGAGCACTTGATTTTCTGTTGTCTTTGTATTTTTTGTTATTTCCTTTTCATTACCCCACAGTATGGTATCTTTGGACAATTGCAACCACAAATTGTCTTGGCAAAGACAATTTTCACCTTGATAAAAAAAATAATTTTTTCAGTAAGAACAATCATTCACTGGAACAATCTCCCCAGAGGTGTGGTGGAGTCCCCATCACTGGAGATTTTCAAGATAATCTCATCTACGCTCCCTTTTCCGTGAAAGGGAAAAGTCAAAGTCCCTTCTAACCTGAACCACTCTATGATTCTATGGTTATAAAATTTACTGTCAGTTTATCTTGTACTTTAATTAATGGAAGCTCTGTGCGTGTTTTTTCTATAGTTGCTTGAGTAACAGTTTACTCAACTTCTAAAGTTTCCATTAGATTTAATGGAACTGATGCATATAAAACTTCTGTAGGCTTAGCCAGTTTTGTACTTACAAAACGCTCTTTCATTGAGCAATGGGAATGTTTTTTCTCAGTTGTAAAGCTTTATCTTCTCTCTGCCTCTGCTGAGTAATAGCTGTGTCATACCCTTGCTCCCCCATACAGCTTCATCATCCAGGATGGCTCCTTGAGCTCTGTGTCTCTGCAAGGTGAAAATTTCCAAGACCTGTTATTGGCTACTAATGGATTAGGTGGAAAATGCTGCTTCAGGAGGCCATAATTTGTGGTGTTTTTTAACTGTCCATTTTGGGGTTGTTTGTTTTCTGTAACAGATTCATCTGTCTTTCAGATATATCATATTTGAAGAAAATGAGAAAGGCAAAAAGCTTTCTGTTGTGACAGGGGTTTAGTGGAAAACAGATGTAATTTGTCTTAACTTTTACACATTAACTTCTTCCCGGTATTAATCTACCTTCGTGGGAAGTCTCTCTCAGATGTCTAAAAATGCTTCCGCTACTTAGAACCAGTTTGTGCTGTTTTAAGTCATGCTGAGGTAATTAGGATATAAAAGGTTGTCCCACTGTCAGCTAGCCTAGGCAGTAAGAAAATGGTGTTTATTTACCATTTATTCTGGCAAGATAATGCATTTTTCCAGAAAGAAACAGAATTTGAGAACGAGGAAGGGCTCAAACAAGGCTACCAGAAGCATTTCAGTTAGAGCTCTGACGTCACTGCAAAACCAGCATGGCTTATTTTAGGCAAGTTTGGAAGCAACTTATAGATGATGCTTAAAAGGTATATTTGGTATGTGTTCTTTTCCCTGACCACATGCTCACCTTAAACAATTGTGCAGTTGTGCATTATTACTATTTTGGATATTGTGGCTGCTGTTTGGGGAAAAATGGAAAGACAGTGGCTCCTTTTGCTTCTTTGTTCCAATATGTGAATGGTTATCTGATCTAATGAAATGTTAGAAAATATAGGACAAGATCTTTTCAGAAATTAAATTGCTTGGAATGGTACTTAAAACCCAGACGTGAGCTGTATCATTTGCAGCACCGTTTCTACTACTCACTAAGAGCAATTCAAAGAGTTTAGGTTACAGACCTCCTGGGTCCAATCTGCACCCAACCAGGCCATCAGCTTCTGATAGTGGAATGATTTGTTTTGATGTCTGCGTGAAAATTGAGGTCTCTTATTCCTGAATAGAAGTGGTGAGTACAGATGTAAAAATTCTAGGGTTTTCATTATTTGGTCTTAAATAGTTAATACTATTTTTAATTAGTTTTTAGCCAGAGATTCTTCTTTTCCTTTTCCTAGAAACACTGAAATGTAATGTTTCTAAATTTTAGCGTTCTCCTTGTGTGCTACAGTTGCTCAGTGACATTATCAAGACAGCAGTCAAGGGTTCCTGAGGTTTTGAGTCACAGTTCTGCAATAGGGTGCCAAAATCCTTACTAGACTTCCCTAGCATGCCTGATTGCAAGCTGAGGCTCCTAGGATTTCTAGACTGCCAGCTCTGTGACAGAAATTCTGGCATAATTTTCTTTCCAGTATCTGTCAAACCTTGGGTGCTGATGTCCTCTGTTAGACACACCTGGCGCATTTTTCCACAACGCACAAATCTCCATTTTGAATATTCCATGGCATGAACAGTCTGGTTGGTATATATGCCCTACATCTACAGACTCCTGTATTTCACGTACAACCTTTTGTGTGTGATGAGAATTTTGCAGAGCCCAGAATGCGTTGGATTGGAGGAAGTCTTCTGGCATGGGGAGACTCACTTCTATGTCCTCGTTCTTCTGCAGGAGACAATGGTTTTAGAAAGTACTCTTTTAAATTAATGTGTTTTTCAGGATGACAGATACCTTTTGAATTTCATAGTTAAAGCATAAAACACTATTCCTGGAATTGTACGAGAACTTTTACACAAAAATATCCTATAAAAATTGGAACAGAGTTGTGGTTTTTCAGAAACAAAACCGGAATAAAGTACTTGGGAATATCAATTTCATGCCTGACTAGCTCATGTCCTTCGAAAAACTCCCCCTAATAAAACAATAGTAGCTGATTAATGTATGTGTCATTACAATATCAAATTCTATGAAGCAAATTCATGCACCTGAGAAACTCAGAAATCTGAATAGAAAATTTTTAGCAGAAATAAATGAGCGATTTTAGGAAAAAATGTTAAGTTTATTTTTTATTTATTTATACCACTCTGAAAATATTTGTTATTACATATCTAATATGATTATTATGTCTTACAAAGCAGCTACAGTTTTCATGATGTGCCAACAAGTTTTCTAAAAGCACTCAGTATTACCTCAAAACTGATAAAAAATGTTTTAACATAATGAACGCAAACCTTGAAGCAATACCATTGTGCACTATGGCAGTTCCACTAGCAGAAAAGTAAAAAAACCCTGGCTTTCATGATGATGAATCAATGAAACATGGACGTTCAGGTAACGGAGACATTTGGATTTAATTTTTCAGTCAAGCTCATGTTATGATGGATCTAGCGTCTGTCCTAGAAGGTTTTCTAGCCATGTACAGTAGCAGTCAAAATGCTTGTCTGTGTATATTTGTGGGTGAAGAAAAGCTAGCAAAGAAAGTCTTCAAAGCAATGTCTGCATTTTCTGTTTTGCTGCAGTTATATAAAAGGCCAAAATAACATTATTAGACCATCTGAGAATCTTAAATATGCAAATACGGGTTACTGTTAGCTAACTTTTGTTGTTTATTTTCCTGTGCTCACTTGTCAGGCTCAGGAGGGTTCTGTTTTGTAGAAGAAAATCTAAGAACCCCAATTCCTAGGTGTTTGCTATAAGCAGCAATTTTAAATTCTGTGTATTTCTAAGGAAATAATGCAAGTGTGCGTTTGTGCATTTCTGTAGCTCAGTGGACCACATTACTGTTATTTTTACTTGATTAAATAAAACATTGAGTTCTCCATAAATTCTGCTTTTACCCAATGTTTCAGTGGGGTTTCAGGCATCACAAGGCAGTCAGGTAGTTTATGCTGGTAATGTCAAAAGCCAGACAATAACAATAACATACAGCAGGTGAATTTGATTTGTGCAGTTTAATGAATTGCTAATTTGAAATGTTTAATTACATCTGACTGCTATACTGCATCAAAATATGGAATATGAGGAGTCTTTCAGTATGTCGGGAGAGTTGGAACAGATGGTGTTCACCTAGGAGTGCTGCAGGAGCTCAAGAGGCAAATAGCTGTATTACTGTTGGTGATGTGTAACTTCTCATTTAAAATTTGTCTTGGCACCTAGTTTTAGGGGATGGCAAATACGATACCAGTTTTTAGAAAGGACCTGATGTGAAATCTGAAGAACTACAAGCCTGTAAGTCTCTGTGCTGTATGAAGTAGTAGAAATTGCTTTAAATTGCACTTTGTGAACAAGTGCATAAATATGATGTAGATATGGTAGATGCACTTGGGAGGAACAGTCAGCATGGCTTTTGTGAAAGGAAGTCTTGCCTAACAGTCCTTTAGGCGTTCTCTGAAGGACTTGGCACACCTTGCTGATGAGGGTGACCTGAATGATGTGCTGTACTTGGACATCCCAATGTCTATTGAAAAAATCTCTCACCAGAGTCTTTTATGAAAGCAAGGCAGACAAGACCTAAGAGGGAATATCATTCCTTTGATAAATAATTACTGGAAAGACAAGAACTGAGGGTAGTTATTTGGTTTTGTGATGGAGGCAGGGAGGGAAGCTTTACAGGGGTTTGGTCTGGGTTCAGAACTATTCAGTATATTTTTAAGTGACTTAAAAAAGGGATAGTGTAATGACACAGTAGGTTTACCGATAACTGCAAGTTATTATGGGGAAACAGGGCTATGGTTGACTGTGAAGAATGGCAGACATATCTTAAGACACTGTCTGAATGGGCAACAAAATGGCAGGTGAAATTCTAGTAGATAAATATTATTTCTTCCATTGCTTTGTATATTAGATGATGGCTTCTGAGTTGGTCCTTGCCATGCAATAATGAGTTACTGTGTAACAAGGACAAATAGCAGTCTGGCATTACAGATGTAGTAATGAAAAACATCAACTTAATGTTAAATAGCAGTCAGAAAAGGACATAAAATGCTCAGAGTCATTAGGAAGAGAAGGCAGAGCAAAGCAGACATCAGTGCAGTGTTGCAGAAATCCACAGTTTGTCAGCATTCTGTACACTGTACATGTTTCTGCCCTTCTCTTCTCAAAAATGCTGAGGAAGAAGTGGAAAAGATTCAAAAAGAGTAATGATAGCAACAGAACAACTTTTTTTATCAGGAAGGTGTTGCTTATATGTTCCATAAGATGAAACCACAATTATTTCACCCAGTGTTTCCTCTCTCACAGATAGGAATTTAAACTACTACTTCCAAAGTAGTTTGACAGAAATTCCAATATGAATCCAATTAATGTTAAAATATTTTCCAAGCAGTTTTTCAAGGTGCAGCTGAATCAGAGCTTAATGTCATCGGTTGGACAGGTTCCCATGAACTGCAGTGTCCCTGGAATCAGGCATCCCAGAGCAAATGAAGAGCCTGCTCTTAGAATTCAGTGAACACAATTGCATTGGAGCAGGACCAGAGCTGTATTTTATCTATGTCTTCCCATATATATTCCACATATAGTTTGTGAAACATGACATTTGGTGATGGAATATTTCGTTTTGGCTGGGCTAGGTTTTGTGTTCTTACATAACAAAGCAGCAAAAAATAAACAGTGGGCAGTTTTCCTAAATGTCCATTGAATGCTCTCTCCTCTAAATATAAATCTTTATGCCTGCATCATGTTTTAGAAGAGAAAAAAAAGCCTTTCTAAAATCTTTCATCACTTTTTAGATTGCTCTCATTGCTGAGGTCTGGATGAGATACTGTGCATAAGAGAATGCAATGGTGAAATATGTAATAGAGAGTAAGGTGGAGAAGATTTTTGCTAGTTCTTTATGTAAGAAAACATGCAGAAGCTTGAAATGCAGAAAAGAGATACACTGAACAATGTTATATTTCGTTAAATCAGTGTTAGCTGCAACAAATACTTCTGCAAATCTCACCTACTCTGCATGTTGTCATTTGCAAATAGGGTAGTTTCTCCATTTTTCTATTATTTGTAATTTAAACTTATATTTCAATTTGCTGGCAGGAGAGGTTATTTTTAATAACTATAAGCAGATGCCTTCTCTTGTTTTTGGCATCTTTAATGTGAGAAAAAAAAAAAAAGATTTACTAATTAATGTTTTTGCCTGCTGAGGCTCCTTACTTTAAGTCTTAAGTAAGCCCTGTTTGTTACAGTTGCATAGCAAGCTTTTTGTCCTGAGGACTAATTGGCAGGCTAGATAGACTGTGACATTCAAAAAATATGGAATAGAATTCAAGAAAGTAGAATGCAGCCAGAATTTTAGACACTTCTGTGCATTTAATATGAGGTATTCTCAGTGGTTTTTCCTATTGTTTACATCTTCTTCTGGATATTTTATATTACAACGAATTCTGCAGCTTTTTTTCTTCCTTTCCTTCCCCCCCATTTTTTTTCCTTTAGAATAAGTATCTGCTTTAAAACCAAAACATTTCTTTTGGAAACTGCTCCATATTTTTTTGAGCTGGGGATGTAAAGATGGAAAATCAGTTGTGGCTGCAATATACCCATCCTTGAAGATTGTACTCCATTTGGGGTACTTCTTTTTTTTCCCCCCTTCCTTTAGTTTACTAAGATGTTTTATTATTAACTGATATAGGATTATATCAGTTTAAGACGTGCCCATGGTTTTACATGTTTTTCAGAGGAACTTCTTGAAGAAACTTTACTGGGATAGCTAGGTTCCACAGATCCCGTCTAATTTTGAGACTGTGATTTGAAGCTGACTTTATTCTTAGTCCGTGTAACCGAAGGTCAGAGCTTACTGGTGTTAGAAATAGACTGATCCCACTGGATCCAGTGTGACTACTCATGCCATTCAAAATAATTGAACCTTATTTAATAATTACTTAAAATTTTGCATTCCTTTGCTTTATCTGGATTTGTCCTGGCACTCTCTCCTTTCCTCCTCATTCTTAGTTTTTACATCTTTACCTGTCCCATATGTACGCTGTTTAGAATTAAAACTCATAGTTGCTTGAATTGCAACAGTGCCTGTAAACTTCAGTCAGGATCTGCACTGTTGTGCTGTGCATGACAGAAGAACATGCTGGTTTTTTCCTTTGGGAATCCTCTGAAGGTTGCATTCTGGAGTTTGCTTACAACAGCAACTGTAGGTTGGACAAACATTTGACAGTTTTCCTATACCTGTAATCCTGTTATGTTTTGTGGTAACACGATAATGGCCAAGGAAATATGTGCTCCGAATACTTTGATTTGGTTTTAATGGCAATATTGAGATCAAGATTAATTTTTGGTACAATAAATTTGAATTTGGTATTCTTCGTGTTCTTAAAAATACCCCAACAACCAGCAAACCTGTTGTGCTAAGCATTGGCAAGCCGTGAATGGAGAAGTGATGGTTTACTCTATTGGGGCATGGACTTTTAATCACTTATGCTGTCTCTGAATTTGGACCTGCTCTTTTCAGAATACTTCCAGCGAATGCAGTGAAACAAATCTTCTTTTACAGTATGGATGCTAGTTAATGCAGCTATCGGCTTAAAACCTGCTAGTAAAAGAATAGCCATCCTTCCTGTTTGCATTTTCATAGTCTGTCGGCATGTTTTGTTAATCAATCCTTTTTATAAACAGATGCTAGTGCATTCAGTATTTATAGTAATTAGAGAGCAAGTCTTTAAATTTACCTCATCAGTGTTAAATAAAATCATGCACCTATATTTAACATTATATCTCTAAAGCCTGAAATTGATGTTTTTTAGCAAATATATGGGTTTTCCTGTGTTTCTAAAAGTTTAGTAATTTGATCCTTGTTTAGAGTCAGTTATGAATAGTTATCCTGAATTACAAATTAAAATTATATCAATAATTGATAATAATTGACCAATAGTGAATAGACCTGCCTCAGTTGAAACTGTTCGGGTTTTTTTTTAATAAAATATTTGCATAACATTTAAAGCATAGGTGAGATGTTGACAAGGAGGGCAAAATTTGGTGCTTAGTAAAGTGATGGGTTTTCAGTTATTAATAAATGAAATGCTGGTATAGTTAATGTGTGCAAAATTTTAGTTGTGGAACTGTTATCTAACTGGCTGTTATGCCTTGTTACTTTGAAAACTAACGTCATAAATACAAATACTTACTAAGACTGCTTATTTAGCAGGGGTAAGTCGTATCTGATTCTGTATCTGTGATTTCTTGAATGACCAGGTGCATGACAGGAACTAGCTCACATTGGACAGAAGTAGATTAGGAGTGGACCAAATTTGAGAAACTTCCTTAAATTTATATCTTCTGGAAATAATATTTTAAAATATTATATGGCATCCTTGCATACCTCAAATGCCCATGTGCTTCAGCATCTGAAATCCTGGTGATTCACCAAAGCTTTTGATGACCATCTTTGTCTTTATGCCCTATGCTATGCTTACACGTTTACAAGTTGTGCATGTAGCTTTGTTTCTTAGCTTCCGTTGGGCTTTACAGCATTGGCTGTAATAGAGAATGCATCTGAGACTGCTACAGGTTTGTGGATGTAGTTTTTAAAATTTTCTTGGCTGCTTATGCTGGGCTGTTCTCCAGGATTTTGCTGTCCTTTATCATGTTTTAATTTTCACAGTTTTTCTTCAACCAATTTTCAGTCTGTTTTTGCAGCACCTCAGTGAAAAGATTTTGAGATATATTTTGTGAAATAATGTCACTGACTTGCAGGTTGACATGGATGACAGATCCGTGTGCTTTAACAGTAAATGAATATACATACTGCATATGTAATGTTTGAATTCTCTGCATATTGATTTTTTTTTTTTGTGGCATTCCTATTTATATTAATTGGAAAATATGAAGGTGTATTTATTCAAGGTCCTAAGTTCTTCTCAGACAATATTATATTCAAAGTGTGTACGTTAAAAAAAAAAAAAACAACCACAACTACATTTTTTTTCTCATCTGTGGACTCAGAATTGTACACACTTTAAAACATAACGGAACTTAGCAAAATCCACTATGGTCGATGAAAACACCTGTTGGCAGCTTCAGTAGCTTTTTGAACATCAGGTCTCTTGAAGACTGTTTGTGAATATGTGAATTTGAATATGAAAAACATAAGTTGTACATCTGGCCTGTGACTGTGATGCATTTTGCTTTATTATCTTGAATATCCATAGAAAGCATGGAGTCCAAAAAAAAATGAATAGACATGACCTTTGAGGCTTGACGTAAGTGTGTATTTAAACAGGTGTTTAACCTAGTTGAAGACAATGGGGCTATTGGTAGAATTAAGAGTGATGATGTATGTGTTAAAATTAATTTAAAAAACATTTAGGAATATGTTTATACACCTTACTGGATTAACACCAAAAAGCTTTGGTTTGGGGAAAAATAATAATCTCTGTTTTATGTGTTCTTTACTAACTACTAATATTAGAAAGGCTTGGATTATGGAACGTATTTTATCCATATATTTAATTACAATTTTAATTAATTGAAAGATGAGGGAGTATATTAGTTTATCTGTACTCGTGTTCTTAGTAGCAAACGTTTGACACTAATCCCTTCCTTCTGTTTTATCCCCTTGCCCTTTAACCCACTGAGTGTTCCCTTATGATATGGAAGAAATGACTTTTATTAATTCCCTCATTAACTGCAGAAATTTAACAGGGTGGGTGTTGGGTGAACTGAATTTCATTTCCCTTGGACACCTCTGTTTTTTGGGGGAAGTTATGAAACTGTGAAAGGCTTGTACTGGTCCAGAACTGGGTACAGATGAAGAAAATCCTCTCTGCAATTTCATGAGGAAACTTTTTATAGAAGAATTAGAAGATTATATGTCTTAAAAAATTATTCGAAAGACTGACATAGCAAACTCTTAATTCTCTCAGAGATTACCTTGAATGCTTCTGTACAGTTTCAGTATGTTCTAACTGGAAGTTATATTTAGTGCTTTAGCATTTTCAGTGTCATTTAGAATATTAATAAATTTGGAAACTGTACCAATTGCTTCCCAGAAATTGCAAAATTACTCTTTCAGTTGAGGATTCCAAGTATATGATGTTCCGAGACTAAATATCAGTATTTACTGATAATAAACCTGGTAAGAGGCAAGTTGACTGGGCAAATGAGGGGAATAATGACATGATGGTGCTAGAGCTAAATGACTTAATGAAAATAATTTTTCAAGAACACCTTGGTGCGGTTTGAAAATTTGGATTCATTCAAATAATAAAATAGTTAAGTTACTGACCAGACATGGTATCAGACTTCTTTTTCTTCTAGATTTTTTTTGCCACAGGCAGATGGCATCTAATGACTACAGCGGCAAGAGTGACTGCTTTTTTGTTTAAGACAGTTTCTTTAGAAATGATGCAGAATTTTGTTTAGATTGCTTGTTTCACCTGTTGCCAGGAAATCTGAAATGACATGGATTTTGTTTTTAAACCTTTTTCTTCTGCATTCTGTGTTTACATGCTTTGAGGGTGTTTTTTCCTTTGAAAAGTGTAGCACTTTGCTTTTGTCGTCATTGGATTGATTTTAGATTTTTTTTGTTGTTGTTGTATTGGAGTTTTCATTCTGATATTTGAAGGGCTTGCTCTGAGTTTCAAATCATCCACAAATGTTATGTGTCTGTGTTTTCTCCACCATCCTTTGAGTACTGAAAATAACATTAGTTACTATAATAGAGCCCTCTACAGGAAGATCCAGGCCGGCGTCCGGCTTGGCAAGAAAAAACTGTTCCTTGAATGTTTAGCATAGTTATATATCTTTCCTCCAGTAATCTTATCCTTATTTCCCTACTTTTGAGATACTGTGGCGTCATAGAAATGGAAACCAAAAGGGACTTCAGGAGATCTAGTCCCTTCCAAAAGTGTGGAAGCAAGATGAAATATAATCCTAGGCCAACCTGATAGATATTTTTTTTTTTCTTTTTTTGGCCAAAATCTTCCTCTCAGAGAGGCTTTGCAGACTCTCTTGACACTCTTGTTCCAATGCTTAACTGTTCTTTCCTAACTCTCCTTATTTTTATAGCTAGTTGATTCCTAAACTGTTACTTTCTGAGAATCAAAGCAGTTGCATGAGCAGCATCAAAAACTTTCTTAAGCCTAGTATCTATTATTTACCTCTTCTTTGATAAGAGTCATCTCTCATAAAAAGAAATGAGGAAATGTGGATTAGCTTAATTATTGGCGGGGAAGAGGCAGTGTTCTCACATACCCCCATACTGAACATCATATGATCTTGTACATACCTCTAGAGATGTTTAACATCACCCAGTATTTTCCTGAGTGCCAAAGTCTGACTGTCCAGCCTGTAAGTCTGTCTATAGGTTGCTCTCTGTGACTTTAAAGGGAAGTATTATGTTTGCATTTCACAAATCCTTTGGGATTTCATCAGTCTTCCTTGAAGTATCAAAGACGTTGCTTTATCTGACTCTTAAAATACTCTAGATGAATTAATCAGTCCTGCTGACTGAAATATATTTAACATCTCTAAATATATTGGGCTTCCTTGTTCTGCCGTGTGTTTCTGCAGATGACAGTTCTTATCTTCTTCGTCACGTGGAGTACACGGAGTTCAGCAAAGGTCAGGTGCAGACTCTGAGCAGTGAAGCGCTTGCCCCTCAGCCTGCGGCACACGAATGACTGGTTCAACTAATGTTCTTTACCCAAACTGGAGATTTGGGTACTGAGATGTATCAGAACAGTTCAAAGACCTGTACTTACACATTATGGATTTAGATTCGGTAATTTTGTTTTGACTGTCTCTGGAATTGTTTAACTCCCTTTAAAATACCACAGTTATGTTTCACTAGAGTAATAAGAAATGTATAGGCCAAATTTTAATCCCAATTGATTGTGGTGATATTTCTGTCTTCTAAGTAGCCCTATACAATTATGAGGCCATAGTACCAATACTCTAAAGGTCAGAATAAATAAGTAGTTATAAGCCCGCCTACTCAAATTTTGTCCTGAATGCTGCTGCTGCTTCAGGCCCAGAATCAAATGTTTTTTCTGAAGCAATCGCCAGTGAAATAGTTAATAAATAATTGCTATTTGTTTACCTAAAAACATTGTGAGACCCAGAATATGGGGGGAAAAGCATTTCACACTCCTCAGGATGTGGTGCTGTATCTACCGACAAAGCCTAAACCAGTTTAAGCATCACACGTGTAGGTTAATGAGTGTAATTCTTGAGTTTACAGTTACTCTTTCTGGATATTCATTTTGTGACAATATGGGTAGTGGTATCTGTTCATGTTTTTGATAACATAGATTCTTTAGTCATTAAGATATCTAACTTCAAAACCCATCCTAAAACTGAGACTAGCAGGTGATATGTGAACTCTGACATTCTGCCTATTCTAATGTTATCGATTCTATGGCCTAAATTGTTATACTTTGAGATATATCCATGGTTAATCAGAAACATGAATATCCTCTACAGTTTTGTTCCCTTATCTCAGAAAGGTTATATTTAGAGCTAAAAATGGTTTGAAGATAGATTGCAAGTATGCTTAAAGGTATGGGATGAATTACTTGCTATCAGCCCATTGTTAAATTCTGCCAAAGCTGTTTTCCACTTCTTTGTCATGATGAGAATTTATGCTCATGAATTACAAAATAGCAGAACTTATTGGTTATAGCAGGTACAGATCAAAAGCTAGCATTTTGTTTCCATTGTTCAGACTGTGCTGTCAAAGTGTATGATATTAGAAGCAGTAATCTTTCCCTTGGGATAAGTCTTGATCCTCTCTTGGCCCCAGATAAGAAATAGTAGCTTTTTTGTTTCCTTGGGCTATTTACTGTGGAAACAAACTTAACTGTAAAGATAGTGTTGAAAATCTAATTTCTAGAATGCTGGTGTTAAAATAAAAATCCGCTGTACCCATCTGACTAGAATGCATCTCTTGCTTACTTTAGAAGGAGAAATTCAGGATAAGCTCTCATCTATTCAGTACCTTCTGTTGGAAAATCACTTTACTTTCATTTACTGATTGGGATAATATGACCTGAAGGTATTCATATTTTTCTGTTTCACTAAAAAACCCAACAAAACAAAACTACCAATTCTACAGATTGCTTTGCTCACAGAACTTTACGAGTCAACAGAGATTAAGAGTAAAGAAGTACTTGTACATTTCTTTTAGTAATGTAAAACTTTGGTATATCATAGGTGCGTATTTTATTTTAAAATTCCATAAGTGGCAGCAGAATGAAAAATACAGTTTTTATGGGAAATAAATAGCAGTGCAAAAAACGATTTTATAGACAGAATTTGAAGTAATGTGTATTTTTATGCAGGAAATACAAAGATTCAGTGGCAGTGACATGGTTCATGAGGCATTATGTAGGAGGAAAATCATGTTCTTAGAACTAAGGGAAGTGTGAAAATGCCTTGGGCTATGTTTATACTGGGGAAAATGCCACATGTAAAAATCGCAGTAGTAAGCATGTTTGATCATGTGTTAAAATTGTTCTCTACTTCACGCATTATTTCAAAAATACAGTTGATTCATCTAGGCTGCTAAATATACTAATATAACACTAAACTATTATTTGAATGCCAACCTGTACTCAGGCTTAGAGAGCTTTGGGGGTTGTGAAGCAATCCCTTAACATAAGCCGAAGAACATGCCCGTGAGAACATGGGCAGGGTGTGCATTATCAAGTGTGGCCTTGTCCCTGCCACATGTGCCATCTGGCCCTGTGCTATGTATAGCCAACCCCCTAATTTGTCATCTCAAGGTATAGTATGTTATGTCTGTGCCTGCCTAGATGGTTCAGCCTGCTGTATTACTCCAAGGAGACCTTCAATGTGTTTTCATTCCATAGGCAAGTGTTTTCAGCTTGAATAAAACTTGTGTTCTAGACTTCAGCTTGTCACTGGTACAGTGACCCAGTCCTCATGGTCAGAGTCTCAACACTCCTCATCATACTGCATGGATTTAAAAAAAATTAATATTTGATCCTTAATAAGAATGTTTCCTAAACACATGCTTGCAGAGTAGTCTAGAAGCCTAGGTGGTGGAAACAAGCATGCTGGTCCTTCAAACCAGAGTTTAAAGTATCAAGCCTTCTAAGTTTCTTTTGGTAGATCTTTCCAATCTTTCCATTTCTAGCTTTCCATTTATTGATAACTTATTCTTCTAAATAGGAGACTCTACAAAAGGAAAAGTCATTGACTTTCCAAACTTTGTTTCCACTGTTAGGTTTGCAAAGCCACCAATGAGCAGGATGTTGCCATTCATTCTCATTGCAGTTAAATGTAAATGCACGTAGGGTGGACCAAGAATTTTGCATCCTCCTGAACTTGCTGAAAAACCTACTAGTCATCTGTCCTTATATTACCAGTGGTCTCTAAGGCCTAAAGCATATTAACAGGAAATAAAAAGTAAAATGTATTTTAAGTAAGTGATTTGGTAAAAAAGTTCTAAACCAGTTGTTTGATATGATTGCAGATGTTGGAATATGATAGCTGTGGAAACATTTTCCCCACTTCTTAGTGGAAGCAGTGTTGTTTTTCTGGACTTAGTATGACTGGCTGTGTCAATTGTTAAAATCTGTCGATACTGAACTGCTTGCTGTGTAGGTGTGTCTAATGTGCCGGAGGCTGTGTGCTGTGACTGTAGCTTCAGAATAATTAAAAGTGGAAGTCAGGTGGTGAGAATTGCATGTCAGGTCCCTGAGGATACAGCTTGCAAATGTTACATCACTACCTAAGATTTATTAAGGATTAAGTAAAACCTGGGAATAAAACTGTGTTGGGTCACAAATCATGTGGCAGGGAGATGAATGCTTAAAATATTTAGCAAATTCTAGGCTGGAATTCATTTTTCAAACTGGGATTTGTACAATGGGCAAGTATGCTTTATGTCAATTCAGCAATAGGAAAGAGGATCAAATTAGATAATGCAGTGGGCTTCAAGAATTACCTCAATCTTCCTGATTGTAATGAGGAAAACAAAAATAAACTGTTCAGGATAGATTTAGAAAGTATGTGAACTACTTCAATAGAGTTTATCTTAATAGAGCCACATACGTTGTCTGATACGTAAAACTTGAAGTAAGTGCTGTAGAAGAGTTGGCCATTGATAAAATTGAACTCACTTTTTCTTTAGACAATTTCATAACTCTTATGTTGAATATAAGGAATTTAATAATATAATCTTAAAAAATTATGTTTGAAATGAAATAAAATTTGCACACAAATAGTTAACTTTCCTAACAGATGTTTAGTGGAGGAAGAAGATGCTAGCTATGTGACAGAATAATTTGTACAATACTAATTGGAGGCTTGATTTTGCCAAACAGACAAAAGGATGATCAGAAAATGTAGAGAAAGTTGGATCTGAGGGACAGCTGTGCTCACATGTTGGAAGAATCTTCACAGATGTGGATTTATGAAACCCAGTTTTATGGCAGCAAACCAAAGATGCTATGACTCATACAAATTGAAATCTGCTTTACTTATTCATCACTTAACAGTTTTTTTTGACATGTGCATTAGTTAACAAAGACATGGACTATATCTGGTTACAGTGAGTTACTGCAGCTTTTCCTGAAAAAATGCTGCCTATTTTGCCATAGAAATGCAATATTAGTGTGGGTTACTTAAACATATTTTAAAAATCTGTAGAATATAAGAAAGGTCTTTATCAGTAGTTAATTTACATAATGCGTTATAAATATTTTTTCAATATCAAGTACCAGTTTGGAAAATTCAGTATTAGTATAAACTCACACTTTCCACCTGAAGATTCAGATGATCAATGATTATATAACTGGTGCATGCTACAGTCAACTTGTTAAAAAAAAATTCTTATAAATTTTATTAGGGTTTATATATGTGTATATATTCATGCTTTTGAAATTACATTGAAAAGTACTTGAAAATCTCGAAAAATTAGAATCGTAGAATGTTGGAAAAGACCCTTAAGATCAAGTCCAACTGTTAACCTAATGCTACCAAGTCCACCACTAAACTGTGTCCCTCAGCGCCACATCTTTTAAGTACCTCCAGGGATGGTGACCCAACCACTTCCTTGAGCAGCCTGTTTTTATATATATATATATATATATGCACTTATATATTTAAAAAAAAATGCATATGCATTTATATATTTATATATATATATATGCACTTATATATTTTTTATATATAAATATATATATAAAATGCTATATGGGATGTTAAGCTTCCACTTAAATTTGAAGGCATTTTAGTTTTACCTGCTTCTTTCTTTTCATTTAGGTAGTCAATTCTGTAGGAAAGCTCAACATACTATTCCCACTGGGAGTCAACAATAATACTTAAAACTTTGATAAGAAAACAGCTGAGCATAGAAAGAGCACATCCCTCAAAATTTGAATGGTATGCAATATTGAATCAGCTATTGATATCCACAGAGACTTTGTGATATTAAAGGAGCCTTTTTTACTAATCTTATAAACAGTATTGTTTCAATAAAACTAAACTGTTTTTATTGGGCACTAGTTAAGTTCTGGCAAGAATTTTGGTTGCTTTTCTAGTTCTTGACTTTTCAAATAGTGAATTTTTTATGCTTTGACTATATTGTTTTGTTCGGAGTTATTTGTGTATAATGTGTGTACATATGTATATAACTTACTGCAACATCTCAATCCTGTTTTATGCAGCACTCTTGTAAGGATTACATTAGGGTTTCACATCTTAGAAATAAGACCTATAATTCACATGTATATTCTCAATGATGCCAGTGGTTAAGATAGTCAGAAGGAGAATAAGCCAAGAACGTAAATCTTTCTTTTATAGCAATTCATTCTTTTAAATGTCTTTACGTAATTCTTTAGTAGACCCTAAAATATATATAGTCTGTATTTTAATGATGAGTAAGAAGAACGAAGGTGGTCTTGTTATTGTGACAGATTAAGGTTAGCATGAGTTCTTAGGAAAGGCTTTTCATCAAATGTATGTTTAGTTGAGCTTGTGTTCTTAGGGCAGAAGTATGCATGTAAAATATGAGATGATAACACCATCAGAGCCATTCAGAAACAATACATGGTTTCCAAACAGTTTGGAATAGATTGACTTTTTTTTTTTCCCCCCCCAGCTTTGAAGTTCCTCTTGCTTGCTTCCTTTAAAAACAATTTTGAAAGTGTGAGTCATACTCTAAGCAAATGGTGTAATTCTCTGAAAAATGGAATTTGAGTTTTCTTTATCTCTTTCTATGCTAGATTTCTTCTGTTTCAGCTTGTGGCAGGTTCACAGAGGCACAGACATTTTCTGAATAAGCAAGAGACTTCCTTCACTAGTACTAGTAAAAATGAATGGCATTTCAGCCATTGCAGCTGAACTTAAAAGCTTAGAGTTATAAATGGAAAGGGTACCATTTCAGTTCCCAAGAGCAATTTAGTATGAGAGTATAGATTCATTTACTATAATGCCAGGGATACTCTCAGGTTATAACCTCTTCTGGAGCCGACCACATGCAGCCTGCAGTTGTCCTGGTGAGAGTGCACCTTTTTGTACCCATTCACATGGCTTCCACAGAGGCTCCTGCTGCGCAGCCGTCTGCCAGATTTGTTATGTTCCTCTTGTCAGCAGCAAGCTGCTTGCCAGCCTTCCTTCTCCAGCCCGCTCTCGTTCTGCCTTCACTGCCTGCTCTCTCCTTAATATGGCTTCTGACTGCATGCTAAGCCATTTCTTTTAATGGGCCGTGGTGGACCTCAGCTGTCTTGTGGCAGAGGATTGATGCAGCACTTCTTAATGTTTCATTAAAAAAAAAAAAAAAAGTTGTATCAGTGTATTGCTGCATACATGCATTTATTAGAGGTCTGCAGCAGACATTCTAAGTATAGCTGAGCTTCATGCTTTGATTGTGTATCTAGTTACTTAGTCTTGGAATGTATCCCGTTAAAGTCCTCAATCCAAGTATCTTCAAACTCTAATATAGTTAGGGTTTACATTTGATTGTGGTGCCAGGAAATTCTGAAAAAAATAGCTCCCATCTCATTTACATGTACTTGTATTTTAGGTAAAAGCTGAACAGTATGAATTCCTTTTATTTTTTAAATTATTACACTGTTCAAGATTTAAATTACCATCCTGACATTTTGACTAAAAGAAACATACTTTAAGAGTAGTATTTATTTTATTGGCTTCACTTTGTAAAATTTTTTTCTACTAATTTTGAATTCAGTCTTTCTGACCTTCCCCTTCCCCGTACAAAAGGAGCAATTCGGTTTAGTTTGTTCTTATCAGCTGTGAGGGACTGAACTTGTGTGATTTCCTAGCGGTACATATGTTTATTAACACATTCTGTTCAAATTTGGGAGCCAGAGAAAAAAACTGTAGGAACTATAGGCTGCTGTTCTTGATCTTCTTCTTCCGTGATAAAGTCACAGAATAATTTTATTTGCGATATGACTTTAGCTACAATTACTATGCCAAACTGGTAATGTGTTTTTCCGTTTCAAACTAAATCTTCCTCTGTCCAAACTAAATCTGTTTATCTAGCCTCCATATTCAGCTGCAAGCTTAACTAGCAAAAAGATTTGTCTTCTAAACCTTTTTTTTATTATTTTTTTTTCTTGGCTGATGGAGACCTCAGGCTGACAAATACAAACATCTTCAGTTCAGAATATGAGTGAATCTGGCCATGTCTTCTTGCACAATATTTCTTTCATTACTTTTCCTCTCCAGCCATGCAGCATTAATCCAGACTTTGCCAAATTATTTCAGTTTTGAAATTCTTTCCCGTTTTGGGAAAGTGCAAGCTAGTCGAACTCATAGCTTTCAAATGCTTTCTTTATTCTGCCCGTGGCTTTCACTATGGCTATTTCTTTCTTTCTTTACTTCTCACAGCGTTAAGTTCCTCAAACGGTTCACATTCAGAAAACCCTTTGTCTCCAAGTTTCAAAATCGTTTACATTGTGGTCCTTCATTCACAGCAAGGCGTTGCTTCATTCCTCTGGCTGGTTAACAGTGACAGATCACGTTCCCCATTTAATAAATTCCAAAATGAGCCCTTGTTTGGAAGAACTTGTTTAATGCTGTGTTAATATGTGGACACTCAGATTCCAAACATCATCCTTAGCTTTTTACGCTCTGTTTTGTGTTACACTCTGTGTTTATCCGTTCCTCCTTTAACATCTGTAGCACCTCTTCCTTCGATGCTGTATCATTCTGGGTTTTTCTCTTGGCTTCTATCTTAAAACTGCCATAGTTCTGTGTTTCTGTCTCACCTAGGCAGTTTGAAGTATGCACCGAGTTTTTCCAAATGTAACGTGTTCATCATTTCTTAGTCTTTATTCCAAATACATCTTGAAAACTAGATTATCTAATGAGTAATATTTCTACAAGAAGAAATGCTAATTGAGAAAGAATGTCATATCACAGGCTTTCTTGAGTAGTAGATTTAATCATTTAATGAGAAACAGTAAGTATCGCTCAAAGTATTTGAAAAATTATTAATCTCCATGTCATACAATTTGGCACAGGTATATGTCTGATTATTTTCTTTTTGCTGAAAGCAAAAGAAAGGCTTGGACAAGAACAGGAAGAGGTGCATATCTACAATAGTGGACACTGCGTTCTCAAAAATGCTAAGTACAGCAGATTTATAGCCGTCGACAAGCAAGAAATGTATTTTCCAAGTCAATAGCTGTCATTAGACATAGAGATAACATTAAAAGTTCAGGTAGGTGTAATGAGAACATAAAGGTGATTGAGTGCAAGTGCTGTTTGTTCCCAACACTGACACAATCGAATTCCTGACTATGGCTCTTTGAAGACAGGTTCCACTCCTGAAATTTCATTTAAATGAGGTGAGGTGAAACATACGGTTCTAGAAAGAACATTGAACTTCAGAGGAAAGAAAAAAAAAAGAAAAGAAAGTTTATTTATTGTCAGAAACTGAAGAGTTCTGTAAGTACTGCAGATCTCACTCCTTTTACTGACAGAAAAAGTGAATGACTGTTTATATTTAAAGCACAGCACTACAGTACTGTAGCACAGAGTTCTGTCTTTTCATTAATCACATTTTTTTTTAAAGTCAGCAAGCAGAATATTGACAAAGCTTCACATCAAGATCTGGGCTACAAAGTTGGTAAAGAGTTTGAACATCAGTTCAATTAAGTGTAAAATAATTGGCTGGCTTACTGTCTCCCTTTCTTAGGAAGAATAACCTAGATGTGAACGGACAACATTGCTGTGTTTATATAAAACCAGCTTTTGTTCTCATGCAATACTTTCATATTCTCAGTAGCATATAAACCTCCTGGAGTTCTATTTCCGCGTGTCAATTGGCAGAGATAGTTAATAAATTTTGTCATTACAGCACTAATGAAAACAGTTTTAAGAAGTTCCTGTAGAAGATTCTCTATAGGTGGCATTAACAGTGACTTTGCAGGGAACTTTTCTCGGGAATGACAATACGTGATAGAAAATGATTTCCTAGCAGAAAAATAAAAAAAACAACTTTCTATAGAGATACAGAGGGTACAGTACACAGCCCAGACTAAGAGCTTTTGATTTGTCACCAGAGGGTGTAGATTACACAGCAATATACAACATGCATTTGCATGCATGTTGTCAGGCTGCAAGCATTGCAGGTGTGCGAGTTTGCTGAAATGCTGTAAAAAGATCTGCATCGTAGCAGTTACTACTTACTGCTGGGTTTGCTTGTGGGATATACTCCGCAAATTTGTGTAAGCTCTGTGTCTCATAGGAAGTGAAATTTAAGGTCTTAAAATTTTTCTAAGGATACAGCATCAGCGTGCTTTTCATAGTCAGTCAATGTTTTTTCCCCTTGGGCTTCCAAGGGATTGAAAAGAAGAGTTGCAGAGTCTCAAACAAATTACAAGAAAGGAGACCAGGAGTCTTTATTAAATATGTCAAAAAAAGGAAACAACAGATAAATTAGCAGCATTTTGAATCCACTTTTCCTAATCAACTGGATTTCTTTAAGTGAAGTATTTGCAGGACTGTGAAGTAAATGAATGAATGCATCTATTTTTTCCTCCCTATGTTTTCTTGAAGTAAATTCTAGCTTGCCTGCCTCAAGGAGTACTTCCTAACTGACATTTTACAAAACTTCTACTTGATGTCATTTTACTCTAGTTAAGTTCCCGTGGTAACCTTCCCAGAGTCTTCAAGTGGAACAGCAGCAAGATTGAGCTATCATTGAGATGGCTAAAGACCTTCAGGCTCTTCAACATCAGGGAAAGAGCAATATATAAAAATGTTAGTGGCATGATTTGCATTTTATTATATAGAACCAGCGCATTGGTTCTGGGCATTGGATGTGAATAGAAGAGAAAATAAATGCCATCTCTGTCAACACTTAATATCATTTTGAAGTTTGAAGTGAGTTTGATAAAAATTTATTATTTTTATTATAAAATGCTGTGCAACAAGTCAAAAATAGTTGTCGAAGTGAGATTTTTTTTTTTTCCAGAGCTCCAGCTCCTACAGGCATGAAACCAAAACTATCTCCTGTTCATTAACATCTATTTAATGTTTTGTTGTTTAGTGTTCATCAGTATTTTTCACTCTACTGTGTATTTTTAGAATGTTTACCATTGTTCAATTAGGTTTTTCTTTCATCAGTGAAAAAGGTAAAAACTTAAATACTGTGTTGTACTTATGCCATGGCACTTATTTCTCCCTCTAATTAAAAGCAACTGTTATTTAAACCAAGGAAAACTATTTGCTGGTTATAAAATATCGTAGCTTTTTCTACAGAAATGTAACAGTTTTAACTGTAAGTTCATGATGCTCCAGTAGATAATAATGCAAACACTATTGGGAATAACATAAGGGTTTAGGTTATTACTTTTAGACACCACAGAATTTGTATTGCTACTAGTTGCTATTGACCTAAAATTACTGAGTAAACCACTGAGGTTTTGCAGTTGTCTGAGCTGTTTGCATTCAATTGCATTTTAATTGACCTGTTTTGAGCAGGGTGTTGGACTACATGATCTCCAGAGGTCCAGAGTCAGTGATACTGATTCTGTATCATCACACAAGCGAGCAACAACCAATTGAAGGTATTTGAAGGTTGCTCTAGAAACTTGCTGGAAGTCAAGTAGTAGTTGGCATGGGAAGAATCTGTTTCCACGCTTCTTTGCAAATCCCGTTGGAGGAGGTGGGAAGGTGATTTGCAGTGCCTTAGCTTATTGGTATACCATCTCTGAGGTGAACTCTTAGACTGTTTTTTATTATTGAAACTATTCTTAAAAAATGGCTTTCTGCTACTTCAAAAAAGACACCACCCACCCAACCAACCGAAGAAGAATGAAGTAGACATGAGCTGAACACTAAGCCAGCTCTAAGTCAAAAGTTCTGTGATTGATATGTTGCTACATCACAGGACCTGAGGTAATACAAGTTAGCTGCACAGAGTTGCTTCTGTCTGCTAAAACAAAGTTCTAAACCAACAAAATTTCCATAAAATGACAAATGTTGTCTTCCTGCCCTTATGTCTTGCCTAGGGAATGTACCTCAGTTAGCATAACAGCAGTAACATTATTTTATTTCGGACATATCTGCTTTCCCTGAAGCCCAACCTTGTGTTTCATAGTCACCACACTATATCTAACCTGATTCAGACTGACAACTCACGGAGTAGAATTCTTACCTCTGAAAAGTGCTGCTTGTGTTAAGTAAAAATCTTGTTAAAGTTAATAGGTGCTTGCTGTGAATTAGGTCCAGAGTATTGAGTTAATCACAGATGTTACTTAAGACTTTCTCTTTAAATGGGTAGTTGCTCTACTACCTACATGTTATTTCAGAAAATTCTTGCTTAATCTAAGGTCCTTGGTAAACTAGTATAATGCAAGTGTTGCAGGTTTTTAGGAATACATTCTAGTGAAAGCTTATAAATAAAAGAACAGAAGTCTTCACACTTTAAAGTATAGTCATAAGATTTTCCTTTATGTAACTGGCAAGAAATAGCACATAGTTTCTTTCTCCAAGGGAAGCAGAAAAAAGATACGTCTGGCGTCAAGATGATGGACTGTTCAGGTGCCTGCTCTTGTTTGATCAGAATTTTGTGTATGAGTTTATTCAGAATATAATCTTTCACTTTCTTTGCTGATGTGTGCAGCTCCTTGGGGGAGTTGTGCATTTTTTTCTTTAAAGAAACACCTAACTAGCTACCCAGCATGTGCTTTTGACCACAATTAACTAGTACTTTCAGAAGAGAAGTGTATTGCCTTTGCTTTTAAAACCGTTCATCGAACTGTAATTCCTGTTACTTAAACTGTACTATAATTTTTTTTTAAATGACCATGGGTACTATCAATTGAAAACTTCATTGCATTCTTTCATGGTATACCAAAAAAACCCCAAACACAAAGAGTTGGTGAGGGAATAGTATTTCCTTTCTTTGTAAGTGAAATGATCAGATGCAATTAGAGATGTTTTTTTTTTTCTGATTTAAATGTACTGTTGGTTTATGTTAGTTAACTGCTACTGAAGAGAAAAAGGCAAGTCATTCACGGGATTTATTTTCAGACTGTTAAGATTCTCCTACATTCACCCTCCTCCCCATCCTTTATTGTTGCTTTTTCCTTCACTGTCTTCTTGCCTAGAACAACTCATAAGTAAAGGCCAAAGTATAGCAGAAGAGAACTTTTTAATGAGACTAAACAATGGATGTGTTACCTGAATCTTCTGTCATTTCTATCCTATTGTAATTAGGAGACTACAGCTGTTAAAATTCACGAGCCACTCGGTAGTGCATAGCAACTTTATGAGATGTTCCACGTTGTGCATTTGAAATGCCTTTTTCAAGATATCCTGTCCTTTATTATCCTGTGCTACTTATTCCTATGCCTCATATTCCCTCCATGACATACCAGATACTTCTCCTGTTTCAAAATGTTCTTGAATGTAAAGTTTTCCTGGCTTAATTTTGAATTTTTCATTTGCTTGTTTAATAGAGGGGAGAATTCTGCCGCAATCTCTATTTGGATATTGCTATGTAATCAGCCAGCTCCAACTTCCTAGCTGCCCTGTGCTGGCGCAGGTGTTTGTAGAAAGCTTTGGCAATCCGTTGTCTTCACTCCATAAAGATGATCTGCAAAGAGGATTGCAGGGAACGTGGTTTGGTTTTTTTGAAAAAGAGAAGAGCAAGAACAGGTTCTGTCAGGCAGGGGGAAAGGAAAACAGTAAAGATGCAGTAAAAATGACACATAGGTGAACTCCTATGTGTCCTTGAGAAAAGTGATAATCAGATTTATGTGGACAGTGATTAACGTGAGCTGGGTGAGTAGTCCACCTTCTTAGAAGTACTGCTCTAGGCTACCTGCAGATTCAAGTCAGTATGGCTGTGTTGTTTGCTGTACTGCTGCAATAAGTCAACTTTCTGAAAAAAGCTTTCCAGCAAAACTAGGGGAGCTGCACTTGTTTTTTATGCAGGAACTCCTCGTATTTGGGATGAGGAGCATGGTCAAAAATGTTAATAGGTGGTGGCACCTCTTGACCTCCAGTATTGACTACAGATGCTTCTAGTGCTTTTGCTACTTGGCTAGTGGTGGTTATTCTCATTGCTCACAAGAAAGGGTATAATGAAAAAAATAGCTTGTGAACTTCTCTTTCAGTGGGCTGTGGAGTCAACAGCAGCTTTGACTGCCCCGAGGCAGTGCATTTGTAGCTCTTATCTCACCAAATCCTCTTCACATGGGAGCTGTTTGTCCTTAGTGGAGCAGAGAACCTATGGTCCCAAGCCTCTTTTTCTTCCTTCCAAAGTAACCCTACAATTTGTCCCCAATTTATACACGAGACTAACTTAGAGTTAGTCTCGTGTATAAACACGAGTGAAAAAAACAGTAAAAGAGACCCAAACCACAGTATGAGTCTCTGGCAAAGGGAAAATATTACAAGAGAACGTAGGGGGCTTTAGTTTATTTGTCATGAGCACATTTCTAAGCGCTGTTTATTCCTCTTGCATCATCCTGCTGTGTAAACAGAAGGAATACACATTTCATTCTTGCAGAAAACCAAAGGGAGAGAAAAGGAAAAGGTCAGCGGAAACAAATTTTATTTTCAGGGTAACGGTAAATGAATAAAACATACTCGAATTAACTATTTTATTATGATCTTCGGAAGATCATAGTGAATTTTAAAACTCATTTTCGTGTTTTTCAATAAGTCCGGAATAATACTATCTGAAAACAGAAAACTTTTTTTCCACTTTTAGTAGATGCTTTTTTTAGCTATAAGCAGTTCTACGTAATTATGTGAAGAAAGCTTCAGCCTTTGTGTGCTGATATCTTGATACCCGTGCACTAATGAAAATGATCATTTTGATAAGCAGAATGTATGAGCAGTTTGTTGTTCCATGCAACGCACCTTGTTGTGGTAGCTATCGTGGATTTCAGAGAAAGAACAACACCCAAAAGTATGTCTCAAATATGCTTGATGGCTCAAAGTACAAGTAGTAAGCTGCACATGGTAATAAATGACAGTCCGTATCAAGCTAATTTCACTGTACTGATTAAACATTACATTTGCATTACTACTATAGAATCACAGTAGTCTCCAAGCCTGATCTCACAAGTATCGTAAAGGATTTTGTGTTGAAACAGCTGTACCTCATGAATGTCTTTGTATGACACTGAACTATAATACATTGTAATTACCCACTCTATACACATTACAAGTTTTTATGGCTTTATTGCCCCATCAGACCATACATCCTTTTGTATGTCAAAGGTAAGTCATTACATGTGCCATCATAATTTTACTGCTTTAGTACCAATTAATAAGGCTCTTAATTAGGTAGGTCTCCAAGGAGCCTGCTTTTCTTCTATTTTTATGTTTACAATGGCAAACAGACAACCCCCCCTCAGTCTTTAATGAAGGCAACGCTCATTAGCAGCTGCCTGTGCATCTCTCGTCTTGTGCCATTTCCGCTTTGGCAAAAGCGTGCAGGTAAGTGTGAGGTTAAGTGCTTTGGATGCATTTCTAGCTGTGGCAGCAGAAGTCACCTGTTTCTCCACAGGCAGAATATCTAAAAGCTCCTATGTGCAGAGCTCTTACCGTGTTTCTGTACCCTGAACAGATCTGCTTTAAGCAGCTCAGCTACAAAGCTTCTCATCACCTCCTCCCTTTCTGTGCAGTGGGGGAAGAGGGAGATTGCCTTCTACCCCACTGGTTCCCCTACCTAATCTGAAGCGACGGTTACACTAAATAATGATGGGTAGCCAGTGGGAGCTGGCAGTGTGGCTTTTCTGATGTCTGTAAGAGAGCAACCTTACTGACAGCAGTTGTTTGTTCTTTGGTGACTGCAGATACCAAATCCATGCAGAGTTCTTTATGTTTTGTGTAAATTTTTGTTGAGCTTTCGTTTGGGTTTCCTTTGAGCAAATGGCCACAAATAAAATTGTCTAGTTAATGACAAAGAGTGAGATAGCCTGATATATGTAACTATTTCAACTGAAATGGTAAAGGTACAGAAATGAAGCGGAATTCATTTTCTCCCTAATGCATTTTATATTTCATAATTTATAGTATTTATAGTAGGTTTGAAAAATTGGACTATTAGCTTCTTTTTTTCTTCTCTAGGACTCACAGAAGACTGTATAACCACATATTAAGAGTATTGCAGATTTTGTTCAATAAAAGCAAAAAAAGAAGCAGCAGAAATTTATTCATCCTTAGGTTTATGTATATGAACTAGAAATTGTAAAAGTAGAGTTGTACCATAGCTTTTCCCATCAAAAATCTATTCCATTCTAATAATACACTAATGTTATTTCATTTTGATTTATGAAATCTCTCCATTTATGATTGTGTTGTCCAAACTTCTGAAAAGATGAAGATACCTTTTGAATTTATAAGGCTATTTTGACTCTGTTTTGAAAAGCTCTCTGAAATTCATCGTTGAAAAATTGTGTTTAACCCGGACTCCTAGATGTCCTAGATGTGTAGAGAGTGTTGGACACAAAATCAGTACTGCCAAAACCAGTAGAGCAGTAGGCTGCAAAAACCATGGAGTTGTCAGCTATGCCTCACTGTTTTCAGTTAGTCTTTCATCTTTTGAGGCGAGGCAAAAATAGTACAATGTTGTGTTAGTGTCTGAAAGGGAGAGCACGAGTGAGGATGGCTAGGCAGTGCTGTGCTGGCAACCCTAATCTTGCCTTTTTCTGTTTTCTTTAATGATTGAATGACAACTGACATTATTATTGTTTACCAGTTTTTCAATACGTGTGCAATGATAATATATCATACAATTTTATGATATATTAATTGTAAGTAGATTAAAACCAAATAATAATAAAAGCCTTTTTGTTAAAGAAATCACAGCCCTATTATAGTTTTGCGCTGTTCAATTTGTCTTTATACTTAGTATAGCCTAAGAGATTTTTAGATGTTCATTATTTGTAGTTTAGGTGTTTCTTCATCTTTTTGAGAGGTGCACAGGGTGTTTCAGAATCTTGAAACTGGCATTAGAATTTTTCCAAAGAAACTGAAAAACAAACCGGACAATTTACAATCTCATATGTAAATATTGGTGTCTTTCAGATGGCAATATAATCTGGAAGAAATTAGATGTGATTTATTTGCTTGAAATGTGTTTTGGTAAGTGACATTTAATAATAATTCAGAAAGAGAACATCTGTTGAAGAAGGCTTTTTTTTTTTTTTTTGCATAATAGGGATGAACATTATTGGAATATTAAGATGAGAAAATCAAGTAGAATTTAAAAAGGGACATCCAACATGGCCTTTTCAGTTTTTGTCACTTGTCTATCTACCTTAAAACACAGTCTGCAGTGCTTCATGAATAGCTTCTCTTTAATGGACCATGTGTTAAGCTGAAGGTGTACCTACACATAAGATAATAAGAAACACACAGTATCTGTTACTTTGTAGTACTGAAAACCAGAAACATAACTATGGCAGGAAAGCATTGCTCATTGCTGGTGTTCTCAATCGTGCATTTTGAGATTTTTAAAAGCAGTTTCTGTGCTTATTTTGGGTGACAACCATTAACTGGTTACAGGCTTAGCTTTCGTAAGTTATACCACCGTTCCAAACTTTGGCAGAACACCCCGCTTAATACTGCATCATCTGCCCTTACACGGTCGACACACATGTGCAGTTCATATGACTGGATGAAAGGTGTTGTAAAACTCAGTGGGGAAACATTATTAATATCAAAAGCATATGTATACTGAATTAGATAGGAATCCTTGAGATAACCCATTTAAAGGAACTAAACCATGGTAAATGCTTTTCTTCCTCAACTACATCATCTTCAGGACAAAATCTGCCACTAATCTTTTTTTGTTATAAGCAAAGCAATTGCTGTTAGTCTAGTGAAGCAATGGCTGGGATGCATTTGCGACATACCATCCCTTCAATCTGTGGTGATTTTCATAGACAAGTCAAATTGATTAAATCACTGGTAACACACACACATACCCTTCTGCCCCCCTGAACTAATGATATAAATGCAAACTTATTATGTCTTTTAAATATTTCATTTTGCATTCTCTAAGATAATCTTGTATCAAAAACGTGATGATATTCTAAATTAACTTAATTGGTGTGGGTTCTAAGTAGTGAGGAAACTAGAGGCAAAACAATAGAAAACAGTATAAATATCTAAAGATTTGTCACAATACTCAATACTCCAAATGACATCATCTTTGCTTTGTTACTGAGATGATGGAATTAGTATGCAAATCACATTAAATCAAAATGCCTTCATGCATGTTTTTCAAAAGTCAAAGTGAGATTTCTGATTCAGTTAAATATCAGTTTTTCTTACTTGTGTAGATCAGGTCGTGCTCTGCTCTGACCTCTGACTAAACACTGGCTTAGTCTGGGTTCATAAAAAGTCACTTTTGGGGGAACCATTTGGCCATAAAAAAAAGAAAGCAAATCAGACAACTGGAGGAGGAAGGTTTTTCAAATGTGGTGCTCTGCTACTGAGGCCCGTCTTTGGAGAGAAATACTTTGTGCAGATGTGAATGGAAAGCTGCCTGTTGGAAAAGGACCTGGGGGTATTGGTAGACAGCCGGCTGAATATGAGCCAGCAGCGTGCCCAGGGGCCAGGGAGGCCAAATAGCATCCTGGCTTGTGTCAGGAACAGTGTGGCCAGCAGGACTAGGTAAGTGATCCTTCCCCTGTACTGAGCACTGGTGAGGCCCCACCTCGAATACTGTGTCCAGTTTTTGGCCCCTCACTACAAGAGGGACATTGAGGTGCGGTAGCAAGTCCAGAGAAGGGCAACAAAGCTGGTGAGGGGTCTGGAGAACAAGACTTATGAGAAACAGCTGAGGGAACTGGGGTTGTTTAGCCTGGAGAAAAGTAGGTTGAAGGGAGACCTTATCACTCTCTACGACTACCTGCAAGGAGGTTGTAGAGAGGTGGGGGTCTATCTGTTGGGTCTATCTGTTGTCCCAAGTAACAAGCGATAGGACAAGAAGAAATGGCCCCAAGGTTGCGCGATGTCAGGTTTAGACTGGGTATTAGGAAAAAATTTTTCACGGAAAGGGTTACCGAGCACTGGAAGAGGCTGTCCAGGGAAGTGGTTGAGTTGCTATCCCTGGCGGTATCTAAGATGTGTAGATGTGGTGCTGAGGGACATGGTTTAGTGGTGAACTTGGCAGTGCTAGGTTTACAGTTGGACTAGATGATCTTAAAGGTCTCCCAACCAAAATGATTCTATGATTCTATGCGTGGTTTTCTAGACCATTCCAATGTGCAAGGGGAAAGAAAGAAGGAAAGAGAAGGGGCTGGATATCAGGGTTTGTCTGTTGTGAATACCTCTTTCGAGTTTTGATATGAGCACTTTTTTTAATCCTCTATGACCAACAAATCTGTGAGACGAACAAAGTAATCATTTATCAGTGAAAGTGGCACAATTAGAAACATAAATAATTTGGCGTGTGAGGTATCCTGTCTCCTCCTAAAGACAGCACCTTTTCTTATCCTTTGACAGTTTTAAATGGATTAGCAATAACATAATAACATTAATTAAGTAATTTCAAGAGCACTGAAGTGTCCCCAAACCGATACGATTTTCCTTTTAATGGAGTTCAGCTTTTTTTTCCTGTGATGCAGCGTGCATAGGTGGCAATACCCACCTGCTGTGGCCGGGCTCTCCGCGGGCTGCCGAGGAATCCCAGTCCTCGCGCCTGGGCGACCTCCACCAGGCCAGCCCAGGAGAAGGCCGGCCGGGGCTTCGCAGGGCTGTTCCTCACACCTGCCCCCCCCCCCCCCCCCCCCCCCCCGATTCCTCTTTACTTTTCCGGTATTTTTTGCCCTTTGTGAAATACCCTTTCTCCGAGGCACCCACCGGTGGCCGCGGGGCCTGGCCATGCCCTGCAGTGGGTCGGTTGGAGACGGCTGGAACAGGTTGTGCCCGGCTCGGGGCAGCCCCAGCCGCTCCTCACAGGGGCCGCCCTGACAGCACCTTGGCACAGACACCCAAAGCAGCAATATTCTTAACAGCAGCTAAAATGTGAGCTCGTATTGTGTTCTGTGATTCTTCTAAAAAAAAAAAAAAAAAAAAAAAAAAAAAAAAGAAACCAACAGAAACCAGACATTTCAGTCATGGCAACGCATGCTAAGGTGGGAACAACAGTGTAGCCAGCCGAAGGTGAGGTACCCCTGTACCCTCCGCTTTTGCCTGTGTTTGCTGCACCTGATGAGGTTCCCCTCAGGCTTCGCATCACGTGCGTTTTAGGTGAGTGATACTGAAACACAGAAATGTTTCGGAGTTACCGCAGAGACAGGATGAGGATGGCTTATCATTTCTTTTTCTAATTCTTTGCTTTTGGATCTTAAATTTAGCATGCTTGCTTTCAAGTTAGATGTGGCTACTGTTTGCGTATGGTAGGGCGATTAATTCCTGTTTTGAAAATGAGTCAGGAAAATTTTATTTTATTATTAATATAACTTTACTTTGAACCACTATTGTAGCTTGGTAATTTAAGATAAAACCCTGGAATTTTTCAGAGAGCTAGAGTGATTGTGAATACTCTTTTAGAGACCCAGGGAAAAGAGATCATTGTTTCTTAAAAATATTCTGAAAGTTTTCCTATCTTTTTGTATTTAGACTTGTAGAAACAAACCTGCAAAAGCTTATGAAGTTTGAAAGGGAGTGCCTTGCCTTTCTGCTAATTAGTCATAGCAAAGACTTCAGGTGTGTGATTTTAATGCATCAAGAATTCCTACCACGTTGATGGCTTAGCAAAGAACTAAACGTACTGACATTCCTGTTGCCTTGCTTCTTGGAGTTTAAAAATATAGGAAATTCTGTGTGTGGTAATAGACTACAGTAATATTAAGTGTATAAGAGGAAAAAAAAAAAAAGAGGAAAAGTCAAGGCATTGCTAAATTGCACACACAGTATGAATATATGCACCATTCCAGGGCCTGTTGTTACAAGTTCACTCTCGTATGCTTTTTCTCACAGCAACCTGGCTCATTCAGAGCATAGTAAGTGAAGACTGCATGGAGTTCAGGTCTTGTTTACATAGATATCGGATTTAATCAGGATGTATAATGTGGCTCCAAAAAGAAATACATTCATATGCCATCTTTAAAATAGATACTGGTTTTTACTTTAACTAATACTGAAGTAAAGCAATTATCTTTTCTTGGATTTTGGGAATATTATATTCTTCGGTAGAAGCTAAACAGTCTCTTCCTGTTTCCGTTCTTATGCGAAAACTGAGTTTAAAAGGATTGCCATATTTCAGTTATGTTATTACAATTAGTATTATAATAGATATTGTAAAATACCTCAGTTATTTTTTGATGCTGTATATAGCCATGCATACATAACGTATATAGCCAAACCCTGGCTGTGGTGAATAAACTGTGTCCATATAAATCTGAATGTGTATGTAAATGAGAACAGTTACTTTTCAAATGTAATTGTAAGAATAGACAGATGACACAGTATTGCCACTGGCTTACGCTGGAAGTCTCTCTATCACATTGTCTCTCTGACTAAACTCCTATTTATTTCAGTCTTGTTTGTGTGGAAAATGCAAGTGTACTGGTAAAATGCTCACTACTGTGTAAACGTAGAGGCTATGGGAATTCCAAGAAACAGTTGCATTAGTACATTTCTATTTTCATAGCCATAGCAAGGTGTTCTCTGTTACCATCTGTTCTTTCGAGAGCTTGACATTGAAAGATTTATCATACATCAAATTACAAATGACACCGTGCTTTGGATTTTCTTTGGTAGGTTATGAAAGGACTGATATCTGGATATAGCCCTCTCTCACTGAATCTGCTTTTACTTTTTTTTTTTTTTTTTCCCCCTGAGGGTAGTAAATTGAAGATTAAAGCTGATAGTCTTACGATAGATGAAAAATGTGTTCTGGGTGTTTTAGGTGAGTTAGAGAAATAGAGGCAATGAAAAACCATTAAAATTCAGAATTACAAACAAATGGAAGTGAAATAATACCTCTAGTCTTATTTCTCCTCATGGATCCTCCTGTTATCATCACATAACTAGCTTGGGTAGAACCAATAGTTTAAATGGATTAGATGCTAGCACTCTGTACAATATCTGTCTGTTGAGGATCCAGTGTTTAGTAGGAGAAAGTTTTTGCCCCACCAGTTTTTCCTGACCATCATCACTGACAGCTTTCTGCCCTACGTTAGTGGCTGCATTATCAAAGTGATTGATTTGGCACAGGTAAGAATGTGAAAATCGCCATCAGTGTATAGACAGGGTGGCATGAGAAAAAAACTATCTGATTTTGGAAACCTTCTAAATAGATAAAATAATTAAAGAATAGGAAAGGTCTCCATCAGTGGTAGCTCTACTATGTAGCTGTCTGATTCTTACACACTGAAGGTTTCCACCTCTTAGTTTAGCTACCTGCCAAATCAGCTTCCTGATTGCTGAATTTTCATGGTTTGAAAATCTGGGCATAAAGTCAGAAGTGAATTACCATTTTCCATCAATATTAGTGGTACCTGAAACGCTTACAGCTGCAACATTGACAACCTTAAAGCTCTGGAGTACCTGCAGTCACCCTGTGAGACAATAGGAGGAAGGCAGGGCATCCTGGGTCCGTGTCTATTGGCAGTGGAAGAGGCAGCATTCAGGTTCCTTAAAATTTGGATGGTGGTGTCTGTTTGGAAAAATCATTACAGATAATTTGCATAGTCAGGTTTTCGGTATACAGAATTACTCACAGCTTGTTGTCCTGCTACAGTATTTCACTTCTGTTGTGGAGACACTGTGTTGCTGAAAAAAAGTTGCAAATGACCATTGGCACATTAAGTGATTGTAAATGGTTGAAGTTCAGAATTCCCTATTTTACCATTACAAACCAAAATTAAACCTGAAATAAAATATTCTTCTCCCCCATCTCTTCAATTCTGAATTAAATTAAGAGAAACATATATTGTGAGTTTGTAAACTATATAAATTATTTAATATTTAATATTTATATTGGAATTTATTGATTTACTTTACAGTAGAATTCAAAAATAAAACTGAAGTTTAAAAAACTAAAAAGAAACCCTTTTCAATGGATAGAACAGAAAATGGGAAATTATTAATGAGAGCAGGTTCTCAGTTCTAGAGAACAGTTAAAATTTTCATTGAGATCCAAGTGTATGAAAACTCATTGCCTGGTAACTGCATTTTGACCCTGAGGATGGCTTTCTTTGAGATTGTGCATCATAATGCATATTTATCTTACACTAGAAAAATATTAAATTGTAAAATTTGTTAAATGTCTTTGTGACTCTGACTTTAAAATAGTGTATGCGCTTACTGGTTTAGTCTTTTGATATGATCATATTAAGACAGATGATCCTTCCTTAATTGAGCACAAACTAGCTGAAGTTCTATGCATATACTGAGCATAAACTTGCCGGTTTTGTGAAATGTACGAAAAGCATGATTTTTTGTCCAGCTGTACCAGCTTGCTATTTCCTCTCCCTCCTCCTTTCTGCTCCTCTTTCTTTTAAAGCTGGTCTCTTTAATAATTTGGATAGAAGAAACTGGTGGCATGTTTCAGTTCTTTCAGTTCTAGAAGTGAGTGGCACAATGTCTTCAAGCATTTATAGAGAGGCCTGAAGTAACACAAAGAAAATGGAAAACTTCTAGGTCGAGGCCTGAATTGAGATGATGGTTTTCCGAGAGTATTTATCGCCAGTACTAGTTTAATGTATTCCATATCCTCACAATTCGTCCTCCCAGGTATGCCAGCACAATTCTCTCTGAGGCTGTGCTGAGGTCCGATTTCACAATCAACATGGCCAGACCACACCTCTCAGGCACAGTTTTTTCACAGTTCTTTGTATTTAGGAGAGAGAGCAAGCCCTACACTAACTTAAAAAAAAAAAAAAATCACTTAACGTTTTTATGCTATTTTAATTAGGCAATTTATTTTTTTTCCTCTCATTCTGGAGCACTACATCCTGCACTATGAGGATTCCACAGTCTTCATTAGCTGGCTCATCATCTGTCAATAATAGCTTGCTTTTTTTTTTCGGACACCTAAAAGAAACAGCAGAAATCAATCTATGTAACTACAAAATCATAAATAATTGAGCTGCAATAGAGCTCAACCATCTGTCTGCTGGTAGATTACTGAATATCAAGATGCTGCCTGAAAGATATTTATGTGTAGTTTACAAACAAATTATTGTGCTTGATTTGAAAATGTCAGTTATAGTCTATACCTGACCAATCAATGACATGGGAGACGCTTGCTATGTATGTGGGAGCCTGGCAATGTCGTGACCTGAATTCTGAATTGCAGAGCTGAGTTGTGTTTGCTGTTACTTTGGCTCAAAAGTACTGGGATCTTAGTTGAGTTCAAGGATATATACCAGCAGCTAGAAGGCAGATAGGGTAATGGGAGATTGAAAGGAAGGAAGAGTAGCTTAAATCTGAGATAGAAAAGCAGAGAGGACAGGCAGAAAAAAAAATTGCTGAAGTTGATGCTCAGACAGATAGTGGCACATTTTTGAATAGGCACTATTGAGGAGACCACATATAAATGTGTATTTAGGGTTGAATGGCATTGGTCAAGACAAGAAATCCTGCACGTATCTGATAAACTGCAAAACATGCAAAAACTTGCAAGAATTGCTAGATGTTATGTTAGGAATTGATCATCTCATTTAACTTCTTAACTGGGCAATCATTCCTGTATTGCTATCACTCTTATGTATTGCTTGGTTCATTTACACTTAATTGATTAAAATAGTTGTTTATGAACCCAAATGAAATTCAAAAAGAAATTTGCATATCATTAGGTGAGAGGCTCTGTTGCCACATTTCCAAGCGTGAAGGAATTTGACTTTTATAAGCCCTTAAATGCCATGGGAATAATTCTTTATTATGACTGAAATAAAAATGAATTCCATCATAACGTGCTGCAGTATAAGGAAAGCATTGCTTAGTGGGTTTTATTTTATTCTTCACATTGTTGTTTAACAATGTCAGTTGTTTGTATTGAAGGTGGAGCCTCAAAATAAGAGGCATAAGCTTTTTAGCTGATACCCCCCAAGCATAATATATGCAAAAAAGCAATTATTGTAACGTATGCAGAATAAAACAAAAGTCAAATTTGGAGATTCAAAGCCAGGACAAATAGTAGAAGACTTGAGAAGCAGTTACTCAAGGAGGTACAGAGGAGAGTTTCACTAACTTGCAGCTTTAAACAGCAGTAAAGGAAGTCTCAGAGGGTGGACAGAAAGTAATAAAGTACAAATAATTTCAGTGAAGTTCACAGAATGCTTCCTTGTGGAGTTTTCAGACAAACTATTCAATGGCATAATTTTGTCCCTCAAATACTGTTTTACAAATGGAGTTTTAACATGAAACATTAGACAAGAGTTTATAAAACAAACAAACAAAAAAATCACATGAGAAATAGGCCAGCGAAAAATAAGCAAAGGAGAACGCCATGAAGTTCTGGGATTGTCTTCAAGAGGAACAGAAATATAAAGCAGACTAACTATTTCAAATTAGGCTTTGATGTATATGTAATAATGCTCCATTGTCAACTAGAAATAATTTCCCTTTAATGAGAAAATCCTTCATATGCCATTTATTTCACATGGGTAATGACCTGGTCTTCAGTTTGGTATGGAATGGCTTGAAAGGGAATGGAATGATGGCCACGGGCAGCTGAACTTCATATCAGCATCTTGCATTACAGCTGAAATGACCTTCATTAGTCTTGAAAAATGGTTGTAAGAGCTTGATCATAGCAACACTGCAACGAGAATTCATGAATAAATGTATTGTAGTTTTGTAACTTTGCCCACAAGTCCATGATCCTACTCCTGATTAAATCACTGAACATGTGGTGGCCTGGGGCTCCTTGTTCTTGAAAATCAGGATGGCACCTAGAATCAATTCCAAATTGAGTCCTTTTTTTTTTTTATGTGACATTTGTGTGTATGTCTTGGGAGAAGGATTATTATATTAAAAAAAGTTCTTTTGGTGGTTGAGCTATTGAGGCTGATGTTGAAGATACCTCCTGTCCAGTTCGGAGTGGAAGAATGATAAAAAACATAAATAGCAGAAGTGGTTTCTACATTTTATTTTATTTTATTCTGTATCTTTTAGTTTATGGCAGAACTTTTTAGAATTTAAATTGATTGTCTCAGTCTTTGTGGTTGTCCTAGGCCCAACAATTACAGATTGCTTCAATATATGGTGTAAGATAATGCACACAAGTATTGACACCACAAGAAGGGAGAGACGGTTGACTTGCTTATAGTCTATCCTTGAGAAGGATGGATTAAATTTATTGCTTTTTTGTATTCCTTTCATGACCTTTACCAAGTCATTAATAGCACAGATGTATTGTCCATTGTAGGTGAATGTGAGTCAGTTGTGCCCACATTGACTGGGGGCTGCACACAGAGCACAGACATAATCATGTGCTGAAAAATCTGTGGGTTTGGCTGTGTCAAGTTCTTGCCTTCATGCTCATGTGGCTACTTGGCTTCTTGTTAGTGCAGAGCGCAGATGGGGCCTGCTTCCATTTGCATGTGTACGTCTGCATAGGTACATTCTCTCTCTTCAGTGGCCCATATGCAAAATCAATATATTATTACTCCATAAAAGGTTACTGTGAGGAAAGAGAAAGTCCATGTTGTGAGGTGATCAAGTATTCTTATGTTTGCCCTGCAAATGTATGAGAGTATGAAAATTCAATAATATTGCTAAAGTGTATTTTAGACCCAGGAACTGTAGTGGAGAGACAGTGATAGATTATGCTGCCTCTCAGAATGCTGTCCCTTTCATATGTTGTCACCTCTCTTTTTCAGCCTTAAACTTGAAATTCAGTATAGGTGAACTTTGAATCAAAGTGGCTGAGGGGAAGGGCTTTTTTTTCTTTTCTTGGGAAAAACTATTTTTCTCAGGAAAAAGTCCAAATTGATCAGTTATAGATGAGCACAAAGTCAGCAGTGAAAAATAAATGCATCAGTGCACTGATGAAGCCCATTGTATATCTAAGACATCAATGCGTGAAATAAAAATAGCAGCCCGAACAGATCTTTTCAGATATCATCTGGCTGTTTTTTATCACTCAATCAGATTTTTTTTTTTAAAGTTTCATCATTACACTTGGGTTTCGAGACTACATAGATATGTTTCTATAGTTTATGTCTGGGTTCATATTGTCTTTGGTTTCTTGCTGCTTATTTGGGCTGAAAAAATAATATTTCCACCAAAAAGACCTTCTATCTTAGTCAAAACATTTTAAAATACTCATTAGATGAGTATTTTTTAAAAGTCTGTGTACAGTGTCCAAAAAACTACATACCTTATGTTTGTGTATATTTTCTGGCCGATTACACTGACAGAATGATCTGAATAAATTTTCCATTCCATGCATGAAAATATAATCAAAATCATTTGTTAGTTGCTGAAAAGCTTTCATCTGTTAGTTGCTTGAAAGTCTTCATTTTGTCAGTAGGGAAACCAAGTAGTTAAGGGCTGAGCATCTTTATCACCTCAGGGAGACCATGAAGGATGAAGGCACTCGTCGTTTTGCAGGATTTGGAGCCCACCTTTTATAAAAGCTTTTATCAAGAGCATACAAAGCTTCTATTCAGGCATTGTTAATCCCGTAGCTCTCATTTTATTGCTGTTCCTCAATGTGTACAGATATTTTATTCAGAAGTACCTGCTAGCAAGAAAGGGTATTGTATGTGGTGCTTAAGAGTGTCATTCAGCTTCCTGAACCACCATAAAAGGTTGGATGGCAAAGCTGGTTTGTATATAATATCTTTCTACTTCTCTATAAAATATAATAAATAAGGCAGTTGCAGTTTCTGTATTGTCTTTGGGACCGAATGACTTTGTCATTTTGTGAAAACAAAACCCAAAGTGAGATAAAAATTGAAACAGTAAAATAGAAATTTTACATGAATCATTGAAGCCTACTTACGTATCTTCATGCTGGTGCATCAGATGACCATGGGATTACTGTTAAGTAGTAGCCTAATCAAATGCCTGGTGAAATCACAGAACACTTGAAGCAGGAAGAGACCTCTGGAGGTCATCTATCTCAACCACACTGCTCAAAGCAGTGATGAAATAGACTTAACTAGAGCAGATTGCTCAGGATTGTGCCCAGTCAGGTTTTGAGTATCTCCACGGTTGGAGACTTTACAAGCTTCCTAAGCAACCTGTTCCAATGTTCAGTCACCCTTAGATTAACAAGAAGTTGTTTTTTGGTTTTTTTGTTTGTTTGGTGGTTTATGGGGTTTTTTTTGTTTTGTTTTGTTTTTTTTTTGGTTGGTTTTTTTGTTTGGTTTTTTTTATGGGATTCCTTTCTGGTAAAGACTGAGGCAAAGAAAGCATTGAGTACCTTGGGTTCTTCCATGTCCTTTGCCACCAAGTGCCTTGCCCCATCAGCAGCAGGCTCATATTTTTTCCTTGTCTTCCCTTTGCTTCTGATACACCTGTAGAAATAGAAACCCTTGTTGCCCTTCATGTTCCCTACTAGATTCACTCCAGCTGGGCTTTCTAACCCTGTCCATCTGTGCATGCTAAGACTGTCTCTATATTCCTCTTGCATGACCTGACTTTGCTTCCACCTCCTGTTTGTTTCCTTTTTACACCTGTTTTGTCAGAAGATCCTTGTTCATCCATGAATGCCACCAGCTTTTGGTCACTGCTGCCAAGGCTGCCCCCGGCCAGTTTTTTCTTGAGAAGATGTAAGGTTCAACAGGGCACCTGTCCTCATCAGCTGGTCAGTCACCTCTGTCAGGATGTTACCAACAATGCACTCCAGAAACCTCCTGGACTGTTTGTGCCCTGCTGTGTTGCTCTTCCAGCAGATATCAGGGTGGTTAAACCCCAATGAGGACCAGAGCCTGTGAATGTGTGGCATATTCCAGTTGTCTGAAGAACGCATCATCTGATTCCTGATCCCGTGGTCTGTAGCAGACACACCGTAACATCACCCATGTTGGTCTGACCACTAATCCTGACCCAGGTGTTCTCCACTGGCTCCACATCCATCTCAGGTAGAGCTCCACGTATTCCCACTGCTCTCTCACATAATAGGCAACACCTCCTCCTCCCCTTCCAGCCTGTCCTTCCCAAAAAGCCTCCATCCATTGCAGTACTCCCACTGTGTGAGCTATCCCACCAGGTTTCCAACATCCCAGCAAGCTGTAGCCCTGCAACTGCAAGCAGATCTCCGATTCCTCCTCCTTGTTCCTCTTGCTGCTTATATTGGTGTACGCTCGCTTCAGAGAGGCACCCAGTTGTGCTGATTTCCCAGGAAAGGTAAGAGAGGTTTCCCTACAGTGCTGTCCTGTAGGCACATCCTTACTTAGGTGCATATGCTTGAGGTATGCTCCTTGATTATGAGGACTCTTGTGTCTAATAAACTCCCCTCACCTTTTGCTTGCCAGTCTGGCCCACCGCTTCCTTACCTGGTTGTTGCTTATCCTTTCCCTCCCCCGTTGGTCTTAGTTTAGAGCAAAGATGTTTTTCCCCCCCTTTTTTTCAGAAATAACTTAATTATATTGCTATGTCTGGAAAAAATATGAATAGTGGATTTGCAACTAAAATGTGTTATTTTAGAAAGTTTTTCAATATTAGTAATTTAAAATAGAATTACTGGATAAAGATTTAAATAAAATGGTACATGTTGAAAATAAATAGTGTTACTTAAAATTGCTTTTGAAGATCAGCCAATAATCTGGTTATCAAAAATTTTGATGGGGGTGAAGAAAGGATGAGCATGTGATAAACTTCTGGGAAACAAATATTAAAAACATATTTTTGTCTGTGCTCTTCTATGTTTCAGCGTGCACAGCTCTGTAGGTTCCTTTAAAATGTTTTTTCTTGATTCACTTCATCATGATTTGAACTCAGCGAGAAGCCACTACTTCATTTTCTTCCTAGCTCATTTTCTTCCTTCTTCCATGTATGAACTGTTTTCAGTTGTGTGTGCAAAAGACACGATATACATAACACTCGTCTGTCACAGATCATCCTAACTGAGGCATTAAATGGTTATCAAGGCTCTCAGAAGCACAGTCCCCCAGTGCCAACTTTTTTTGTGAAGTTTTGAAGATACCAGGGATGAGAAACCATGACCTAAATTTGAATAATGCGTTTAAAATAGTATAGTGTTGTTTATGCATCTTTAAAAACTGTGACTGAGGTTCTTGCAACAGCAACGAATGCTGTGCTTTTCTCCCAGTACAGCTAACACAGAGCTCAGTTAAATTTCAAGGTCTCCCATGTGCTACAGAAGCTAGAGTATCCATAAATTTTATTTAGCTAAATTGAAGTTGTGTTTCACAATTTCTTTATGTATGCATTTCTTTCTTTGTCTTAAGCCTTTTGCCTAATACAATTTAATTTGATGTCCTTAGTTTATGTGTCATGAGAAATATTAATTCTCCCATATTCACTTTTTCTACCTTTCACAGATCAGTAGAATCGCAGAATGGTTTGGGTTGGAAGGGATCTGTAAAGATCATCTAATCCAACCCTCTTGCCATTGGACATCTTTCACTAGGTCAAAGCCCTGTCCATGTCTTTCACATTTGTCTTCTCCCTGTTTGGTGGCCTTGATTCTGATTTTTTCAGTCCAGATAATTAGCCTCTTCCTGCATGGACCCCATTCCATAACTTTTGCTTGTTCATGCCTGCACTTCATTTTTTCTTCACTACATCTTCTCTAGCCATAAATATTAATTTAGAAGAGGAAATGCTACTGTTGATTTCAGTTTATCTTCTAGCAGTTAAATTTAAAAATCTAGAGAAGCTGAATGTTTTAGGTGCTGTTAGGTTTCTGTTCAATGTAGTAAAACTACTGAGAACGTTTTGAGTCTATACACGTTGCTGTATGTCTGAAGTTCTGAAGTAAATTTCACATTAAGAACTTATTAATCATATTAATTTGATTTTTAGTGCTGGAGTCAGGGGTTTGCAGCTCCTGAGGTGACATTAGGTGAGCATTAGTGAGGTTGAGAACTAATTATTCCTTTATGTATGTGCTTGGCAAGGATGCAAGAGAAAATGCAGCAAAAGCAGTTTGCTGCGGCTTCAGAGCAGGAGCCCTTGGGGCACTGTGATGTCTCAGTTGCCTACATGCAAACTGCAGAGGCCCTGAAGTAGAACTATCCCGGCGCTGAACCCTCAGTCAGGTTTCAGGGCAAGGCTAGAGAGGGCTCAGCCCTGTGTTAACAGATTTTAAAAATGTGACTATGAAGAACATTTTGGCTTAGACGTTGGGCCCTTATCTGGACGTAATGTGCTACATGAAGAACCTCACGTTCTCCTCTGGTGAATTCAGGGAAATAATATGTATTTTTGGAGGTATTATTGGATCCCTCGGGAAATGGTACAGAATCTCTGACTTTAGTTGTAGACTTAAATTGAAACTGAAGATTGAAGGGGAAATTCACATTGTAACCGCTCAGAAGTAGTAATTTGTGAACAAGGAATGGTGTGTCATGGAGGGCAAGGTGGCCCAACTGCAGAACAGGTTAAACTGCCTGCAAGCAGGGATGCCAGACTCCTTGTAGAACAGCTTACAGTGGTAGGACTCGTTCCGATGCATTGCTCATTAAATGTTTTTATATTTAAACACAAATGTGTGTTTAATTCACCTGAAATGGTACAATAACAATTCACCAACAAGAGGAGTCCAGTCTGGATGGTTTACTTCTATGTATTTGGTATTAACCCTGTGTAGTCCTATATGCTGTGTACACATCGTGCTTCTCTGGCTGCTGCTGCTACTGCAGCGGGTGGTGCCATTCTGCTGGTAGCACGTTTAACATGTGGTTTCTAGCTACTTAGCCAGGCAAACAGAGCTAAGCTGTGTTTATCTAGTCACATATGCAGCAGAACAAGTGACAGGCTGGAGAATGTGTTTGTGGTATGCTGCAGGAAATAATGAGTGAGAAGGCGGCCTTCTCTCTGGTTTTTTTGAGACCTACTGTCGCTCTACTATTAGTGTGGAATTGTGAGAATCCCAGCTGATTAGATTTGGGTTTGTTAGAAGTTAGTTGGAGTGCCCTGAAGAAAATAGAGGCTTTGAGGCAAAAAAATTATATCAATCTGCAGACAAATAACAAGAAACGATGAAAAGATTTTTTTTTTTTTTTAACTACAGAGATTCCATTTTTCAATATAATAACATTTCAAAATGTTACATGAAAAGTATGCCTTCAGGAAATGTAATCTCAAATGACAAAGGATAGTAGTTTTAATGTAAAAATAAATTACATAAATCATAACTTTAAATGCACTTAATTTTTATTTTAATGTCAATAATGCACATGAAATCTTTGAAATTATTTTTAAAGTAATAAAGAACTGAATGAAAATGTCAGAATTCTTGAGAAATGTCGGTGGTTTTCAGGATTTCTTCTATGATCTGATCAGCTTTTAGGGAAAAACAAATTCAAGGAAGATCTGTAACTTTTTTCAAATGTGATTTCCAACATTATATTCTCATTTCCATATCTATTACTTTCTATTCACAGTTCAACTACAAATGTTAACTATTATCCTGTCTCCTTCAGTGATCTCTGTGTCCTTTTTAAGTTTGCCTGCATCTCTACTTAGGCATATTTATTTCCCATGTAAATATACATGGGCATATTTATCTTCATGTATATACTGAACCTACTTAAGCTATTGCACTATTGCTTTGTTTTCCCCCACTCCTTCTACATAACCGTGCCTGCCCATGTGCATCACAACTGTTCAGTAAAGCAGAAAATCTCACTGCTGTTAAATACTGAATAGTAATTTCTCTTGCTGGTTGAAGTATTTACCTGATTGTACCTACAAAACATGATTGTTCTTCAAGGCAGGGATTCCTTTCTTTATGCATTATACCACTGATGATGTTCACTTTTGTATTTACCAGAATTTAACTTGTTACTGTTGTATTGGCTAGTGTTTAACAGTATTGCTCTGCTTTACCAGTATGAAGAATAACTTGCTGTGGACGTGAGTGGCGTGTTGTGGTGCAGTAATCTTCTAGGATTATTGGCTTGAGGGCAACAACATTCAGCAGTGACAAACTATGGGAATCATCACCTGTTCTTCAATCTGCTGGCACCTGGTTTAAATTTTTAATTTCTATGGGTCTAACGGCTGTCAAAGGACATGCAGTGTGCTGCTTTTAAGACTTTGGTTAGCAATTACAGTTTTATGATCTGGTTTGGAATATTTAGTCATTGGAATGACTTGGTCCCTAGGATAAAGTCTAGATTCTGAGATTAAAAACTGTCATTCTTGCTAGTTCTTGGTAGTAGTAACTCACTTCACTATGTATGCTGTTGAACAAATTCTGATTCACACTTTCCAGTTGGTTGTTACAACTCCTTCAGATGCTTTAGAGTACACAGCAAGGATGCTCTGAAGGGTAGTAAGCCTAACTGACATAACAAGGAAAAGGAAATAAAGCAAACCATCAGTGCCTCCCTTTTGGGACAAGGTGCAAATTGATCTCCTATTTATTTCTTATAAGCCTTCTGTGTCTGGCATTTCTTGCATGTATTTTGTTTGGAAAGTACAGTTAAATGTGCAAGTGATTACTGCATGAATTCATAGATGTAACTTAGAATCTAGAATGTTAAGCAGATGGTTTGATAAGAAGTCTAAAACCAATATTTCAACATCCCCAAGCAAGCCAAATTTTATAAGATTTTTTTTATAATACAGAGTAAAATGCACACTTAGGTGCATCTTTGTGTACGTGTGTATATATATATGTATCTGTACTGTACTGAGATAAAGATCTATTCTGCAAAAGTGGGGCTGCACTTTGGTTCCATGTGGAAAGACTGCACAAAGTTAATGGTATGTAGAAAGCAGAATTCAGCACAAACCGTTCTGGGTGGAAAATTTCAAATATGCTGTCTGTGCAGAAGACCTATTCCTACTGGTCCAAAAAGCACAGTGCTTCATGAACCCTGGTGATTCATTCATTAGTATCATCAAGACAGGTCCACAACTACTTTGGAATGAATGTCAGAGTTGAAGTACTGTGGGAATGTATGATGTGAAAAATGGTGCAAGTTAAGCAAAGCTGTTGATGTAACGTGTTTGACCAGCTTTGAAATAATTAGAAACCAGCATGTAGTCCTAAACCTACCCATCCCCCATACCTACGATTTAGTGCTAAGTGGGAATGGTAAACAGTAGTAAAGCACATTCTTTTGGGCAGAGACTGGGCAATTGTACAGGAAGGGTTAAAAGCAAACTTCCCATGAAAGGATGTTTATTAAATACTATGTGTTGAAGAGGTGAATTTGATTTCAGAAATGGACCTTTAGTTACATTGTTCCAAATTCAGTGAATTGAGTAAGAAATAAAAAGTAGATGTGTCTCAGATTAATCCAATTTGGCTAATATTGCTAATAATGTCAGAACAGTCACCCAAGAATGCCATAAAGATTGATGAGTGCAGAAAGACAAATAAACAGCCTGTCTGCTCTTTTTAATAAAGTTTAAGCATGTACCTTTTATTTCACTTTCAGTGATGTTTGAGAACTAATTTCTAAAGCCATGCCAAGGTTTGAGTTCACTTCTGTGAGTTCACAAACGTTACCAAGGGGAAAACCAACTCAGAATGGAACCTGATCTCATTCTGAAGAAAAAGTTTCTTCAGTTCACTTTGCATTTAGACTGGGTTCGAGAGCTATTAATATGCTCAAGACAGTTTTCTTGTACTGAGTGGATCATAAATGTCCTGATATCATGATTACCTATGCTGGATAAATAGCACTCAGAGGTTATTCCAGTTAATATTTTATTACTTTTACCCATTTATACTAGGTTAGAGGTCACTGCTGTCCTCAGTCTAATCTCAACAGATTTACTGTGAATTTCCAGAGTCTCCAGCCTCTTTGGTCAACGTCTTTTTATATTAACTCTGACCTTGCAACAGGATTTCTTATGAAAACAGATATATAAAATATTTGAGATAACAATAGAAACACCATGGTCAGTATTTGGTGAAACCACTTCAGAGAAAGAAATAATTGAAAGGTAATGCTTGTGTTTGTCAGAATTTGTCAGGTTTTGTCACAACAATTATATATGGGGTTTTGACAAAGATGTCCTTGATGTTAGAAGACTTCACTAGATAACACTTTTAGAACACAAATACAAAGGGGAATTTTTTATCTTTAAATAAAGATTTATTTAAAAATAGGTTTCAAGAATACAGTGCTGTTACTTTACCTATCTAGTACGGACGTAGAATTTGTGGAGGTGTTGCCCAATTTATGAAATGGTGAATATTTTTTAATGGCGTTTTTCAGTATTAGACCTCAAACATTCTATCTAATTATCTTTAAGTATAAATAGCAGAAATAAATTCTGCTTCAGAATAATGAACTTCTTGGTCATGTTTAATTTATTACATGTATTTGAGATATCTTATGTTAAATTGTTAAGATGTTAAGTTGGTTGTCAGGGAGGACCATACAGAAATGATTCGGTGTTGTTGATTTGTAGATAGCATGCAACCTCCTAAATTTAATTTCTGGATGAGACTATTGAGATGCCTTGTCCAACCCTATGGCTGATAGAAATGTGTGTACGACATACAGACTTCCGTTGTGCGTTGTCATATATTCTGCTCACTTTAAGTAATACCTAGAATGAGTCTGTCCTTCTGGCAAAGTAAAATTTGACTACAAAATACAATTTCTCACTTAATACTTTCATGCAGTGTTTTGCCTAAATTTTCCCAGAGTAAAAAATACTTCCACAAATGAATTGGTGGGATTTAATCCTGATATTTTTTAATTTTATTTTTAATTCACTCAAATCCATTTTCAGTTTTTGGTTCTAAATTACAGTGTGATTTTCTCATTGTTCTCATATTATTCTCATCTCATTGTATACATATTATAGTATGTGAATACCGAAACTAGTTTATTACAAAAGAATATCTCCTTTCCTAATTGTGTATCATATAGACTAAACAAATGGTTTTATAGCCATCATTCAGTTTTCAGAGCTCATGTATTTCAAATCTTTAATGACTGCTGCCCTACTTTCTTTTGTGGCACAAACATGATTTGACAATAAAGACACAGAATATTTCTAATCAAAAGGAATATGACTGCAAAGGAAAATAAAATGTAGATACAGTAAATGTCAAACTATGACTAAATTGGACAAGTACAGAACATTCAGACCTGATTTGCTTTAAAGTGTCTAAATCATCAGAATTCAAAAGCTAGTGTTTTGATGGCAAAATAGCCTTTTAAAATGAAATTACTTTCTTTATCCCCAAGGAAATTAAAGTATAGTCGGATTTTCTGTAAAAATATAACACAAATTCACAGGAAAAATACATGTTTTTAAAAACAGAGAAAAATTAAATAAGATAGAAAGAGGTAGTCAGTTCTTAATTTCCTTAATTCCTTCAGAACGAGTCCAGTGGAGTGCTGGAGCTGATGTAATTGCTACATACAATTGAAAGGAAGTATTACAAAATGTGTTCTACTTTTGCTAATTATACTGCAACCAGCCAATATATAAACGAGGAAACGTCACATTGGAATGGGCTCCTATTACACAAAGCACTGGAACATACATACTCTTCACTGTGTCACCTTCTGTCTTTTGATATGTCAGTCCACTGGTTTTTAATGTGAGTTAGGTATTTATTTACTTTCATTTTCTTAGATAATTTCAGCCTTAAAGTTTACCAACTGTTTAAGTGCTTTGATGGATAAGGCTTTATTGAAATTGCTCCTGTATGAACACATGGTAGAGAATCTTGTGAAAATACAGCAATGTAGAGCGGGAGTGAGAAAAAACTAGGTCCTCTTTCAATGAATGTAGAAGCGCAGGGCTTCTGGAAATCAGGTAACTTTAATTTTAAGAGATGAAGCCAAGAAGTCAGTCTCTGTGTGTGCATGTGAAGTAACTACGTATGATGGAATTAAATGCACTAATAGAGTTTGACAGACTGGCACTCCTGCACTTTATCAGAGGTTACTTTTAAGAAAGCTCCTGGGAAATCCTGCTTTGATGAAAGAGTATGGTTAACTTAACTTTCATTTTTAAATAAGAAACTTTCATTTCTGTTTTGTTTATTAATTGTGTAGAATCAAAAACCCTTATCAAAATTCTGACTAACTCTCATCTTCCAAATAACTGCTAAAGGAAGCAATGGGGTACGTTCTGTTAATCAAGTTGCTTTTGCTACGATTTTAGTAATTTTTAAGGAGAATGCTAGTATTTTGTGAATAACATAAAAACATTTACTCTGTCTTAGGAAAATAGGATTTAAAATTAATCTTAGAATCAGGCAGATATAGTTAGAACCCTACACTGGAATAATTCTGGAAATGTTCAGAAATTATAAATAAAATGGGGGCAGTTTTGACGTTCTTTGCAAAATACCTTTCGTTGTTTTAAGTACTCTTTTATTTAATACACTCTTCAGTAATAGATGACAAAAATACCTTTTTTCAAATGAAGAAAATTGTTTGATCTGAAATATTTGTTTTCATAATTTTATTTCAGAGCAAGTACTCACATTTTGGTCTTTTTTCCCCATTCAAATTAAAATACTTTTCAGAACTGTAAAACCCATTGCAAAAAAAAAGAGCTTTTGCCTTCCACATATGACCCCCCCCCCCCAGTATTTTTAAAAAAAATGTGTGTAGAACTTCTTTTTTATTACTCCTTGCTGCATAAGAACACCTATGACCTGTTTTTCTTAACTTTTGTTATGTTCTGATGAGAAGCTTGATTAAGTTATATAGTTAATGAGAAATGAAAAAATGTGGCTTGACATGGAGAGATACCTCATTTAGTCACTGAAGGGCAGGCTAATATTTGTATGCTATGCTAGAATTTGCACTACAGTTCATGAATTGCTGCTGGCAAGAGCTATATTAGGTAGGTTTGCTTTTTAGCAAGAAAATTACTAGTGTGCGTGTGATGTTCTCAAAAGTAGTAAAAAGATGAACAGGCCTGGCTCAAAGGAGATGATAATAACACTTTCAATGAGGAGGGAAAACGTAGTGGTGTTATTGGAATGCTGGTAGCTAATTTTTTATATTAAATGGTTTAAATGCTCCGTTCCATTTATTTCAGTACTCTTCTTGATATGTTTTTTGCATGTAGAATGTTCCATGATTATATTTTCTGTGGACTATCGATTCTTTTTCTGTATTGTTCACTTGGCAGATCATTACTTCAGTAATTCATTTGTTTTTCTTTCTTTTACATTGTTCTTAAAGTGAAAATGGGTGAATTAGACATGCTTTAAGAACCGAAACAGCCAGAATACCCATGAATGTCTAGTTTCTGTCTATTCAGATTAGGTAAAATAAAATATTTGTTTTCAAATAAGTTGTGTAACAGAGAGTGAACAGACTACTGTGAAACTAATCCATCTGTCATATAATGCTACATTACAATATTACATCAGCAGCCCATTTTTTTAAAATGCCAAATGTAATTGATACTGAAAGCTTACCATACTGTAATACAATTATTAAGAACAGCTTTTTTACAAGAGCATAATTTACTGGTAAAAATCTGTTTTGATGGTAGCAGTTGCATTTCTGTATTTAATGGAGTTTAATGCCTCAGACCAATTTAGAGGACCGGGAGAGCTAGAAATTTAGTTTTTACACAGTATCTCAGTTCCCTAGATGCTGAAATATTAGCAGAAGACTAACTTGCCTCTTTCTGTCTTCCCCTGCCACAGGACAAAAAGCAATGCAGAAATCACCAAATTATTTAGCCTTTATCTATTCCATATGTTGGTGAAACACTGAACCAGGTTTCCCGGAGAGGTGGTAGATGCCCCATCCCTGGAAACATTCAAGGTCAGGTTGGATGGGACTCTGAGCAACATGTTCTAGTTGAAGATGTCCCTGCTCATTGCAGGGAGGTTGGACTAGATGATCTTTGGAGGTCCCTTCCCCACAAACTATTCTATGATTCTACGACATAAGTGTTCTTCCTTGCAGTTTCATTGTGAATGGAGAAGTAACCCTGTGCCTTGATCACCTTCCTCATGAGCTATTGTCCAGAGCAGGTTAGAGAACCTCGAAATATACGCAGGCTCATTTTCCAAATCCATATTACATTTTCATATCATTGTTTACCCTGAAGCATTATTTCTGTCAATGTAATTTTAAACATTTCTTGCAATTACTTCTTCCCTCTACAGCATTTAAAGGATAATGATATTGCGTTTTTTTTAAAAGGTCTCCTCCTTGCTCGGCAATAGCTGCTTCTAAAATGATCTGCTGCCGTCATGTGGCTTTGTAATGTTTGGGATCATCTGACAAGCGAGGAAAAGAGATTCCAACCATACAAATTTAGATTTAAAACCATTAGTAACAGATGACGTAAGAAAGCTGTACCAATTTAGAAAACATCTGCTTTGTGGACTTTAGAATTTTGACAATATTTTGGAGTAAATGTAAGTATTCTCCCGAGAAATGTCACTTTTTTTAGGTAGATGAATATATCATGACTCGGCTATAGTTAATATTTTTGTGAATGTTTTTCATTAAGTCAAAATGCACCATTAGCCATCTTTCAGTTTTGTAACTGAGTTAGCTATGTATAAACTAACTTAGTCCTTGTTTTGCATCTCCTACAAAAATCATAGAATGGTTTGGGTTGGAAGGGACCTTAAAGATCCAACCCCCCTGCCACGGGCAGGGACACCTCCCACTGGACCAGGCTGCTCAAAGCCCCATCCAGCCTGGCCTTGAACACTTCCAGGGATGGGGCATCCACAACTTCCCTGGGTAACCCAATCCAGTGCCTCACTACCTTTAGAGTAAAGAATTTCTTCCTAATATCCAAACTAAATCTACCCTCCTTCAGTTTGAAACCATTACCCAGTGTCCTATGACTACACTCCCTGATGAAGTGTCCCTGCCTGTCTCTCCTGTAGGCCCCCTTTAGGTACTGGAAGGCTGCTATAAGGTCTCCCCAGAGCCTTCTCTTCTCCAGGCTGAACAACCCCAACTCTCTCAGCCTGTCCTCATAGCATAGGTGCTCCAGCCTTCTGGTCATCTTCGTGGCCCTCTGCTGGACCCATTCCAACAGGTGCCAAAATATGTGCTTGTGTTTTCTACTTTAAAATCTTAGCCTGTATACTGACCAGGGTACCAGAATCTATCCCGGTTTATGTGGTGTTGTTTTGTTTTTTTTTTCCTGTTGAATTTTGTAATTTTTCATTTGTTCCTCCTTGGAAAAAAATCTGAACCTTGTGAAAATTTTTGTAATATTGTTTTGAAAAACCATTTGGGATCTCAAAGGTCAGGTTTCTAGTTGAGCTTGTCTGTTTCTGAAATATACAAGAGACCCCATTTTTAATGTGAGGACCATTATACCACAAAGGATCAGTCCAACTCTGGAAACATCTTGGCTTTGAAAGAACGTATTTTCAAAATATGTATTTTGCCTAAGAAATGTTATTTCTGTCTCTGGTAGCACGGTTTAGAATCTCGTCATGGCCTGAAATATTCATAAACATTATAGTTTTAGCTGCTTTAAATTTTTTTTGTTTTATTCTGAATGAAGTATTCTTACAGAAAACCCTCTATTAATATGAATAATCTTTCATCAAGGCCTCCTTTATCAAGCTGTGTTTCCTTCTCAAGTACCCATAGTGATGCTTCCTTTTCCTCTGTCATTATAACCAATGTTTCACGCCTGTGATGGAAATAATGATTTTACTGAAAGCAGAGACACAATTTCCAAAATTATCATTGACTTCAGTGGTTTTGAAATTTCACCATCTGGATGTGGTTTTTAACTCCTTTGGATAATCTTTCTCTGGTTTGGTTGTGCAACACTAGCATTCAAGGTTTGAGGAAGTTGTAGTTCTAATTAATTCTAGTTAATAATATCTAAGTTACAAGAAAAACATAAACTAAAATACTTTTCTGTATCTATCTGTAATGTAAACATGAACACCATTCATTTAAAGTGGTAACTTTTGAATAAGTGCATAGATTTTTATATTTTCTGTGTCTGATTGTGACATTTCCTAAATACTGAAAATGCTTCTTGGCTCGGAAAGGCCAGAGTAAAAATAAGTTATGAAGTATTAATAGTATGAAACAATTTGAAAGAATATTTGAATTATTTTTCAAGTGCTTAATTTAAAAAAATACAACCTTTACTCATAATGGGAAAGGCACAGGAATGAAAAGGAAAAGAACTACTTGTATGATTTGTAATAAACTACAAGCACTTTTTAAATGAAATGCTGGTTTTGTTGATTAAGCATATTAGATGCATAAGCAACACAAGAATATGCTTAAAATTGTCATTCCAAAAGCGCAGTTCTAAATCAGCAAAGTGTGCAAAGTGTATCATATTGATGCAAGTTCAGTGGTGAACACAGAGTGGGACAAGCCCAGTAGGACTGTTCATCTAATTAGAAGCAGCTCAGGTCTCAATAAGAATTGCATGGAAGTGGCATGAATTTTCAAATAAATTCAAAATAGCCTAGATTATTCTTAACAAATGACAAATGCTTGGCCTGCAATCATTTAATGTAAGCACAGGCTGCTGGTATATATAGTACCACCCTTGTTTTACAACCAGTTTGGAACGTCACCTATCTGCTGTATTTGACACAGTATGGATAAATAGGAAAAATGAATTTGAATCTTAATTAGAAATTCACAAATCGATAATTACAAATGCAGACATAAAAGTGATGACAGACAGTGCTTCAATACAGAGTATCTTTGGCTCTCCACAAGTATTTTGTTTCAGGACAGAGTATGAACTATTTGCTTACATCGGTGATTTCATACTGCAGAAGGAAAGGAACTAAAGGCAGAGGTGTCGACGTCATAGGTATATGTAGAAAATTAGGCTCTTCAAACTATCTCCATTGCAGCCATTCAATATGATTGGAAACTTTTGTGTTGATTTGTCATTTGATTTTTATGGTGTCAAATAATTACTTCAGCGAATAGAGGTTCTGAAAAGGATGAGACGAGTCATTCTTGTATTCTTTTCATTAAGTTACTCTCTAATTTAATGTTCATCAGAGAGTACTTAGGGCAGTTGCCTGTATTGGTAGACCGGAGAAGCAATATTGCTACTTAGAGGAACGACCAACTGCTTTATTTTCAGCAAGCTCAGATAGTTCATGCATGACTGTCATTATCAGTTTGGTTAATCTTGCATGTTCTAAGCCAACTTTCAGCATTGTACTTCAGTCAAAAATCTAAATGTACTTTTATGGACATGTTTTAAACTTTGTTTTCATCCCAAGTAGGAATGAAGAGTTGAGATAACCCAATTCTGCATTAAATGGAAAATGCTAAAATCTTTGATACAGAGATGTCAGCAATCTCATTTCTACACACTTGGATTTAGAAAAAGAGTTCTCGGCACTCCTGCCCTGAGATGATTAGCTTTAGTTTGGTGAGCAACACTGAAATATTTTATCTGGCAATCAGTTTGCCTGTATCGGTGCTTGTCAGTGCAGCCTCCTGGGATTTCTAGTTCCTGTATTTTGTGCTCTTTTCTTCTCCATGATGCAGCTTGACTAGCTGAACAAAGCCCCCTGGTTCAGTGAGTTGGGCAGCTCTCAGGTGGCACTGTGATGATTCAATTAAAGACAGATACTGCAGTGATTGTTGGCATGTGTAGTCCAGGCAAAGAGCAGCTCACATGGGAAGACAAGAGGGTCTGAGGCTCCTAAAGTGTAACTCTGACAGGGTAGGTTAGCCATTCATGTAAATATACAGATTTTTTGCCTCAGTGAACCACAGAAAAATACTTTCTTACAAATTTTCTCCATCCTGCAATTGCAGGCTTTTTAGCTGATAGAGGTCTCCGCAGAAAATTTGTAGTATAGTTGGCAGTGTGTGAGAGACAGCATATGGAGTACGACGGAGTTTCAGGAGATGAGTACTGTTGAAAGCAAGAACAGTTACAGGTAATTCATTATCAGTATAATATTAGAAGAGATGAGAATATACCTATCTACTCTGTATAGTTAGCACATGTTGGAAAAACGAAAAAACAGCCATTACGTTATAAAGAACCTTGCAGCCTTCTACCCTGGTGGTTTTGTTCAGCCCATGTTGCTTCATGTACATCTCTGCACGGGAGGCTGGCTAAGGAAAGCCTCCTGCAACCTGCTGCCCAGCTGCAGTAATGACCTTGGACTCTGAAATGTATTTAAAGTAGGGAGGGGAAAAAATGTCTAGGGAATCTTGTTGCGTAGTGTAAGAAATTGTTATGTATTGCAACTTCTTGTACTTTGTTCACAAGTTTTGATGAGGTTTGTAGTTAGTTCCACTGGGATATTCCACCCCTACACTTGGGTAAAATGGAGAAGAAAGATTTTAGCAAAATGAACAAAGCTGTAGTGTGGGTGGACCATGATACTGTCAATATAAGAACAATCCCCTCTTCTGAGGTTCAGTAACAAAATTATGCTTAGTTTCATTCTAGTATTCCTGGGTGTACTTTTAATTCTGTGGCACTGAAATTTGTTTTAGTAACAGAAGTCGAATTGAGGTATCTGTAAATGTGTAAGTCAGTCAAGTCTTCGAGTGTTTACCATGTATCTCCTGAACTTCTGTTAGTTCCAAGACCATTTCTTTCTTATTATAGTCTTGTAATCCTTGTATCTAGTGTCCATCTTTATGTGGAGTTGATTTAGGCTTGCTTTTAAGGGAAGAAAAAACTCTTGTCCTGTATTGACAAACTTCTTGAGTTTTCAAATTTTATTGTCTTAGAATTAAAAAACCCACTTCTTAAGAAGCAGTGATGCTGAATTATGGTGCAAGGGGATAATTTTTGCAAGATGTATGGATGATTAGCAATGAATTTCATCTTTAGATTTGGAAATTTAAAGATCAGGGTCTTCCCAAACCACATGGCACTGAAATCTAAGGAACCATAAAAATTCTTCTCCCAGGAGTTGTATTCATTTCACCTAGCCATAAGTAGCTAAAGGAATACTAGTCCTGGTTTGCTGTTTAGACTTTCGCTGTCAATACTGGAGAAAGACAGATACCTTTGGGTAGTGACTGATGATTAAAGATAGAAGAGGTGAATCATACTCCATATGGCAGAAAACTCTTATGATCGTATCAAAGAAGAGAAGCCTAATAAGCATAGTCCTTCAACAGACTTTTAGCAATACTCACAACTGAGAACCATCACCTTCACTTCCCATTTTATACCTTTTAATCTCTCTTCCCCATGGCCAAATACCACTGACACTGTGGGCTTGTTAGTTCTCTACAGGTTCTGCCCCTGGGGTGAGTCATGCTGTCTCCATGCCTACCTCCCAGCGCGTTTGGAGCAATGGTCATTATTAGGCAGTGGCTCCTGTATCCTTTCTATTACAGGATATTGCTGTCTTCTTTCTTTTTGCTTCATATAAGATGCATTGTCACTGTTGTCATAGAGTTAGTCTTTGAAATAGATTTCAGAGTCCTTACATGTCAAGATGAAGACTGCAAATTATCTTCACAATGAAACAAGTGAAGTTTTAAATATTAATGTTGTAAGTTTGGTCTGAGTTGCCTGTGTATCAGAAGGGTAGTGAGGTTTTGTCAGGGTTAGAATTGCCGCACTGGTAAACAAATTTTTTGAAGCATACATTTATTTAGAAATGCTTCTGTGGAATCCTTGCTGCACTTCCTTCTAGCTACACTTTTCCTGTTATTTGTGTGTAATGACGACTGAAAAGCTAAAAGATGTGCTTATACCACTTCCTTTTCTCTAGCACATTGAGCTTCATTTGCAGAGCGATCAGGAGGCAGTAGTTGTTTGTGGATTTGTTTTCTTTGGTTATTTGAGAAGGTTTAGGGCTAAAAAAGATCCCATTGCATTATCAGAGCCAGTCAGGTTTAGCCAGGTAAGCACATAAGAACTGTGAAGGGCTAATTCTGAGGTGAAGTGAAGGAGCTTATATTTCAGTTTTGAGCATCGGGTCAGGTGACTCAGAAGCAAACAATGATACATCACGACGGAAAATTATTATATCAAGCATCAGCTTGTGTTTCCCAGATTAGACTTCTTGAGCAAAATTAGATGAAGATTTTCTTTCATCATTCTAATTAAACTATTCTGCCCTTTTCATTGTTTTAGGTCATTGTTGGTGAATGATGGAGAAGTGCCTTGAGTGCTGCTTCCCAAATATAATTAAATGAAATGTTTTTCAGTGGAAGAGATTTTACTTTTGCTGAATTTAAAGCAGCTAAAACAGAAATAGGGACTATGTATATTGAAAGTTAAACGGTGCACCTGCGTACGTTGGATTAGATGGTTTTGAATCTTTAATTACAACTTTAAAAAAAAAATTGCCCTTTATTTTCTTGTTCTTATGCTTAAGATTTAAGATGATCACAAAACACAAGTGACCTTTTAGATTACCGCACAAAAAGAGACAAGACAAATAAGAATTTTGTAGTCTAACGCATAACATACAGAATCCCGGGTCAACTGTAACTAATTAGGAGTCTGCTGTTGTGTTGTATCTTGTTTCAGAATATTCCCACTCACTTATACAGTAATCTTTCTACACTGAATTAACCAGGCAGTTCACAATGATGCTGTCTGGAATGTGAGCTGCCTTTTGCACAGAGGGTGTTCACTCCTGACACAGAACAACATTCTGAACTAGATGTGCAGGGGAAGGTGTAATTTTGCAGTGCAGACATTCTAGAGCTCACTTTGCTAATCAAAACCAGAGAATTCCCCCAGGGCTACAGGCCCTATCAGAGTTAAGTTTGGTACGCTTTAGATTAAATCTTGCCCATGAAGCATGTTTAGGAAAGCATATGGGAATGTCAGTTAGCAATTTATTCCCTATACCCTCAAAAGTGATTACTGACAGCTCTAGGAATGCTAGGCATTAAATGTTTGCAGTCTTGTGCGTTCCTGAGAAAGAGGTGACTGCATATCACTACCTGTAATACTGTGTTCTAGGATTGTGTCCAACATTTGTAGTAATGCTTATTATAATGCAAATAGACTTTTATCATGTTGCCTTATGTATGAATTGTCTTCTAAACTTTGTCTTAGTCTAACATGCACTATTATTCACTCTGCAGTTCTAGCAATATTCTTATAACGTTACACTGCATGTATGGAATTTATCATCAAATTTGCTTCTGCTGTTTTCCGTAGAGGACCATGTACCTATAGTTATAATTTTCTTTATTGTTTAAAGCAAAAGGTATTCACTTGAGTTTGAGCAACTTTTTATTCATTTAAGGGCTTAATAAGACAGTTTACCAACTGGATTTAGAAGGGGTTGAAACAAGCCTTCACATATTATACGGATAATAAATGTAGGGAGAGATTCCTTTTCATAGGCAATAGTTTGTCTGCTTGACAATTTCTTCAGAACATTATTAATAGCCTTTTCTATTTAAATAATAAAATTCCATGTCAGGTAAGTCATTACAGTGAACATTGGTCCTTTTCTCCTGTTACATTTGTACATTCCTTAGTTCTGAGCAATAGACTCAGTCTTCCACATCTTGCTAACAATATCTACTTCTTGCACGTACTTTCTGGTTTGGACTATGCAGTGGATTTGCGTTCCTTGCGTTGCTAATGTATGATCCATGAGTACATGGAACATGCGAACCTCCAGACGCTCTTTGTATGAGCAGTTGAACTAATTGATTTTGTTTTCAGTTTTTTAATTCATTTTTGTTCTTTTTCTCTATACACCACTGGTTACCCCAGTTCCCATTCCCTTTCCTGTATCTATACAACTCCCCCTTTGGACCAATTAATGCACAGCTGCAACTAATGCTGATTTGCTCTTTGCTGATTTGGGTCATCTGACTTCTGTGGAAAAAAGGTGCATGACAGAATTTTGTCTGTTAGTCTCTTTTCTCAACGCAACCCAGCCACAAACTTTTAATGAATCCTTTGGGAACCTACTGGGGAAACAGAAGTGAGATAGAAATTTTTTTTTTTAAGATTTGACTAATAAAATAATATAAAATGCTCTATCACATAGTGTATTTCATATGGTGGATCTTGGTAATTTAAGAAAAGAGGAAGGATAGTTGCAGTTCATTTTATCGCAATATCATTGAATATTTGAGAAGTTAGATATTGAAAGAAAGAAAGATGGAAGTTATCTAATGTATAAACTTCAGTTACAAAATGTGCAAGAATGAAAACTGGCATTGTCAGCCAATGACTCTATCTAAATATTCTTTGTGTTTTCCAGTAAAAGGGCTTGCTTTCATAGTTCACATGAAACGGAACCTTTGGCTTGGGCATAATTTATAAAATGCCCAGGCCAAATTAGCCTAAAAAATTGAGATGGGAAAAATGAGCTACTGTAAAAATACAAAAAAAACCCCAGCAAAATGATTTTAAACATTTTTATACCTACTGCATTACCTACAAAAACGTCTTTATGTTTCTGGCTCAGCTGTTTCCAGGGATGTAAAATTCCATCACGTTGTGTTTTTTTCCTCATCTCAAAAGAAAAGAAGGAATTTTTTATTTGAATTTATAAGCTCTATTTTTGTTTTGTAGAGCCTTTTTGAGAACTGTATCAGTCCTCTAGAAGGCTGTATGAGTTTATTTTGCTTTTATATATGGTACAATACCAGTAATACAATCAAAACATGAAGATCTGTATCCAGCAATGATTTTTAATTACCTTTTTTAACTACTTTAACTAAATCTCTTTGTTCTACATTGGTATTTCTCAAGAGACTTTGAGCACATGCATTTTTTTATTCTTGTACATGAATAAATTACTTGCATTTTTTTAGCCTGTTCAATAAAACTAAATATAAATGATAAGTTAAAAAAGAAATAGCAGGAGCGGACCTCTCATTCTGAGATATTGATCTAGGATTTATTGGAGAATTTATTTTAGGAAATAATTCTGGATTTTTTTATTCTTTCTTTCTTTTATTTTTTTTTTCCTCTGTGTTCAGATGGAAGACGTCATAGCCCGCATGCAAGATGAGAAAAATGGGATTCCTATTCGTACAGTCAAAAGTTTTCTTTCCAAGATCCCCAGTGTCTTTTCTGGTAAGAGTGAATTTTATACTATTTAAAGTTTCTACTCTACCTTATGTAACGGGATGCTCAAACAGAAAACACTTTCAGCTGCGTGCTGTGGGGAATTCAGAGTCATCTGGTCTGGAGGAGACGTTGACTATCCTTTGAATGCTTTAACGATAGAATTTTTTGGGTGTTCCTTTCACATTGGAGTGGGCTTACACAGAGATGTTTTTGTCCTGCAAATTAACTGAAGGGAATACTTCATTTACTAGAAAAAGTCAATTATCAGAAGGTGGCAAGATTTTTATTGCAGGGTTTCTGCATTTCAAATATGTTTTTTAGCCTGTTTTCATGGCAAGTATGAGTTTAGTGTACAGGCTAGTACATGAAGATAAGAACTGCCATAGCAGCAGCACAAAAGGAAAATCATCACTGCAGTCTGTAGCTGATGTTGAATTGTGGCTGTGGACATTTATTACAACGTTTATAGTCTGCTTTTGTAGCTGGCTGCCTGCATCCAAGAAGCTAAGACTGAGATGTCTGTGGTGATTTGCAAAAGAGCTGTAAACTTTATAGCTAATCCAAGTCAGTATTGACGTATGCACAAAATTCTGTCCATTTATTACTTAGCTAGTATAATATATTTATTATTTAAATATTTTTATATTCATTTATATATGTGGATACGAATCTTTCTGTGCTACCAATGCATATGGAGTTCCTTTGAAATAGATGCCATTGTTGAACCTACTTTTTCCATACTCTGGTAATACTTGCAATTTTTGTAATGGAGAAGATAATCCTTACATAGAAATTATCTATAGAAGTTTGTACTGTCCAGAACAGCAAGAAGAATTCTATACCTTAATTTTCAACCTTTGGAATGTTTTTGATAGTGAATAATTCTGGCACAAAGAAGGAAAGTGTCTTAAGACTGAACAAAATGTCTTTAGGATTTTAGAAACTACTTATACAAAAACTAGCTTCTGAAGAATGGACCTTTATTTCCCATAAATTAGTACAGCATGGTATCCTATTAAATGACTATATCTACTTAAGGCTGACTACATTAGCAAAGTCAGCCTCGGGAATGGTATCTGAATTTAACTTTTTAATAGAATGTTGTGATTATAATAAATAGGATGATGTGATTATATTATCTCATTTACCTTGTGAAATTTTGAAAAAATTATGAATTCTATTGATTTATATTGCATATATTCATGAAGAACAAATAAGTTGCTTGTTGATATTTGTACATTCATTTTTGTGAGCGAACTGCTTGAATTCAAACACACCATTTTTGTTTGATTTCTTTCTTGAAATCTTTCAAGAATCATTTACTTATCTATACCTCATTATATTACTGGGCAGGCACTGGAACAGCCTGCCCAAGGAGGTGGTTGAGTCACCATCCCTAGAGGTGTTTAAGGAACCTCTAGATTTGGCACTTCAGGGCATGCTCTAGTGGCAGAGATTGTAGGTTGTTTGGTTGGACTCTATGATCTCAAAGGTCCTTTCCAACCATGAAGATTCTATGATTCTATGATTATGCTTAAAATGAGTTTGCAAGCTATTTGATGAAAAAGAATACAAACCTTTAGATGGTGTGCTATTTGCTATTCATATTTATATGTACATTTAGGAGTGTATCAGATTGACTTTATGCAGCGAATTTATCTATGGTGTAAATTCACTGGAGGTGGTGAATTGCAGACTAATTTGGATAATAGCATTCCAGTCACCTACAAGTAGGTGAAATGGATTGTGAAAAAAAACGCAGTCCTTGACTGAGCTCCAGTATATTATATATGCCAAGATAAAAATCTCTGAAAAGAAGGGGGTAAAAGAAAATCCTGTTAGCACCTATCCTGATTCTATACCTCATTCCTTAGTGCTGAGAGAGTTTTCCTACTATTTAGCATTAATGATGTTAATGATCCTCATTTGAGTTCTGTATCGAAAGAACTCTATGTAAATTTATACCTCTTTTTATGCAAATATCTATGGTGAACAACTTAGTATATGACAAAGTCTTTAACAGAAACGATGGGGCTTACTATATATAGAAATAAACCATTATTGGAGAGGGAAAAATGCATCCTTGTCTAATTCCACATGGGAGTCAGCATAAAAGAATCAATGGAAGTACAGCATTAGGAGCTGACTACTGTGCCTTTTACTTGTGCTGCCTGCAGACCTGCAACCTGTTGTGCTTATTCGTGAACATCTGTGGTGTATTTTAATATGCCATGACAAGCAAGAATAAATACCAAACAGCCCAGAATTATTCTGCTTGTTGGGTCTGATGAGCTAATGGTTTCATTGCACTCAAAGCTTATTTTACACCAAGATCTGCATCATTCATTGTTGCAGAACATATATTTGCTGTCTCCATGCCCAACTTTTTTTTTTTTTTTTTTTTTTTTTTTTTTTTTTGAGTTTGAGTCAAATAACTACTACAAGTGGCTTTTTCAGCATAATTCTATCTTGACTCATCCCGACTCTAGCTCACTGCCTTCTGGGGCCATTGTAACAGTATACTGTATGCTTATTATGATTTCAGCCAAAAATGTTTTTTAGTAAAAGACCCTAGCCTTTCCAGAGTCTCACTAAATTATCTCATCCAGCTAGTGTTTGTGAGGGTAAGTACAATTAGGTCTTTGAACAGAGAGAACGTACAGTGTGCTGTAGCAGATGGTCTTTGTAGTGATGGTTCACCTCAAGCTGAGTCACCCACAATCTTACATGCAAGTAGGCTCAGACTGGATGCAAAAAATAGATTAATTTGCATGGATAGCTTTACAGAAAACAGACTAGTATACTTATGTACCCTAATACAGGTTTGCTAGATTGTATTTTAGATCCTACACTGGTCACTGTTAATGGAAATTCTGCTGGAAATGGTTTAATCACCTTAGTCTTGACTGCTTAAGCTTATAAGCAATGCTATGGTGTAAACCATAATTGCTAGAGTAATAGCTTCCTGTCTTTGAGAATGGAATAATCTGTTTTTATTATGAAAAATATAGTCTGCTTATTCCCACTCATATTATAATCTTGAGTGTGAGAATTGCACCAGAGATTGCATTCTAAAAATTGCATTGTTCTAAAAGTGTATTCTCTAGCAGAGCCTGAACTATCTCTGAACTGAACTGATTATACATCAGGTGAACAGGAAGTTTCTTGAGGGAGGGGTTGAGTCAATTTTCTCAGTAGCTTTAAGCCTTAGTTACATATCTGGGCATCTAAACCTGGGCTCAAAGATGGCACTGAAGTAGTGTCTTGTGAGGTTCTTGGGAAATCTGACTGTTTAATGCCAAAATTTCTGTTATCCCTCACTATGGATCTAAGTCACTTTCTATGATTAATGCTGATGACCACAGTCATGTGCACTCAGTTTTCAGAAGGCACATGTTTAAAATAGTGGTTGATGGCTGACTAGACTGCAGTAATGCAGGACCCCCTGTGTGCCTGCAGTGTAGTCATAATTATGTTATTCATCAGATATATATTGTGGCTTTGATTTGAAACTTCAAAGACTCCAAGGGAAAAAACAGGCAGGAGAGTTTGCTGTTTCTATGTGATTATGCATTTTGATGAACAAAAGAAGGGCTTGCTGTTGTTGTCTTCATGGTTTTAAAGTGTTTTGGAGGAGGGAAGAAGATAGTTTATATAGACATCTTGCCAGTCAACAATAATAATTGCATGAAGGTTGTCATGTGCATTCTTTACTAACACTGATTACAGCATTAGGAATAAAAAGAAGGCAATTTGCCTGGAACATGGTTCACCATTAGGCCTGGAAATGGATAAAAAAACTTGCTTGAAATGATGAATGTAGGGAGTCTGACATATGAATCATAGGGATTAGAAGGAACTCTAAAATATCATTTTTATTTTTACTAAGGAGAGAAAGCAAGTAAATGCCAAAGTTTTGCTGTTCGCTTTCAAGCAGAAAGAAGCATTCAGAGTTTACAGATAAAGCACTGCAATAGTTTAGGGTTTATTTTGGGGGTCTTTGCGGGGTGGGCTGGTCAGTATTAGTACTGAAAGTTTCATAAGTAATCATAACGTGGATATTTCATTAAGACAGATGTAGTGATACAGTGGTGTCCTACGGTCATTACAGTATATCAATGTGATGCTTTATAGGACTTTAAAGTGTACAATACTTAGATCTGTTTGGTGATTAATAAAATCTGCGGAGAATGTGCCAATGGTGTGGTGTGTAAGGGTGAATGAGGGACACTAGTGTTTTTATTCAAGGAGAGGGGAGAACTATAAGAAATGTAAGTTCAATTAAAGAATACACACAGAGACAGAATAAAAAGTATTCAAGGAAAGCGTGTTCACACTAGTTGTTACTGGCGGTTTCTGATGCATGGCTCAATAATTTTGGAAAGTAGTCACAGCTTGAACCAACAGAAATAGGAGAATGAGATCAGCAGAAAGGTGTTTTTCTTAACATCTCCTTCTGAGTTAAAGAGAAAGTTAAAAGATTCACTTACCTTTCCCAGGAAAATATAATCCATGTGAAGTCTTTAGTTTTTTTCTCATTCTTAGATGCGAAGCTGATATTGTGCCTTTTCAATATAGACATTGCATTTTCCCATTTTTTTTAAGATTACTGCCATCATATGCCATTTTTATTCATCGTTTTTCCTCATCTCAGAAAATGCTTATTTCTTTTCTACCTAGGGAATTGTTAAGATAATGAGATGTCGCACTTTGATTAGCAAATGTATTAATATAATCGTTAATTATCAGTCTTTATTTAAGCACTACTAGTAGTGTGCTTGGTAAAAATAGAGAATGTATGTGTTTAAACATAAAAAAATCCTACTGAAAAGCAGAGCAGCAGTCTCAGTAGCCTGGTCAGATGTAGTGAGAGACCCCAGAGGAAAGCAGTGTCATAGTAGCTCATCTCACCCACAGATCACAGGTGGGTGAGCCCAAGAAATGAGTCACAGGAACTACCTGCAACAGTATTGCTTGCTATATAGAGGCAGGCGGCAAAAAAATAAAGAACGATACAGTGGGAATTGGATGACTCAGGGGACTAATAAGAAGAAAGAGAGCGTTTCATCTGTCATTAGTTTTGATCTTTCAAAGCTGAGTAATGAGTTGTTAGCATCTGATGACTTTTCAGTGCTGGATGTGAAACGAGTTGACAGGTTTATCCACTTCAGTACTGGAGATGACCTACCTGAAATACAAGATAAAAGAGAAAGCTCTACTACTTGAATTGACAGAAAAAACCACAAAAGCATAACACCTCAATCATCTGGTACCTCTGCAGCAGCGTAATGTTGCATTGTCGGTAAAGACAAGGATTTTGGAATTTCCATTTTGGATACCTTTTCCAGAATAAATTAACTATGCGGGAGAAACTAGGATTCCCATTTCCCAAACCTCTAATTTTATGGACCACTTTTTTTTCTTTCCCCTCCAGTGTCTCCAGTGTCGGGTTGATGGCAGGTTCCTACTTAAATGTTCTTCCCTTTCCTTCATCCCCCTTTCCTCACATTCTCCTACAGGTATAATTTAATCGTAAAATCATTGCTGGTTTCTTTATGCCAAATCATCCTCTTGTTATTTGCAAACAGAACCTTCAGAGTTAAAACTGGAAGCTCATTGCCTTGATAGGGTTCCAGTCTTAGTAAAATGCTTTGATGAAAAGATCTCTGTCAGTACGTGAGGGACAGAACCTGGCTCACTCCCTCTTCTGTGCCCGTTCAGAAGGGCAAATATGAGCAAGGACTTGCTTTACAGTTTCACTTTTCAAAGCAGAACTTTTGAGAATAAAAAGCTAATAATCCTCTATCCCCAAATGAATAGTTGGTTTGAAGTTAAAGCACCAATCTCTCTTCTGTGTCATTTCCATTCATCACTTTGTCAGAGTGTCTGATTTGCATTCAAATGTTCACAGTCTTTTGGGAGTGGATATTTTTAAGGAGAAGGCTGGTTCTCCTATTTATTGATATCATGTTCATGATTTTTAGAGTCATGAGTAGAAGAGATTGACTAAGTGGCGCCATAAGATTGGACATAACAGTCATTTCAAAGTGGTGAGATAATTAACTGATTAATGAGTGGTGCTTTGTATGCTTTACCATTTCAGAAAACCAAAGTAGGTATTTGAGTACTGTCTGCATACCTTCACCTCCTCTTTCTGTTTGTTTGCCTGTCTCTCTTGGCCGCATCACTGGGATTGTGACTATGGCCAGGGAAGAGTGCTCTTAAGCTGCTTAAAACTTGACAGAACTTTTGTATTTTTTGGAAAATCAGCTTTGTGACAGCGCTGCAGTTGTGAAGGTGAGAATGGCCATGTGACAAGCTGTGGTGGGCTGGGATCAAGTAAGAGCTGAATGCTCTTATTCACTTGAAAAGTGAATGAAAGAAATGAAGATCTGTTTCCAATAACTTTAATGCTCCAAGATGATTATGCTCTCCATTTTCACTTTAAGGCATGTGTTAATATCAGACCTTTAATAAATCACTGTCAGAATTAAAAGCTTTTCAAAATGTGAAAGTATTTTCATTGGTTATTTTAAAAAGAATGACATATTCTCATTTAAAAGTTATTGCTTCCTTCTAACCAACCAACAACAAAAAATTGTATTCATATGTTTACCTTTCAGTTCAGTGGTGATTGCCATTGGGAGCATTAGTAAAAAGAAGAAAATACAGTGAGGAAAGTCTGAGGCAATTTTCCAAAATTGTTGAGGAAACTGAAATATACTGAAAACCCATTGAAGTGTCTTTTAAAGTAATCTGTGTGCAAAACAGTCATCATAAATGTCAGTTCCCTTAAAATCAGCAGATATGAAAAGCTTATTTTCACAGACATTTGCAAAAGAAATAGGTCTGTAAGTCATGCATTGATGGCCAAAAAATCTTAATAATTGTTCTCTTGTTGTGAGATGGGAGATTGCTTGGAACATTTGTCTTATTTGTTGTTCATCCACATGAAGCGCACAGTTTGAATTAGATGATCCCCAGTTTCCCAAATGCTTTGTAAGGCCTTATAGCTCAGCATGTTTTGAGAGAAATAGCCCTGGGGCTTGTTGATCGTAGATACAAATTTGTTCCTAACTTTTTCTACTGTGTTGTTTTGTCATGAAAATACTTCCCTCCCTTTCCTACACCACCTTCTTCCTAGCATCCTCGTGTGTAAGTTTTTGCCAGTGTTTTTAGTGGAACGGGGTTGCGCCTTTGAAGTGTGAATACTTTGAAGAGGAGTACAGCAAAACCTGCTGCTTTCACTATGGACAAAAATGTATCTAGTTTGCTCCCCTTGACACATGGTCTCTGGACACTGGACATGTAACATTCACAGAAAATGTGGGGTGAAAAGGGAGACCTGAATCAGCCTCACTCAACCTGAAATTAGCGGGAATTCTGCAATCATGCCTTCACTTTAGGTAGTTTGACATATTTTTTTTCTGGCATAACACCTGTTAATAATTGTGTTTTGTTACGCTGTTTTTATATGAGCAACAATGAGTAGTACTTTCAGAAAACAGAGAAAATAACCCCCTCCAACACACACATAAACATACATAGCATGCCTCTTTATGCATTATATATTTGCCCATGGAGGCAGTGCATAATATATCAGCTTAAAAAAGCCCAAACTTCTAAGCTCATATAAACAGCCTCTGTAGTAGTGATTAATAACTTAGGTTCTCTAAAATCTGTTATGTGCATAATCAAAGCCTTGTAGGAAGACAAGACTAGAATATGTCTAAGGAAGAGCGACTGTATAGAAATATACTCAGGGATCCTATGAAAATCATTTTCCTTCATGGCTGTCTCTTGGAAGTCTCTTAGAAAGAAGTACTATTGATGTTGCATAGCAATGATTAGAACCAGTGAAATAAAGATCAGTAAGAATTTTCCTGGTACCGGTATTTTAAGTAATTGTTTTAATTAGGAAGCGGAGCAAAGTATACTACTTGACTCCATTAGTTTATGAGGTAATTCTATGACGATAGAGCTGTTTGTTTGTTTAAATCACATTGGATTTTTTTCACAGAGCAATTCAAGGTGCACCAAAGAGAAGTGTTTTCTGACAAGGAAGAGTCACTACTGTGTTTGCTGTCACTAATTTCTGAGACTGTAGGGAAATTTGCTGCTCACGTTAAGAATGAGCAGAGGAAGTGTATAACTGAAGACAAATGAGGTCCCCGCATGAAGTCCTTGTTGAGTGTTAGTAGTGGTCTTACCAAAATGTGAAATCTGTTTCATGATATGCTTGGTAAACAGTCTTTGGGAACTATCCCGGAAATGAACATCCACTTGAAGACAAAAATAAAAGAAACCCAATCTGGTTCCTCTAAGGTCAGAACCCTTGAGTCCAAAAAGTATCTGTTGTCTTGCCAAAAATCAAAACTTTGCAATAGTACCTAGGATTTATAAGTGTGATTTTGTATGAGCATAATGTAATCCTAAAGCTGGGAATATACGTTAGTAGTTTGGATCTTGAGTATATGGTCAATTAGAATGCAACAAAATAGTTACAGAGAGTATCTGTCTACAAGGCTGTAGTTAGGTAGGTACTGTAACGGTTTTATAAATAGAGACAATAGATATTAATACAATTACACTGTGGAGTACACATTCAAAAATATCCAACTTTTAAATTTATGTGGCATTTTATACTGTTATTTAGTGGCATGGTTTTGGTTGACTGGTGACTATTTGTTAGATGCATATAGGAAGCAAAGTAGACATGTGATAAGTATTGCTGGTACCGATACAAATAGCATATTATTTAGAGGTATCCTGCTAGGTGTAATACTGTGTGAACATATACATTTGCTTTTCTTTTTAAGATGGTATAAATGCATCTGGGATAGTAGTTCCCTATTCCTCATAAAAGACATCTAACATTGACTCATTTTGTGACCTTTCAAGCAACATAATTGCTTTCTGCTTCAATTTTACCATTTTAGTATAAGAAACTGTATCTTACTGTTTTTAAATCCACTGTTTTAAAGTGAATTGAAATATTTAAATGAACTGCGTGCAAAGAGAAAGTGGTGCATTATTTGCACCTGCCATTCAATCTGCCATTTTTACAGCCAGGTACCTATAGTTGGCCAGCAGTTAAAATAATCAAACTAATTACAGTCATTCCCTGGAGAATGTGCTCCTTAAACAAGAAATCAAGTTAGCAGGGTTTACAAGATGACTTGTGATTTAGCTCTTTATTTGTTGGTTCTAGCTATGAGGAAAAAGATAGTCATTGCAGTTGTATCAGAAGACTGCAGGCTTGTCTTTGCAAAGGGACAGCAAGGAATAAATTTGAATAATTGTAATTGTTTCTATTGCTGCTCAAGTTATCCACAGACTAGTTTTGCATGGTGCTATTATCAAAGAATATATGTTCACTTGTTGTGGTTTAACCCCAGCCGGCAATTAAGCACCACACGACTACTTGCTCACTTCCCCTTGATGGGATACAGGAGAGAATCAACTCATGGGTTGAGATGAAGTCAGTGTAATAGGTTAAGCAAAAGCCACGTGCACAAGCAAAGCAAAACAAGGATTTCATTCCCTACTTCCCATCGGCAGGCAGGTGTTCAGCCGTCTCCGGGAAAGCAGGGCTCCATCACACATGACAGTTACCTGGGAAGGCAAACACCTCACTCTGAACATCCCTGCCTTCCTTCTCCTTCCCCCAGCTTAAACGCAGAGCGTGACGTCACATGGTATGGTTGGGGTCAGCTGTCCTGGCTGTGTCCCCTCCCAACTTCTTGTGCCCCCCCAGCCTCCGCGCTGGTGGGGTGGTGTGAGAAGCAGAAAAGGCCTTGACTCTGTGCAAGCACTGCTCAGCAGTAACTAAAACATCCCTGTGTTATCAGCATTGTTTTCAGCAAAGCATAGCCCCACACTACTATGAAGAAAATTAACCCTATCCCAGCCAAAACCAGCACAACACTTTATAACAAACGTCACCATAACATCAGGATTTTCCATGTTAGTGGGATGTCATTTCATGACCCCCACCTCACTGCAAGTAAGCTGCACTCAGTCTAACTTCGCTTTACTAGGAGCTAGTGTGTGTCTGGATTGTCTGGATCTTTTTTCCCGAGCAGTTGCCTGTCACGGGCCTATCTGAGTGTTTGTTTCAGTTTGGACATGTTTATTGAAGTGATTGATCATGACACTGACTGAACAGTCCATTTGGTCTGTAGAGTGTATCTGCATGCATGAAATGTCTATTTGTCAAGGATGCTGGGTATTGGTGATGGTAAGAGAAGCAGAATAGCAAGATCTGAGTTATCCTTTCTTGGTTATTACTGCATGTTGGGAATTAGCTACCTGATAAACAACAAAAAAGTTATTAAGGATTCTTGCTTTTTCTAGAGTTGGCAAGACAACACATGCCACAAGAATTTGAAATACTAAAAACATTTTCCTCCTGACTTAGGACAAGAAGCTAAATTCTCAGCTTTCTATGAACCAAAACTATCAGGTTTTAATTTTAAAAAAAAATAAAAATAAATAATATCCCAGAGGAGAATGAAAAATAGGAAGTTTCTTTTTGGAAAACATTGAAAATGGACACTTAAGACTTTTTAAAAATTTCAGCTGCAACAAACAGATTTTCCAAAAAGCCCGCCTTTTTGACACTGGAAAATGTCCTGAAGAAGTTCTAATATTAATTCCTGCCAGCTGTGTTCCTGACAAAAATAAGATACATTAAATTAGAAAGTCACCCACACAAGAAGTAAAGGTAGTTCCATGCAGTTTATTGTGATTGGAAATCTATCATTATAGAAATAAATGGACTGTAGATACTTATTAATTTTCACAAATTATCAAAATAATTTTAAATGGAGTAGGAGGATCAAGAACAATGTGTTAACAGGAAATAAGAGCGCTCAAATGTGTGATGAGTGTCACTTACACTGCTGCATGCATTTTGGCAGAGCCTGTTATAGGATGCTCCTGAGCTTCACAGTAAAGGTCAGAAATTGACCTTATTGTTTAAAAATCTTCTTTCTAGTCTTGGCAGTTGGAGAATGAGCCTTGATGTTACAAAAGAAGCATGTAAGCCAGCAGGAGTTATTCTGTTTTCCATGATCCCAGCCCCACAGACTCAGCAGTCCCTGAGGCTGGAGGATGTTGGCAGCTTTGAAGGTACAAAGCCCAGCGTTCCTGCCGTGCACCTTACTCTTTGCTTCCCACACAGCATCCGTCTCTTTGCCACAGGGATGGAAGATCTCAGTGGGGATGCTCTTGGTTTACTTGTTAGGGAAGATCACTGGAGTACATGCTGCTTCCCTGCGCTGCTCCACAGAGCGAGGGCGTAGACCACAGTAGGAAATGGGCAGAGCTGTTGCAGCAGGTGCTGGGAAGTCAGAAGGTGCAGGCTGTTGAGTTTGGTGTCTGAGGAACAGAGCAGAAACCCAGGACTCTTCAGGAATCCAGGCAGAGGGCACAAAGAAATTATATACAAGGTCCTCCCTTATTGGCAGGAAGGAGGACATTGCCAAGGCTTGGGTAGGGGAGTCAAATTGTAAAGCACTGAAAATATTAAAAAAAAAAAAAAAAAAAAAAAAAAAAAAAAAAAAATAAAAAGGAAATGAGTATTAACCTCCCCTCCCCATACACAAATTTTGTTGGATATTTTTTATTGTAAGGCCTGGTAGTGCTTGAGTGTAGAAGCAGGCAAGTGGGTATTTGATGGGTGTTTCGCTGTTAGAATAATGTAAGGTCTACAAAGGGTTTGAGGTTTTGATGAGAATTTGGTTCCATTGTATCATATGAAGAACACCAGACATGGAGTATTTGCAGCAGACAATTCAACCACCTCAGCCCTTCCTGACATATTTACACTTTGAAGGATTTTGACAAAGTGCTTCGAAAATAAAAAATCTGTTCTAAAAACTGTATATTTTTTTTTTACAGACTTACAGAAGGGTCTGTAATCTTTTGTACTACAATAGCTATACATGTAGTTTTCATATACAAACACCAGCAAGGTATATGCATTTCAGGTATTTCAGTATACCCACTTGGATCTCAATTTAGCCATCAACGCATGCAAATATTCCTTTTATGCATTAAATTGTCAAAAATTGCATGGGAGTTAACCATTTAAAACTGCTGCACAGCTTTCTGACTTGGGTACTGAATATGTAACAGGCTTGAGGAAAATACTGAGAAGGTGATCGGCAATTAGGTTGTATTTTTCTTTCTCTTCAGAGCCCAATACCATTTTTAGTATGTACATGAGGAGGTCTCATGGGTATCAGCACCCTGTGTGCTTTTTTGATGCCCTTTAAACTTTTATAATCAACTGCGAGATAGCTAAAACGTGGAAATACTTTATAGACCTATAGACCTCTGTAGACTCTTTACCTTTTTGTCAAGACTGTCTTCTTGTAAGTTTGGGACTTATTATCGAAGGAAAGGCCTGCAGGTCTTAAAATAAGTATATAGTAAAATGCCCAGTTGTTGCCTGAGCTACTTTTTTTCTAGAACAGGGACTATTTTATGAATAGAGAAAAGTCACTGGGCCAAACCTGCCCGATAATGGTTTGTTTACATAAATTCCACCTTCTGCTTTTCTTCCCATCCCTCTCCTGATTTTTTCTAATTGCTTTCATCAATAATCTTTTCAAGTTGAATTCTCCTTGCTTCCATACTCTTCAGAGAAAAAAAATTCTTTGTTCTCTATTCACTTGTTTTCTGAGTAGTAGTATTTTTGTGTTCCTACTATCTGAATTCTAGAAGTGGGTGTTTTTAAACAATTTTATCAAGTCCTTTCATACTTATAAAGGCATCTATTCAATAGAACAAATCAGAATTCTGTCTTAATGAAAGGTGGAGGTGGAGTGACTCATCTCTTTTGTTTTTGTGCCTGGGGTCAAATGCAGTTTTACAGAAATACTTAGGCCTTGCATGTTACCTACATCTTTTCAGACTGTTGATATATCATGTAAAATATTTATCATGAGTTCGAAAATGACAAGCCACAAAGATATAGTTACAATGGTTAGTATTTGCAAATGGATGGCAGCTGCTCTGCTTGTGCTGTGGGTTGGTTGCTCTGGACTGGAAGTAGAAAATATGGTTGTGTTACTAAGAACATCATGTTGTTCAAGCAGGACTTAGGAGGCTAATCTTGATTTTGTGTCATGCTTACATGGAAGCTTCTGGCAAGCATGGTGTCCCCAGACTCTGTACCATTTAAAGGCCAGTAATTGAGTCTATTGTTCCAGCAAATGCATGGAAAATTGATCATAGTAGCAATTCACCCTTCTAGGACAGTGGCTGAAAGTAAATAGGAGAATGTAGCTTGTCTCACTTTTTTTCTCTAGGTCTTAAAAATACAGTTATTCATGTTTAAAAAGAAAAAAAAAACCCCAAACAATCAAAACCAAACAAGTGGGATGTCCATCTTTCTCTGTGTTTTAGTCAGAGCTCTTTTCTCCTTTGGGCAACCGTGCAAGGGACAGGGAACACAGCTTCAGCGAGCAGTGGTATGCTGTTGAACTACTGAGCAGATACCATTCAGCAGAGGTTGTCCTGAGTTCTGTCAAACCAGCAGGCAGGTAATGTATGCATGAGTTGGATGGTCTAATATATTGTTTAATTTCATGTGACGTAGCTGAGATTTAGGACACTGCTTATAAATTACCTCTGCAATGGGTTAAACGACTCCTGTAAATTGGTGTCAATTAGCAAAATTCTCCTCCTTTTATTCTGAGAGGTGATGTCCTGTGTTTAATCCAACCAGTCACCAAATTGGTTTTGAATTTAGTCTGAATTTACACTTTTTTTGATGATGCTTAAGCCTGTTATTTCTAATCATTAATGGTGGCATATGAAATAAAAGTAAAATTAAAAAAAGCATCTGAAGAGCTTCACACAGAGACAGCTATATTGAAATGGAATTGTATATTAGGCAGAAGAAAACCTTATAGGGCAGTTGATGAGCTATGAAACACATGCTATGGTAGGAGGCTAGAAGTATACCATTTTCAGAGAAATTCTAAAACTGAGAATAAAATGAACATCAAATACCTTTTGAAAATGTATAAATGTATTTTAGTAGAGCTAAAATAAATTGATACAGTAATAAATTTAAGCCACCATGCTAACTGTAAAGTCCCAGCTGAGAAACAGAGGACCACCTATGTTTTAGGCAGGGGAAAGGGACTTGTGAGCACTCCGTTACAGGGAAGAATTGCAACAGACAGTGAGTTGGGAAGATGGAAGGCAGAATTAAAGATTTTTTTAATGAAAGGAGGAAGAGCATTGTCAGGCACTACTAGTTTAAAGGCTCCAAACTGCTTGAAGATATTTCCTTTATGATCAAAGGCATTGCATGTTTTTGGAAACAGTATCTGTTTGGATTATTTGGGAACAGTAGTTATTTATTTAGGGATCAGAAAATAGAAAAAGCCTTCCCATGAACATAAATTATTTAATGTGGAATGAGCGATGACTTCTTGCGGAAGAAGCAGAATTTTGTAGGGAAAAGAGTGTCTTAACTTCTCAGTAATGTGAGTTTTGAAGTGCTTCGATGGTCTAAATTAGGCTATTTGAATTATGGCTATCCAGGACGAGGTGTGTGTCTAGACTTTGTCTTCGTTCTCTGTGGGAAACTTACTAGATTGTAGGAATGATCTATCTCCTTAAATTGCTTTGGAAAAGAATCCAACACATGCATACTGTTATCCATTTACAGTCATAGTTGTGTTTTAAAATGTAATATTCTAATTAATTTCATCTGAAAAGTCACTGCTTGATAGCTGAAAATTTTGAAAATGGAAATATCCTTCCAATGTTATTTTTTTAAAGCAGCATAAGGGTTTACTGGTATAAACCCCGTATAAGGGGTTTGTGTCAAATATTCTTGGATCCTTTGTTATAAAAGATGAGATAAAATCTGTAATTCGGTGTTTGTGGAATGTTCTCTGGCACACCTCTATAGCCTGGCTACTCGGTCCACACCGTCAAACTTAGACATCAGTATTTGCTGAATCTGTGCTCAGTTTGTTACTAGTCAAGCTAAGATAGAAACTGTCTGTACTATCTGTACTCAAAAATGGACTCTTGATGTGAAGGTAGATGGACTAAAGGTTGTAGAAGGCTAGGAATAAGAGGAGTAAAACCAATATCTTTTCGTGAATGATAATTTATGATCTTCTGTACAAGACACCAGGTACAGATACGAATAATGATTAGTTTTAAAAATTGAAATGTCATTTGCAGTTTAACAAGTGAATCGCTGAATTTAAGTGCTGTTTTTTATAATGAGCTATCCAAACAGGACATTTAATTTACAAAAAAAAGAGCAAAGAGAAAGAAAAAGGGAGGCTGCACAAATCACAAGCAAGAGTTCTGAAGTTTTGCATTAGCTACAGCAAGCATATAAACTGGCAGAATATATAGCAAACAAAAATTGAAGATATTAGTTGTAATATTTGCAGTAGATGTCCTCAGTCAGCTGGAACTCTACTCAAATCAACATATCTGTCAAATAAAAAGGAGATTATAGCCCTGTGTCTCAGACATAATAAAGATTTGGATCAATATCGTAAACCTTGTTGGAACTATCTTTTCTATTATTTTGTCAAGGAAAAAGTTCTCGCTGACATCATTTAAAAAATAAAATGTTCTTTTCATCTTTGATTAGTATTGACTTAAAAAGAAAGCAGAAAAAACAGAGAAATCCTAAATAAAAAATTCTGCCTTAAATAAAAATTGCTTATTATTCCCTGGGCATTACTATTTCCAATACTTGATTTTTCTCCCGTGAAATGAAAACTGCTATTATAGGACTAATAGAAGGAATAGATTCTTAATCTATTAAACCTAAATTTCTATTTTAATCTAAAAAATACTTAAATACCTTTTACAGGAAGAAAAACTTTAGTAAAATCCATACAGATTTAACTAGATCTTTCTTTACTCAGAATCTAAGTAAATCACTGCACTAAATATATACCTTGGCAGTGATATATGAAGTATGTGTCTCAGCAACTATTAAAAACAAATCTAGTTTTTATGATTATGGGTAAATGGTCTGAAATTATGAATTGACTGCAAATGAGACAGCACCTAGCAGCGTCAGAGATAACCAAGAAAAAAGCCAGCCACCCCTGTCGTCGGGTCAGGCCCTGTGCTGCTGCTGTGCGTGAGGAGATGGGAGTCCTGCGCCTTCTCCTGCTGCTGCCAGGAGCCAGGGGCCCACAAGCAGGTACTTTAGTGGAGCTGCCACGTACTGAAGTGCAGAGCTTGGGATCCCTAAACTGCTCCCATCCAACGCTGCACTGTGTGCCCTCATGTCAAAGACAGACTCCCTCTGTGGCTGCGTTAAGAGACTTTGTCAATTGTGTCTGGAATCTAACAAAATGTGGGTGCAGCCACTAGGATCTGGGGTTGCGCCTTGGATTTCCAAAGGTGTTTTCTCTTTATCTGCAACGTTCTTCTCTTCAGTTGCCAGTTGAGGGTGCTTACTAACAGTGTCAAGCCTAGCGTCAAAAGGCACAAATTCTCCTTTAATGACCATACATAGCTGCAAAATGAGCCTTTTTTTGCAAGCCGTGTTCTGTGTAATACAGCAGACTGAGTGTATTTAGCCCTTTGAAAAATTGAAAGGATGTGGTAGGAATTAAAGTACATCAAAAGAGTGATCAGTATTATATATGTGCTACATTTTTCTCATGATCTTTGTATCTTGCCGATACTTAGAAAGCCTGAAGTTAAGCTCTTTTCATTGTTCAAGTGTTCAGTTTATATTTCTCCTCACCTGATTCAGTAACACCACAAAAAGAAAAACCTGGCAAAACAATACAACGGCGCTAACTTTTTGCACAAAGTAGAATCAAAATTTTATGGATTAGGATGGTATTTGACATCAGTTTATTTAAAAATGACTATAGAAAATGAGGACTAGTGGGTGCAAAGTGGTCAGTTCTATTTCACCAAAAAAGGCTCTATTTTCAATCAAAATGAGTCAAATATTACTACTCAAAATGCTACCTTAAGAAAACAAACCCAGAAATGTACATTTTAGAAAAAGTGATACAATTAAGCAATGAGACACAAGAAGACGTGTTAGTGTGAGATAATAGATAGCTCAAGGGCATTGTTACCTAGGAAGCGTGCTATCTTGCAATACCAAAACCTTTGGAGAGTCTTATTGTGGTTAATAAAATGGCAACCTGCATAGAGAAAAGAATAAAGAATTAGCTACATATGAGGCAGCTACAAGCAGTCCTTAGCTGAAGCGTTTAAGACCTATTAACAACAAAGTACTAAATTTATAAGAAGAAAATGAGTTACGTCAGAGCAGAACTTTGAATGAGTGCTGTATAAGATGAATATATATTCATTTGCAACACATGATAATTCTGAAATAATAGGTAAACAATATTTAAGAAAAATGTCTTTTAAATTGCCCTAACAGATCATGTCAGTTAGCAAAAATGATGTCATATATACAGGTTGTAATGACAAATATCATTGCTTAATGCTTTGTAGTGCAAATGGGCAAATTTACTTGCAAATGCTTTCAAGCTACTATTTAAAAGGAAGGCAGCCTAACAAGCCCCTTAAAATCTCTTTAAGGAAGACATAGGATAAAATCTGATGGACTAAAACCAAATAGAGCACTGAGATTAATAAAAAATTCACCAAAACCAAACCCCATTTGTCTTATGCCCAGCCACCAATGCAAACGATATGAAGTTTTCATATGCAATAAAATCAAGAACAAGCTTGATATGCTTGAAGCCTTGCCCAAATTCAGCATGTTAAACACTGACCTTTATCTGTACATTTCCTGTATCTTGCACGGCTTTTATAAAAAAATAGTCTGAGGCTGATTCATTGTTAAAGAAGTACTTGCAATAGCTAGTTCAGCACTCTAAAAATCAATAAGTTATTAAGACTTGCCCCTTTGAAGTGACATGAAAATTTTCCTGTCATTCTTTAATTACATGTATTTAATATTTTGAATATAATACACCTCTTGTAAATGCACCCCCCTCCCCCCCCTCCAAAAAAAAAAAAGGAAAGTAAAAGAAAAATGCCTTCAGTTCAGCCTTTCTAGTGTTGTCTAAGGCATATTAGCATAACTTCGGGCTCATAAGTGGGGCTTGGAATTAAGTCTCTTGGATTCTCATCATTGACTTGGCTGTTCTCTCTTTGTGGCAGCAGGCGATCTGCTTGGCATCTCTGGTCACCACTCCCATAGCTGTAAAGTGAACTGTATCTTCATCAGGGTAGTCCTAGAGGAGGTAACATTGCTAAAGTTCTTTCACATACTGTTGGACAAATTGTAAATCAAATAATTTTCTGTAATTCTGAGATACGCTCACTTTAAGTGGTGTGTCTTCTGGGATAAAGTGAGTATTATTGCCCATTTCCCTTGCTGAAAGGCTTTTTTGGTTGGTGATCATTATTTTGACAAATCATATCCCTTGTGCCAAGTATAGGTAACCAGGCTTGGAGCAGGTGACTGCATCAGACAAAACCAAGACAACAGCAGGTCCTTCAAATAGCACATCTTTCAATAGCCCGTTGTCCTACTTGTTTGTGCGTACCTGCTTTTTATTTCTTTTTGCCTTGTTTTCAGCACAGTCACCTAACCGGCATCTAAGACACTCCCTGTCAGATGCCCCAGAGACCCGTCCGCCCTCAGCTTCCCTGCGCGCAGGGAGGAGGGAGCACAGCTGCTAGACAGTTCTCTTAGTTTTGACGTGCATAACTTCAGTTACAAGCATTCATCTGGGTTTTGTTGTGAAGGCATCTTGGTGAAGGTACCTCAAACAAAGGAGGTCTTTTTGATGAAGGGAGAGACCATCATCTAATTCCTTTGGTATTCCATCTGATTCCTCTGGTAAAGCAAACACATTTCATGTCAAAGTAGCCTGAATGCATCTTCTTTATAGATAGTGGGAATTGTGGCGATGTCCATTTTAGAGCATGACTGCTTCAGTTCACGTAGCACAGGAAGCTGCTTGAGAGACACTTGGGACCTCTTCCTGAACAATATGAAGAGTCGGAGCCCTGATTTTGTATATCCATTTTACCTGTCAGGGGTAGCAAAGGTGCAATCAAGGACAAAAATGTACAGTACTGTGTAGTGAAGTTGTTTGTGTTTGAAGTAAGATGGTTATGGTTTCAGTACAATTTTGTATGCATACTGATCTTAGAAAGAATAAAGAAATAGACTTTAAGTTTCTTATGCAACTTTGATTTGCAGTTTGTTCACTCTGAGTCTCAGCGTATGTCATAGCTGAAAAGAATTTGAGACATATTTCAGTATTTTGGTCAACCACTTCCTGAAACTGTCTTGATTTGTAACATCTGAAACATTTTTAGTGACCATAGTGGAATTACTTTGGATTTTCCCGTTGCAACTAAGACAGAGAATGTTTTTATAATATTCCCTTTGATTTCACAGTCAATAAATAGAAATTACTTTTAAGCATAGCACCAGAATTTAAAATATACCTGAAATTAAAGCTTAAAAGGACATGAGTCAAAACTGCCAAAATACCAAGTTCAGTCTTACTCTTACTTTCAAAGATAACATCTTTTAGAAGATAAATTCTAGAGAGTTCCCGAATGTTTTCATCCCCACTGTATATAACTCACTGTCTGGAAACCAATGTAGAAATTACAGGAATTATGATTTTACAAATACATTAAATCCAAATGGTATTTGCTATATAAAATTGCAAAAAGTGTTAGCTTTTCAAGGCTCCTCCGTTTTCTTTACTACATGGTAGGAGGTGAGATGACTCATCATCAATAGAGGCATGATATGAGCTAAGCAGAGCTAACAGTGCTATAGTTGTAGTGTTTATACTGCATGATAAGAATATCTTTGAATTTAATTTAGGTTAAAATGGAAGCAGCATGTTATCAAAGATATAGAGTGGAATAAAAATTTTGACTCATTCTGATAGAGTTAATCATTGACAAGCTAACCCCTTAAGAGAAAATGGCAGATGAGATGGCCCTTTATTCTCTTTTTATTTTGTTTCTTGTGTCTAAAACTATCAATTGCCTTTCTCTGAGTGCTCAGTGTAGCAGATCCTGTGGCACTGTCCTCTGGTCTTGTCAAAGAGATGAGGCCGTCATAGCATAATGAAGCACATCCATCTTAGTTCTTTTCAAGCCTTCTACATCTGCTTAATTTAGAAGAATTATCCATTAAGAGCCTTTCTGACGCTTTATGTGGCAAATCAGTTTTCTGCTGGGAAATGTTTTCATTGTTTCATGAGAATTTTTTTGACGTTGTCATTACCTGGAAGTACTGAAATACTGCATTTTGGTTTTATTGTTTTATTATTATACTTCTGTTAGAAGCTGTCTTATGAGTCAGAAAGATGAAGATGAAACATTCTGTTTGTTTTATACTAAAAAAAGGCTTTGCCCCGTTGAATTAAACATTTTGATAGCATTAAAGGAAAATATTTTGGAATTTTTCAGTTTGTGCAAAGGTTTGATGTTTCGTGTTGGGGTTCCACTTCACAACAAAATGAAGTTTGAGAGCCTCAAAATTTGCTGCAGGGTAGAAATTCTGGTGTCTCACAAGTTCTGTTGTGATTCGTGAAGCATCCTTTTGAGGATGGGCTTTTGGCTGTGGAAGCTCAGAGAATAACAGAGAAGCTGGGGGCTATATTGAGCAACCACAGAATATGATCAACACAGAGAATCTTCATTATCCAGTTCAATTGTCCCATAAGAAATGCTGAATTTAGGGTCCTTAGCAGAGGGACTCGCTGTTCCAGTGTGTTTGAATAGCAATTAGTATAAGATGCTTCCATACTAAAATTACTGAATTATCTCCGCAACACTGAACTGTGGTGTAGCTTCTGCCTCTGCCAGATCTTCCACCTTCCCTGATATGCTTGGCTTGGTGATCATCATCTTTAATAATACTAGAGTACAGCAAGTTTAGGCAGCACTAAAGGATTACGTGTATGTATTTGCTCTATATGTAGCAAGAGTTACTTGTGTGTGCTTCATCTTAAGAACCTGTGCTCAGAGCTGTAATTTTCCTCTATTTTCTCAGTGCACATGTGTTCTTTTTTGATAAAGAAGTTGTCTATCTTTGTTAGCTCACTTGCTAAAAAGAAGAAAAAAACAGCTAGCAAGTACATCTCTCATAAGGCAAGCTAAATGGTAGTTTTAAACAAGTGATAAGGAAAAAGTACTGAAATGTAAAGGTGTATTGACAATGGTGGAATCTTGCTGCTTTCTTTCCTTCAGTGACAGTCTTTTCTAGAATTGTAACTTGGGAGGGGAGCCTCATTACTATTATTAACAAATATGGAAATCAAAGTTTTAAAGTTGAATCTACAGATCTATTTAATATATTCACCAAAATTAATAAACAAATCACTTGCTATTAAAAAATATCAGTAGCATATACATCTATTCCAACAGCAATTACTTAAAATCATGGAATGACTGTGTTCCAGAAACAGTGATGGTCAAAGACGTACTGTTTGCAAAGTCAATAAAAGACGAGAGCTAGTGAACTTGAGATAGACGGTCTTCTGGCTCTTCCTGGCTGGTTTGAATTGCTGCTGTGTTTGCGTGCTGCATGACAAACTGACTGGTCATCTCTCATTTGAGCAGCATGTTTTACTACCTGTTAATGTGGCTGGCAAAAAAGATCCTTCTCCCTTGAGATACTGCTCTCCTGCGAGTGTATGGAAGAAACACTGCACTTTAAACTGCCATGTTTCCCGGTGCCATACAGCAGGGCAAATTGTTACTGTGAATGCCATGCTATCCACAGCAGTGTATTCTGCTGAGCCTGTGGAAGGGATCAGCAATGCCAATTTGGCAGCAGTAAATGCAGCAACATGTCAAGTGTGAGGAAACAAGGGAGGTTATGTGTAAGCAGGAGCCTGTTTTCCCGTCCATTGGATGTTATTTGTAGAAAACAGTGCTATGGCAGGCATTTACTTGTCTATTGGTGTTTGACAGAAGCTCATTTCTATGCAGGATCAAATAGAATTAGCATAACAGAAAGGAGGACTAAAACAGAATAGTGTATACTTAGTTTGAGTATAGACCTGCCTCATGCAAAGTGAAGTAGTGATTGGAAGGGGATAATCTACTTAAGTCTTCCCTCCTAGGTGACCTATATCCATCCTCTTTTGCATCAAGAAACTCTTGCCAGTAATATTACCACTACTGCCTTTCCTCTGGGTTTTGGAGAGGAGAGTGCCTCTTCCCAGGGCTATCAGGCTGTGGGACGTGATCTGCCTTCTGCCATCATCATCATCTCGATCATTGTGGATCGAGAGCTGGCTGAGTGACAGAACTCAGAGGGTTGTGATCAGCGGCACAGAGTCCAGTTGGAGGCCTGTAATGAGTGGTGTCCCTCAGGGGTCAATACTTGGACCAATTTTGTTCAATATATTCATTAATGACCTAGATGAGGGGACAGAGTGTATCCTCAGCAAGTTTGCTGATGATACCAAGCTGGGAGGGGTGGCCGACACTCCAGAGGGCCGTGCTGCCATCCAGCGTGACCTGGACAGGCTGGAGAGCTGGGCAGAGAAGAACCAAATGAGGTTCAACAAAAGCAAGTGTAGGGTCCTGCACCTGGGAAGGAAGAATGCCAAACACCAGTATATGCTAGGGGCGGACATGCTGGGAAGCAGCTCTGAGGAGAAGGACCTGGGGGTCCTGGTAGACAGCAAATTATCCATGAGCCAGCAGTGTGCCCTTGCCGCCAAGAAGGCCAATGGCATCCTGGGCTGCATAGGGAAGACTCTGGCCAGTAGGTCGAGGGAGGTCATTCTCCCCCTCTACTCTGCACTGGTGAGGCCACAACTGGAGTACTGTGTCCAGTTTTGGGCTCCCCAGTTCAAGAGGGACAGGGAACTACTGGAGCGAGTCCAGCGTAGGGCAACCAAGATGATTATGGGACTGGAGCACCTCCCTTATGAGGAAAGGCTGAAAGAGCTGGAGCTCTTTAGCCTGGAGAAGAGAAGGTTGAGGGGGGACCTGATTAATGTTTACAAGTATCTAAAGGGTGGGTTTAAGGAGGACGGAGCCAGGCTCTTTTCAATGGTTCCCAGCGACAGGACAAGGGGCAATGGACACAAGTTGGAACATAGGAAGTTCCGTTCAAATACACGGAAAAACTTCTTTACAGTGAGGGTGACAGAGCACTGGAACAGGCTGCCCAGGGAGGTTGTGGAGTCCCCTTCTCTGGAGATTTTCAAGACCCGCCTGGATGCAGCCCTGAGGGATGTGCTTTAGGTCATCCTGCTCTAGCAGGGGAGTTGGACTAGATGATCTCTAGAGGTCCCTTCCAACTCTGAAGATTCCGTGATTCCGTGATCATCAGGCTACGTGCTAGTCCTGGCACCCTTTGCTGCTCTCAGTCAGTTTCTTATCTGCTGATAGGTTACCAGGAGTACTATATTAATTGCTGTTGCCAGATTGAACAGGATATAATTATTTAATGGAAAAGTACTTTAAATATTTAAATTTGAGGGCTTTGTTGTGTTTTATTTTCTGTTGCAGTAGAGGGCACTAGCTTTATTTTAAAATCTATAGCTTAGTTAATTTTAGCCCTTTGCAGGGTGTAAGAAATTCAACAAGGACCTGTTTTTCATACACTTCTGCTTGCCCCTCTCCTTCCCAACCTTGGACCATATTGCATGTAGACAGCACAACTCCTTAGCTGACTGACAAATTTTTTTTTCTCTCCAGGATCTTGACGCAGGAATTGTGTCTGCTTTCACCTACAACTAGTAAACAGCAGTCCTAGTACTGGATGCCTATTTGCTTTATAGTTCTTTACTGATCCTGCCTTTATTTTCCCAATGGAGGGTATACCATTTCTTCGTGAGTTTGCAATTGATGGTTAAGGAAGAAATGGTGACCATCAACAATTTTACATAAAATACATACAGGTCTTAAAATACTACACGGAGAGGCCAAAATAAAAATAAATCGTGTAGAGAGGTTGGGAAGAAGAGGGGCAGAAATGGTTTACATAGGTACATGAATGGCTGTTTATACCTGTTCCCTTACCAAGGTTTTTTTTACATCTTGCTACTATTTATTCTCACGCTGACAATGTAAACAGCAAAGACGCAACAGGTGCTAAAAGTAGTATTCATGTTACTGCATACTCCTAGGCAACAGTATGAACTTATTTTTTCTCTGCATCTTGTGAAAAGGGAAGAAAATAATGAGCTACAGCTTCATCCTCACAAAGAGCTTCTGTACTCATGTGTTATAAGTTATAAAGGACCCATCCTGTGTTCACAATAAGACACCATCCGTTCTCAGCTGTTTCATCCAAATGAAATAAAAGATTGAAATGTACAGTAAGATAACATGAAGAACAGAATCCAGACTCCAGGACACGTAGTATTATTTATTACACTAATACCTACAGGTCGATCTTTTCAAAATGCTTCTCTGTTTTCTAGCCCCTCAAATCCACAGCACAGTATGGGAAACTATTTACTGGAGTGATAAATACAAGCCTTGTGACCTACCAAAGGTTGCATCACGGGCTAGTGGTCCAGCATTGTTCAGAATAATGTCTTTTTTGTTATTCTTCTACCTGATAATGAATGGCTGAAAATTACTTTCTCCGGCTTTCTCTCAAAACTTCCAAGTACTTCCCATGAGCCAGTTGATTAGTGTATTAAACGACAGCTCTGGACATGATGAATGTGAGGCTAGGGATGGGAGAAGACAGGAAGTTTTTGCAGAGGTTGTTACTTTGTCCAGGCTCCAAAAGTCATTCCTAAAATGGAAAACTTAGCGACAGCTCTATGGTCATTGCCAGAAGCTAAGACTGATGGAAAGCAAATTACTTTGCTTCTAAGACGCATTTGGTTAATATGGTACCAAGTTACTTGTAAACAGAAAGGCTGCTTTTGAATTCCTATAAAAATATCATAGACAAAAAGCCAATAGTAGCTACAGGGCTGTAATTAATATCTCACAAATGCTCATGTGAATGTCCCTGGGGAAAGAAAGCAGCAAAGGAATGAACTTGGTAAACTAAAATCTAGAGGGATTCATTTTCTCTAAGTTTTCCTTCTCGGTTTGTGAAGTTTTTTGTGATTGGTGAGAGCATAATTTATACAATGTCTGGCATATATGCTCACATATATGAGCATATATCATACTTTGATTTTATACAGAAATACAGTACTTATTATGGATGGCATGATTAAGTTTATTTTAAACCCAAGAGCTGTTGATTGCATATTAAAATGGTAGTTCGTACCTATTTAAATTTTTGATAAATCTCCATTGATGGATAAATCATGTTAGAGAATTTCAATTGTCAGCACAACCTACATTTCAATGAATCTTTGGGAATTATCCTCAAGAGCTAATAGATTTTGCCTTTATTGTGACAAAGTGCTTGAGGTGGATATGTAAAGAACTACCATAAGAAGAACCATGAGATTTTTATTTCTTTGAGAACAGACCCAGTCATATCTGCTTCAGACAGTCATGCAGCACAATTATTGACATTTAGAATAAATTAATTTATAATCGCTGAATAGTGATGAAATACTGCAAATGAAAAATATGAATTTGATGGAAGTATTGAGTTGGAGCAAGGATCAGTTTTATTTCTAACACAGTTCATTCCATGCTGTATGATGTAAATGATTTTTATTATGCCAAGCAATTGAGCATAATAAAGTCTTGAAACAATCCCATATTTTGGTAAAAAGCTGAATGGGATTGGATTTTCAGTCAGACTAAAGCTCCAAAGTATAGGTACTTACAGTTTGAATAACTTCATTTCCTTTTCGAAAATGTAGCCCTGCAGCAGATCTTTGAAGTGTAAACTCTGAGACATAGCAATATTAAAATAATCATGGATCTGGAGGAAATAGCACAAAAACATCCAGCACAGCTTAATCAAAAATAGAAATTCATTTGAACTTTCTGGGGTCTATTGAATATTAAAACATTTCATATTTCAAATAAAAAAAAGAAAAGAAGCCTTGAGCAAAGTTCTGATCATAGTCAATGACATTTCTGGTGTAACACTTGAATATTAGGATTAAGGATGAAAGTTTCTACTCAGCTTCAGCAAACTTTCTCGTATCTTATATTTCGTATTTATTGCTATTAGCTGAAAAATAGCTGGTCTGTGCTGGAGGCTGCAGAACACTGGGACCTATGTGTTAAAAAATAAAAGCACTAAAACCCCCAGATGACTACTTCAGCCAAACAAAGTATTTTTATTCTGCAATTTCTTGGCGTTTTGTCATGAAATTTCTGTTTTGGGGCTTTCTGTTGTAGCCTGTGCCCCCACGCTGGGTGGTATCTCTGAAGATAAGTATTTTGTGCAACTGCCATGTTGTAGAAACTCTTTCATTGAGATGAGGTTTGCCGTTGAAGATGTTTCTGTAGCTGTGAGAGTGGCTGGCTAATGAGCAAATTCTTGGGGAACTTCTGGGTTCTTTATATCCAATCCTGAAACTTTTATCAGGAGTTTCTGCAGATCATCACATTATGCTGTTGTACTTAGCATCACTAAATCTTTCTGAAGGATGTATTTTAGTCAAAATAACTAAATTAAATAGCTTGGGTTATTCAGGAAATCTGTGATGATCAAAAGGGTTTTTTTGGACATCAGTTTTCAGTCTTAAGCATAGAGAACAGTAAGAGCATGAGTCACTGAAAGAGTGTTTTGAAATAGCAACAGTGGAAAAACCCATTTTCAAACCAGCTGTATAAATTAACTATTATTGTGTAGGAATGCTTTGTGAGGAAGGAAGCACGTTGACATTGTTGCTGGGCAAATGTCAAAACTATAAGTCACTGTGTCTCCACTGACTTTCTTCCTGGAGTCAAAATCACAAGTCAAATCATATATAATTTATATATGTATTCCCATTACCCTTGAAATAGGATTTCAGGATTTTCCCCTGTGAAAATCCTCCATGAATGTGAAGCGCCTAACAAAAATTACATTGCTGCCTCACTTCCTTCCATTGCCATCTGTGTGTGGGTGTCTTTGGGGGGCAGTATGGCAAGAATTAGAAGAACCAGTTCGGAGGGAAAAAATCATATTTCTTAGAAAAATTGAAGTGGAAATATGAAAAAAAAAAATACAGAATGGCTTGAGGCAATAGCGTGGTGAAGACTTTCACAAAGCCTTTTTGTTGAACTTGGAGGCTGTGTTTTTACACACTATTTTCAAACTGCTGATGTAAAAAAATAATGTAAAACTGGCTGTTGCAGCAGAGGTAATCTCAGGCAGTGCAACTTGCAGACGCTTATTGATACGTGTATGAGAGACAGAACACATTTGACTAATAGTGATATGCAATTTTGTAAAAACTAGGAGGGCAGAGGCTGCAGTATGTGATGACAATGCTGTGTAAAGTTAATAATGGTGCTTTGGATAGTGCCACTGCTACTTTGATGGATATTTCTTTCTAGCTTGAAAGACATTGGAATTGTGAAATTTGCAGAAACACTGTAAGTAGTATCTCTAGCTAGATACAATGTGTATTTGTATGTGTCTTTAAAAAATCCAGAATTAAATAATCTGGTTTTATATTTTAAGCAGGTGTAAACTAAGGTAATTGAGATTTATGCAAATCATAAAATTAGATGACTTTAAAATTTGTGCATGGACACCTGCTATAGTTAAGAAGGGCTAAAAAATTATTTTCAGTGGTTGCTCCTATCTACAAAACACTGCATGAAATAATGTTGTCTGTGCTCCTCTGGCTTCACCCTGATGCCATTCTGCTTGGCAGCCCTTTAGCTCTGGGGTCTCACCTGTCCATATTTCCCTGGAATACTTAGAATATGGTCTCAGTATAGTCCAAGCGTAAGCTTAGTATTTTACTTCTTCAGAGGAAGAAAGCCATTCAAATGACTGAGGAAATGCCTTTGTTTAGAAATTTCAGCCGTTGCTGAATTACTGAAAAAAGCTCCATTTCAGCAATTGTGTACAAATACATAGGATAAATGAAGAAAAGCCCTGTGACTTGGTGATGCTTTCCCCTGAGGAGCCCTCCATCATTAAACTAACAATAAATTGTTCTGTTAATTTGAAACTAGCTTGCTCATTAAGAAAGAAGACGTAGGAGGTGATAAATGAAATTTTGTGGTCTTTCCTCAGCAGTGAATTCAAAAAAATGGTGCTTATCAAGCTACCTGTTTTCTATACCAAGTTTTCTGGAACAGGTTGCCCAGAGAGGTGGTGGAGGCCCCATCCCTGGAGACATTCAAAGCCAGGCTTGATGAGGCTCTGAGCAACCTGATCCTAGTTGAAGATGTCCCTGCTTACTGCAGGGGGTTGGACTAGATGACCTTTAAAGGTCCCTTCCAACCCAACACATTCTGTGATCCTATGATTTTCATTAAGATACAGTGAAACATCTAGTAGACTTAAAAAAAAAAAAAAGGCAAGATGAGCTATTTATGGTAATTATCAAATTTGTCTCTCAAAAATGTGTTGTCAGTTTTCCTGAAGTAATCTTGGATGAATTTTCAGAATGAGAGTTCAAGATAGTTGGAAACAGTGATGTTACTGTTGTCATTTTACATATTATTTCAGGAACCAGAGGACAAACTCGGGATAAGAGTCACATATTCATTTTCTTCTTGGCTTTTCTTGAGGGAGGCTGCTCTCGCATTCATACGCTGCTGTGTGCTGCACCAGGATGCACTTGCCAATGCTGTTCTACTTTCCACAAACTCACCTTAACTGCGGTAGGGCGGGGACTTCAGGTGTTCAACTCCCCACGTGGGTGTCCTACAAGGTAGCAAATAATTTATTTTCTCCCATTATCTCCAAAACTACTTAACACAAAAGTATTACAGCTCCAGCAAAAGGAATTAAAAGGGACTCAGTCCAGAATGCCTAAAGATGGAGGGGGAGACACTCAGGTTCAAATCCCTGAAACCCCTTGTGTCTGAGCAGAAATTTGGACTAAGTTGCCTCATGCTTTAGAGAATATAATCAGCAGGCAGTAGAGATTGTTCTCTTCCACAGAGAGTTTCTCATTCTTTATATAAAAAAGTTACATTGTCACTGAGAGAGACAGAAACAAATATTCTTTAGGTTGGTGGCTAGGTACTCACCTACAAGATGGGGCATCAAGACTGCAGGACAGCTTCATTGCCTATTGATTTACACAGTACACACTAGTGTTGGGAGCATGGACACAGTTACACTTGGTGGTCGGAGGGTTTCTGCTCTCCACTTGGAGGTGGATCCAAAACTGTTTGGAGGATGTGATTTAGCTTGAGAGTTCTCAAAGGCAATGAGGGAAGGAAAACACAATGAGCTGCCGAATTCTTGGCTATTTCTTTCTTAACAGAACCCAAATGTGTTTGCATACGTTTGAAGGGTGAAGAGAGGAATTGGTTGGGCGGAGAAGGGTGGGCCATAATGATAAGGGAAACTGAAAGTCAGTTAGCTTCTAATCTTCCTTTACCATTATTTAAGATTTCTGGTGGACAGGAAATCAAGTAGGTCACACTGATAAGCCTCCTGGGCTCCTTGCTCATCTCAGACTTTAGAAGTTTTGCTCGGAGTATGCATACAGTGTTTAAAATGAAGTGGACTTTCTTTTCCTATTTGGAGATGAAGATTTCTCATAAATGACAGACCTTATGGTGTTCAGAATTCTACTTGTATTTCCTGTTGGATTTTTTTCCCACAAATACTTTTTACATAGGAGAAGTTGTAAGATTTTGTCATCAGGGTAATATACAAAATAGTCTTTTCTTTATCCATGTCACCTGAGCACTGATATTTTATTACGGTCAAACAAGATCATGTGGCTTTACATCATTTTGAAGAAGAGCATAAAAATTCCTTCGCAATAGAAAGGCTGTGCTAGGTTTTCATACCACCTAGTTTTTCTAAAGACCACCACTCTATTCTTGCAAATGTTTATCATGAAACAAAGTTCTTCAACAAGATGCTGAACTCCAGTGCTTATTATAATAGCCTTGGGATTACAGGGGTCCCATTTGTGGTCACTGGTATATTGCCAATTATGCGCAGCTAGTGTCATCTGTAAAACAGTCACTTGTGGCTGTTGAAGAGATCCAAGCAGAGGATGTCTTTTGAGAAGCTTTAGAGGTAAGTGTTGCTGGAATGAAGCAGCAGTTCCTTTTGCTGGAGAAGACAGGGGCCTGTGTGGATTGGCACTGTTAGGATAAAGAGTGGGCACAGGTATGCAGGCGTGATTAATTACCCTTTTAGTGTTTATTGAACTGGATTTCTGTTCTGAAGCTTGGTTATGAGACCAGGTCTGACTGCAGAATTTACATTACTGGAATTTGTTGGTCAGCACTATTGGGTGATTTCATGTAGGTATGGAAGTAAGGAGACTTTTTTTATATCCTATGTTAGCTCTTTCACAATGTGAAAGTGAATGATTTTTCCCCTTAGAAGCAGAGATTCAGTAACTTAACAATTTCAAGCAACACATTGCTTTTCATGGGGTTATGCTAGCCAGAAGTATGGATGTTTTTTGCCCTTCTAGGCCTGAATGTTTTTGCAGATTGCTTATGGTGTAGAATGAGAGGATGCAATTCAAAAGTAGTAGGATGATCAATTCGAAGTTTTTATTCCTGTGTCCATCTTCACGGAAAAAAAAAGAAAAGGGAAATTATTGCAGCTTATTATAATGTTTTAAAACTAGAAAACTGTAATTTCTTTTGTGCTTGAGTAGGTTCATTAAAATATTTCATATTCTCTGTACAGTTAGTATTATTCAGATGAGATTGTTAAACCTGCAAGTGGGTACCAAATTCCCTGAGTTGCAGGGGGACTCAAGCGAATGTGTGGTCCACCTCCAATTCTAATAAGTCAAAAGAGTAAGTTTATGCATTTGTTTTCATCAATAATTTTAAAAGCAAGTGGCAGAAATAAGTGTGCGAAAGTTGAGATGTAAATTTCCTTAATCAAACTGCACTTCGATGAATGTTGTCTTTCTTTTAGAAGTCAACCCCTTTAAATAGTAAAGGTCAGTAGGTTAAATATGTAAATGCAATCAGCAATGTATTCAAATTATCACAGTTTCAGCTCTATTGCCACTCGTGGTAAACAATTATACCAGATGAGGTCTATAAATTTATCTTCCATCAATCGAAAAAAGAAAGAAAAGAAAGAGAAAGCTGTTAAATAAGAATATGAGGTGGAAAGCATTTAAATTAGTATGAAACACATCCAAGTTCAATTACAAGCTTCTTTGTGTCATTTCTATTATCTCCGCTTTTTACCATCTAAACATTTGTTACCAGCTTACTTCTGAAACTAAGAACTGGGCAATCAAAGCCCAGTTAAGCTCTGTTCAGCAGTCTGTTAGACTGAAATCAAATGCAGTTTAGTTTTATGACTAGAGACATAAAAGGAACTCCTTGATCCTTTAAGCACTACTGCAACCCCAGCCCCAGAGAGGAGCCCCCACACCCTTCTGTCTTTCACCTTTCTGTGCACAGCACCATCAGGTGTCTGATGCAAACCTTCTCATTGCTCAGCCATTACAGACATAGACAAAAAATAAGCTGAATAATCCAGTATGGATCTAAATTTGGTTTTTCATAAGTATACAAAAAGATAATATAGTCATTGCTTCTCTTCCTTCTGCCCTGAAATATGTGGTACTTGATTTCTTTCAGATGTATGCATGCAGAATTTATACACAAACTATGCTTCTCAGAGAAAGAAAAGAAATTGTAAAATATCTGTGCTGATATAATAGAGTGACAACATAGGCTACAGTTTGTGACCATGATAACTTCAGGGAGAATGCAGATCATCTTTTCCCTTTCACCAGCGAAAGCCCTTTCTTGTGAAGTCCAGCTCTCTGTTAGAGAGCAATTTTTGTGAGAAAACAGCTTGTGCTGAGAACCTGATAGGCCACCAGCCTGCTCATCTGATCCAGTTTCTGTGTTTCTAATACCTGAATCAGTGGTGAGAAGTGAAAATGCACATGATATTTTTTTCAGACACTCATGACCAAGAATTCTGAAGTTTGTATCAGTAACAAAACTTAATTTCCTTTTGTATCACTGAAGTAGTGTGACAAAGCAATTGTGTTGAAGACAGAATTTAAAATAACACATCTCCCTCCTCTCCCAATGAAAAAAAAAAAAAGGAAACAATGGAAATGCAGTGATCTTCCCTTATTAATTTAGAAACAGTCGTCTTGTCTTAAATTTAGAAACCGATACTTTGTAGTGTGATGTTTATTAATTTTTCCCTGCTGTGAGTTGTCTTGCACGGAATTCTCCAGGTTTTCAAGGCCAGGTGGTGGTGAAGCACTGAAAGTGACCCAGCCGACAAAGGGGCTGCCGCAAGACAGCCTCCTTTCCGCAAACAAGCACCCACCCAACACGCCCAGCTTCCCGGCTTTCACAGCACAGGACAAACATCATGATGGTTGTGTCGCTCTTGAGAGTTCAGATGGCAAAAGTCTTGATGACTCTTGATGCGTAAACGTTTGCTGGATTGTAAACAGCAAAACCCGCTCTCTTGGTGTCAGTAACACAGGGGAGCTTGCTGTGTCTCTGTCTCTCTTCATCATCTGTAAATACTCAGAGGCCTACAAGTAAAAAAAGAATAGATTTTAGTTACTAAACCAAAATATTATCAATAAAAGCATGGTTTTTTGCAAGGTTGAACCTGTCTCTGTATGCAATAAAAAATCATTGAGTTAAGTTCCATAGTGGTCTCATAGTTTGTGATTCTGATTAATAAAATATACTTTCTTGCAACTTTAATTTTCTTCAGCTAAATATGGTTTTGAATTTTTAAAAAGATAGAGAATTTTGAATTTTTATGTTTCTTTTGCAGAATTACTATCATATCTTTTTGTTGTCAGATCAAGGCTTATATGGCTCATTGCATCTATGCATAGCAAAAAATGGAACGATAATTCCTGTGAATTTTCTTATAGTTCAGAATCAACACCTTTTTGAAATGTGCTCTGTAAAGACTTGTTTAAAATAAGGGTTTTGTTCTTGAGAGCTAATGTTAGCATTGCGCTGACCTTTATGACTTTGACTTGGAAATTAGCATTGCAGAGTTCAGAGAGTGCGCTTTCATACAAAATATTTTCCTAAGATGCTATGACAGCTTCAGCAACTGTTATTTTTGGACCATTTCATTTAAAATTGATCACTTGTTGAGTTTTCAGCAAGTACATTTTACAAAGAACACACTTGAATCTTTTTGTGTATGAATGTAGACATATTTTTGCCTGTTTCTTTAAAAAGTTGAAAGTCTCTCATATTTTTGGACTTGAGTAAGGTCTTGTGAATTTTATTGCCTTTATCTGGATAGGTGTTGGCATTGAAGCAATCTCATTGTTGGCTCTAAGGCTCTGTGTCTAAAAAAACTTTTTTTGAGTGTTTTCTGCTTGCACTAGCTTTAGTTTATTACTACAGATGATCACTTTGCCTCGTTCAGTTTTATTTGCTATAGGAACTGGCATGACAATTGAGGGTTCTTCTGGGATTTCAAAACTCAGTTGGCAATTTAATGTCAGTCTTCTGCACCTTACAGATCTAATAGCCAGCTTGACTTTTATGTGTCTTCTGGAAGTGAGGCAGGAAGACTTGGAGAGCTTAGCTTGAGAATCTACTTTGAAAATGTTATTATTGGAGATTTTGATGTCATACATTACCAGTGACTGGCACATTAAACAGTACGCAAAAACTGAGTATCTTTCTGACATGGCAGACCTTTTCTATTTTGGATTGCTGAAGTTTTGCTTTTCAGGAGAGTCCAATAGCAAGGTAATGGCTTCCATAGAATTTATATTGCCTGACTATCTTGTGTTTGTGATAGATTCCTGGTGATAAGACACATTCAGCATTGAAGGTTAAAGATGTTTTATCCTATAAGTATTAGTTCTTGTTTATAAATAATGAAGTCTGTAGTCTTTTTCATCCTAATTCTTGGATCATGATTCCTGTAGGTGTGAAGAGTGGTGTATGAAAAATGACATGAATTTACTGTTCACCAGATTTTCAAAGCTAGGACTCAAAGGAAATATTGTTTTCCTGTAGAGCATTCACCTGTTTTACTGCCTTGTTCTTTTCCTGAGATAAGAAATTATAGTAATGGTTTTGCTTTTAGAAACACATTTGCATAAGTAATAAACCTTAGAAAAGGGCATAGGAATGATTGAATGAAATTATTTTGTTGATTAGAACATTAAAAGTAGCAGCTAAAAAAACCACACAAGCTATTCAAGATAATACCTTTATTATTCTTTTTAGGACTACAGTTGGCCACAAGATCTCCCAAAGGCATATGAACTGATAAATTTCTCACTTGTGATTTGACAAATTACTTGCAACTTTGCTTTACTTGAATAGCCTTCACACTAGAAGGAGAGTGTTCATGTTAATATTTATTCATCTGGGCTTTTGTCACTGAAGTCATGCAGCTGAAATCATCGGAGTGTTCGAATGTGATAGCTGGCTTAAACTGCTGTTCAGGCTTTCGGGCACCAGGGGAGTGGCTTCAGTGTAAAATGTGAATAGAGCGGTAACGATCTTTCGGAATCAGATGATGCAATTGTCAAGAAATCCCATTTCTCACTATTATTTATAAGCCAGGAGACAATCTGATATATGGAAGTGAAATTTCTGATGTGTAGACCATGCACACAAATGTGATGCCAGGAGCTAAGGACAGAGGAATATGGTGTGTCACTGTAGGGAAGTTTTCAAAAGAGGTAAAGAGGAAAGAAGTATTTGAAAGTGAGATAAAAATAGAAAATTTCTTCCCATATGGTACCTGAGGGATTTGAAGGAAGACAAAGTTAAGAATTGGTATCCAAAAATGTCATGTTGTTTTTCTAATTACTTTTTGTCTCTGACCTTTGAGGATTTAGGAAAATATTTAGGGCTGACTAACTTCTTTAGTCAGCTGACATAAAAATATAGCTAGGCTTGGAACTGTGTCATAGAAATCTGTGAAGTTTCATCTTATACTAAGCTAAACTTCTTCCTTCAGTGTCACCCTCATTAAGTGCATATGAATAAATAAAGGACAGAAATTGTATTTATAAAAATGCATAAAAATAGAATATTTTGAGGTAGAAATATCTGTCTGAAACATTTCGCACTCGTCCAACAACATGCAAAGGTAAATTGCCTCATTTAAGGAAAACTCCATGTATGAGAAATGGTGCCACTGGAGTTTAATATCTATCAAAATTTAGACATGTAACATAGTAATGAAAATCTCTGCTCTGGACCTGTCTGTAAAATCTCCACACTTTTCATTGCTATGTAATCAATTTAGTAATGCATACATGCATGACAATTTATGATACAATCAACTAGGCTTTGTAAAATATGCGATAAAGCTATTCACTAAGCGTAATAAAATAAAAGCTAAAAAATTATATTCTTTAAAATTAAGAAAGCAAGGAGAAATAAATTTTCTTTCTTCTCTGAAGTGCTTTTTTAAAATATCGTATTCATTACTTTAAGAAGACCAAAGGAAATTATACACTATGGGAAGTACATGAAGAAATCTGAATCTAGGGAATGACAGACGAAATATCCTCAACATTCATGAGATTTTTTTTAATTTGTTTTATTTTTGTGTAGATTGTGTAGATTTTTATTATCTTTTTAAATTTAAGGTTTATAAAAGAATTATGTTACTATGTCTGCTGAGAAGTGGACGAGCAACTTAAATATTGGTTCTATAAGGAAGTAGTATGTGACATGTCTCTCTCTTACATTGCTTGTCTGAACTGGAGGCACGATGCAACCGTCATGAAACATGGAGAACATGCGCATAACCCCCCCTCAGTGTTTCAGTATATTTTCCCCTTAACTCAATTTGGTTATTTAAAGTTGCTTAAATCATGATTGTGTTTGTCTTTTTGTCTGCAGAACTGCTTCAGAATTTATTTTGTAATTCATACTCAACAGTGGTTGAAGTTCAGCTGTAGCTTTCAGTCTGAAAAACCAGACTGACTTCAGCTCGTGACTCAGCACATTGAATGCAAAGTGTGACAGGAACTGCATGGCCAAGAGGAGCAGAGGGGGTTAGGAATTAGGAGGTGGGGTTGGAAGGATGCTCAGTGCGAAAGACAGCAGGGAATCTGGTATTGAAGGTGTTAAGAGGTGAGCAATAACATGGGACCTTAAAATAAGGACAGGAAATTAAATAGAAAGAAATGGATAGGCAGTAAATGAGGGATGCAGAAAAAGAAGGGAGACTGGAGTGGTAAGGCGCAAGTTTTTGCACCAGGGAAAAATTAATTCTGTCAAGAGCTCAGCTATGAGGCGGAGTTTGAAGCATTAGTAGGACACGTTTAGGTAACTGAATATGCGGTTACTGGTAGCCAGTGGAATAGGTTGAAAGTCACTACAGCAGAAGTGATAAAGATAATAAAATGAGAAGGCAAAGTTGAACACAAACTGCAGCTCCTAAGAGGGGCTCATAATGCCATGTATTAGTCCCAAGGAGGTTTTAAGCCTGCAGCATATACTTCATATATTGCATAATCACAGTGTGTATTGCGTTTACGTTTTCTAGGCTTCATTTGTAAACTAATTTGGAAGGTGGTGAAAACTTAGTATTAACTTAATAAAGCGTTTGTTTTTCTGTGTAAATTTTGCAGTAATGTAATTTTTGAAATGCAGGCTATTATCATACCCTTAATGCACTTCTATTAGATTTTATGAGTCTTGGCTTAAAGAAAGAAGTGAGTAGTATGTTTCTTTGCTAAAAGAAAACAAACAAACAAAAATAGACTGATCTGTTTTTTTCTAGACAAACTGAGCCAAACATGTAGATCTCTTTCGCATGGTAGAAAAATATTAATTGGCCTAGGGAACTGAAGAATAGGAAGAGAAAACTTACTAATCTAAAAATGCCTGTTCTTTTGTTCCTAGGTTCTGACATTGTTCAATGGTTAACGAAGAACTTGTCTATAGAAGACCCAGGTAATTTATCTTTTTTTCATGTCTGAAAATTCCACTTTGTCTTTTTTAGTGATTCGACCTGACTTTGTCTTCTGTTGCAGTGGGGGCAGCCAGGCAGCATTTGACCAGTATATTTTCAATAGCAAAACAGAGCATCAAACCTTAGAAACCTTTGTTAAGAATCTGAGGATTTTGGTTATCCATTTTATTGGAGCAGGTACCAGGTAACAAGATGATGGGTAAGAATGAAAATGATAGCTACTTTAATTGGTAGAAAATTAGTTTAAGTTCTGCTCCATGAGGAATTTTCTCAGTGTCATGCTAACTAGTTCATTAAACATTAGCTGTTTTCTTAACAGAATTTTTCAGTATATAAAAAATAAGTAGAATTTATAAAGTACGCTCTTGTACTGTTAACAGAGAGCTGCATTTCTATTCTTAAGTTTGGACACTTTTATAGCATCTTAGAATCATAGAATCACAGAATCATAGAATGGTTTGGGTAGGAAGGGACCTTAAAGATCATCTAGTTCCAACCCCCCTGCCATGGGCAGGCACACCACCCACTCGATCAGCTTGCTCAAAGCCCCATCCAGCCTGGCCTTGAACACTTCCAGGGATGGGGCATCCACAACTTCCCTGGGTAACCTGTTCCAGTGTCTCATCACGCTCACAGTAAAAAATTTCTTCCTAATATCCAATCTAAATCTACCCTCCTTCAGTTTGAAACCATTACCCCGTGTCCTATGACAACACTCCCTGATGAAGTGTCCCTGCCCTTCTTTCCTGTAGGCCTCCTTTAGGTACTGGAAGGCTGCTATAAGGTCTCCCCAGAGCCTTCTCTTCTCCAGGCTGAACAACCCCAACTCTCTCAGCCTGTCTTCATAGGAGAGGGTGCTCCAGTTCTCATGATCTTCGTGGCACTCCTCTGGACTGGCTTCAACAGGTCCCTGTCCTTACATTGGGGGCTCCACAGCTGGATGCAGTACTCCAGGTGGGGTCTCATGAGAGCGGAGTAGAGGGGCAGAATCACCTCCCTCGACCTGCTGGCCATGCTTCTTTTGATGCAGCCCAGGATACAGTTGGCTTTCTGGGCTGTGAGCACACATTGCTAGGTCATGTTGAGCTTCTCATCTGCCAGCACCCCCAAGTCCTTCTCCTCAGGGCTGCTCTCAGTCCATTCTCCACCCAGTCTGTATTTGTGCTTGGGATTGCCCTGACCCATGTGAAGGACCTTGCATTTGGCCTGGTTGAACCTCATGAGGTTTGCACGGGCCCACTTCTCGAGCTCGTACAGGTCCTGCTGGATGGCATCCCTTCCCTCCAGTGTGTCAACTGTACCACACAGCTTGGTGTCATCTGAGGGTGCACTCAATCTCACTCAGTGTGCTGAGGGTGCACTCAATCTCACTATTCACGTCGCCAACATAGATGTTAAATAGTAGCAGTCACAGTACTGACCCCTGAAGAATGCCGCTTGTTACTGGCCACCACTTGGACATCAAGCTGTTGACCGCAGCTCTTAGAGTGTGGCCATCCAGCCAATTCCTTATCCACCGAGGGGCCCATTGGTCAAATCCATGTCTCTCCAATTTAGAGATGAGATGTTGTACAGGACAGTGTCAGATGCTTTGCACACGAGTCCAGGTAGATGCCGTCAGTTACTCTTCCCTTATTCACTATAGCTTGGTGTTCTTGGCAAACTTGCTGAGGGTGCATCTTAAATGGAAAGTGAACTGTAAATAAAATCAATGTGGTGAGGAAAACCAGTTCATTGCTTGATCAGATGCGTTGGAATGTTGAAGTAAAGCTTTGGTTCCAAGCTCTGCCACAGGTTTCTTGTGCAGACAGCAGCGATTGCTATTTGGTGCATATCTGATATTTATTTCCCTGATTTACGGGAATCTTGTGAAATGATCTGAATTTTTCCAGAAAGGAACGATTTTTAGTGGAAAACGCTGAACAAGAGAAATAAAATATTCTCTGGAAATTCCTATTATCTTTCAGTTAGGTGAAAGATAATCTTTCTTCTTTAAAGAATGATCAAAAATACTTATTTTTCCTCTCTCTCTTTCAGACTTTTGGGAATGGAATTTGTGTTTTGTTTTGATTTGTTTTTTAATTTAAAAAATGGTTTTTTTTCATATTAGAAATGAAAATATGATCATTGTGGAATTCCTGCAAAAAATAAAATCTCTGTGTTTTAAATTGTAACTTGAATAATAAGGAACTATTATAAATACCTAACTGATATTTGGGAGTAGGCAGTTCACAACTTATCGATATGTTACATGAAAGAGATCACTAATTGCTTCCAGTTTTATGTAACTTTACACAGAGTGTGATATGTTTGCTTCCTGAAGATAAAGCGGAGGTTGCAAGAGACTCATATTTGATATTGTATTTTTCAGCCGTCAGCTACAAAACACTCACCTATCTATATTTATCAAGAGTTTGAAAGATTGCCATTCTATGCTTATTTGATATGGAAGCTTAACCTTTATTTGTCAAACCAGAACTGCAATACTGGGATAGGCCGTCATTCAGATTATCTGGTTGTTGCGAAATTTGAAATAGAAGAAACCATAAACTAAATGGAAAACATGGTTCCCTGTGTTGATATCCAATTAAAATTAAACAAACACACAAACTACTAACACATGTAACCAGAACACCACAATAATTTAATTTAAGCTGGGTTTTATCCTCAGATTGCATGGGTGGAAAAAAAATCCACAAAGACAAAAATGTCTTATGCATGTCAGTCCCAGTCCAAAATCATCTATCTGTAGCTGGCTGCATGCAAATCTTCAGAAAGCAAATTGCCCTAAATGCTGCCTGTGGGTAATGCTTAGAATTGCCAGAGAGCAGTGAACCTGACAGATGATGAGCAAGAGCTGTTCACATGACAAAACTTCTGAAAATATTATGTTTTGTAAAATTTTTTAAGTGTGTGACTCTTTGTTCCAGTTCTAGACAAAACAATCTAGAATTTCATGTGGTAAAGCCCTAGATTTCTATGAACTGTTGTCACCACCATAATTTGGATTTCCAGTATCTTCTGTCTGCTTTTCACCAGTGTCTTAGGGTTCTACTATGGCTGTCTTTTAAAACTCCCCCTTAGGGTCTTGTTGCAAAGGCAGTTTTGTGATGCAGAAATAAATAATGCCTGTGTTTGCACTGAAAGTTATCATCTCTGTCTAATTCTGATATCAGCAACATACCTGTAAGAGTAGACCTTTGTTCCCATATTTTAAGAGTATATTCTACTCTGTCCAGAAAAACTTAAGGACTATTTGTACCTCATCTACCAGTGCTGTGAAGTACTCGTGTGAGCAAGGCATGCAAGTTGTGCTTTAAGGGGTAAGTAGACAGAAACATAGATCAGCCCAGGTTAGAAGGGACCTCAGAAGATCATCAGGTCCAACCTTTCACGGGAAAGAGAACCTAGATGAGATTATCTAGCACCCTGTCTAGTCACACCTTGAACACCTCCAGTGGTGTGGATTCCACCAGGTCCCTGGGAGGTTGTTGTGGTGATTGATTGTTCTCACTGTTAAAAATGGCTTGATCAAGATGAAACTTCTCCCTGTGCAACTTGTACCCATTGCCCCTTGTCCTCTCCATGTGGGTCCTTGTGAAGAGAACCTCCATCCTCTTTGTAGCCACCTTTAAGTACTGGAAAACTGTGATGAGCCCCCCTCTGAGCCTTCTGTTCTCCAGGGTGAGAACACCTAACTCTTTCAGTCAACTTGTTCTTCAGTGAAACAAAGAAACAGTAAGAAGGAAGTGGCACTACCATACATTTAAAAAAAAAAAAAAACCAACAACACAAAAAGTCACGTTTTGTAGTGCAAATTTTTCGCTTTGTTTTACATAAAGAATACAACTCCAATACTATGTAAGTGGGAAAGAAGAAGGCTACTTTATGGACAGTGGGAGAACAAAAGGCAGGAGAAGGTCTGGCAGCAACATTTGCTTTCACTGTGTTAGTAAGTGTAAAGCTATTCTCTGGAAACAGCAATTTCAAGTAAAAAATAGTTACAAGTTACAAATTGCCAGTCAAAAAAAACCCTGCACATTTTTCATAAATGGAAAATCATTTTCTGTGGAAGATTTGAGAGATATTGGCTTGCTGCAGTAAATCTCCATCAAGAAAATAAACTCGAGATGATGGGTGGATTCTGCTAAATTATACCAAATTTGAAGTTATTTCAGTGGAGCAGAATAGAACTTGCGCCCAGAATAGCCGTGCACAACATACAGTTGCTGTTATATTGTTTGCTTTTCAATACGTACTTAAAAAAAGTTTGTGTTTCAGCCTACAACTCATCTGTAAAATTTTAAGGAACAGAAATTATCTAAGTTATTTTTAATGTGGAGGTTTAATTCAGTCATAAAAATAAGCCTGATCTTAACCCGAAAAGAAGCAATTAACTGAGTTTACAGAATTGTAAGGGCTTGTGGTTTGGCACTTAGACATGTGTTTATTGAATTGACCATTACAGGGTAAGTGCTGACTCTTCACTGATGGTGCCAATTACTTTCAATGTAGAAAATCTGCTCTGTTTTTCTACATTCTGTTTTTCTTTTTTAAAGTGATAATTAGTGCCGTGAAATGTACCAGACTGGCCACACTAGAGACTGAAGTCCTTTTAATCCTTAGGAGAAAAAAAATAGAACAAAAAGGGTAGATAAGGTGATTTAAAAGTGTCAGCTGAAATTGCCAAAAGACTAATCCTGTCCTTGGTTCTTGCACTGATGTCTTTGATGCCCTTTGGGCAGACAGTTGATTTGTCTATTCCCTAGCATTCCAACATGGTAATGGGAAATCATGCTGTTGTGTCTTTAAGGAGAAAAAACAGTATCAGTTTTCAAGTATTTTCATAATGAAATGCGTGTTGTTCACAACACAACACATGTTCACAAATGTGTGTTTCATCCTTAAGTCATTCACGTTTCATCCATGAAGAATTTCTATCTAGGTGGCTCAGAAAGAGCCTTTAAGAGTTGATAATGTTTAGCCATCATCCCCTTGTTCCTTTACAGTACCTTTACTCCTGAGTGTTGCTTATTTAATTTACTCACATCTGCAGAGCCAAAGCCATCTGAATTTGGCTGAAGTCACTTAATTATTGGATGGTTACTCTAGCAAAGCCACAGTACTGCAGCCAGCTCCAGAATGCTCAGCCTTTGCATTCAGATTGCCTTGGTCCGGCTCTTTTTGGCAGTCTGTTGAAGGAGTTTGCTACTGCTCTTGGACATCAAGAATTACGCTAACGTCAAATATATATGACTAAATCAAACTTTGTAAGTTATAAAACAAGACAGTACCTTAAAATAGACACCCTCCTTTGATTTTTCAACTTCAGTTTTTGCCATTAATAGTCTATTCACTTAACTGATGTAGCTAATTTGTAACTAGATGCCCATCAGCAGCCATAAACCGTGGTCACTGACCCAGTGCAGTAAAAGGGGAGGACTCAGTGGCACATCTGTTGCTGTTTCTTGCACCTTTCTCTCTTTTGCTTTGTAGTAAAATCTCTCTCCAGCAGCTGCTGTATTAATAATGACCTTGACAATAAACAGTACTTGCTCTAAAGAGTTAGAGGAAAAATATTAGGGTTTTGATTTGAGTTTGTGAAAGTGTACTTGATAAATTTTTCAGCTCTGTTATTTCTGCCCCTTTCCCCATGCATATGCAGTAAGGTAGCAAGAAAGAGCATGAGCCAGACCAGATGTTCTGAACAATTGCCATTTGGGAAACAGCACCAGACAGCAGGGGTCTGCAGCAAGCAAAGGGGAGGTTCTTACAGAGCTTGCTAATGGAGAAAAGAACCTATTATGAAAAGGAAAAAAGAAGGGAATGGAATGGTCATGCTTATGTTTGCAGTCTTTGTATTAATCAAAACCTGTGGAAATACAGAAAGAGTAGAATGCATTCTACTGTATTCTCAAAAAAACCTGATAAAAGTAACTTACACTGCCAGTACACATACCATAACCATCATACTAGGAACCCAGAAATGCCAAGTGTCACGGATGGAGTATGTACTTCACTCATAGAAGAGAAGCAACAATATACTTTATTGATATAAAACAGTGAGTTAACAAAGTTCAATGGTAAATGCGACAGTGGTTTAACAAGATTTGACGGCAAGGCATACTTGGTTATTTACTGCATAGAGGATGGGGTCAGACAGAACTGTCAGGGAGACCCTCCCGTTGAGTCGCGAGGTTCAGAATGGACCCCCTTGCTTTCTAAACTCCTCAGAGAGAAGTCTGGGTGCAGCTGGATCCAATCCTACTCCCAGACTTGGTCAACAGTTTATGTCTAAAGGATTATATATGCCTAATCGATCCTTTATATCACTTAGCTAAGGTTTCACAGTTTAGCATGCTGTTAATCACTTACCAAGAATCTGTTGCGGCAAGGAATCTCTCAACCATGAGGAGCAGCCTTGAGAGGTGTCCCTACTCAAGGGGAAGTCCTGCTGAGCAGCCCGCTGCCATGCAGGAGAGCTCAACGGGCTGTTAACACACTCACTTACCTGTGTGTGGCAGCTGGTGGGCTTCTAGCCACTCCTGTGGTTTCAGGACTGCAATGTTAAATACTCACATGCAGCATTTATTTTATTTGTCCAAAGCCTTTAGATAGATTTTGGGAATGGCAAACAGAGGTGTATCGCCTGTAATTCAATTGTGAAAGGATAAATCAGATTTAATTGATTTCATGTTTTTCCACTGAAGCTTTTTCCAGTTTGACAGAATCTATTACCCTGTGTAGACTGCATGTATTCGGAGTGCCTCCCAAGAGCACAGAGAGCAGCGGAGCCAGCCTGGAGGGGGCTTTCACTCTGCACGTGTGCCACTACTGTTGGGACAGCCTCATTTCCATGTAGTCACTCTTGAAGGTGATTAACATGTTCCTAGGTTGGCCAGTTTGTTGTCTCACTTGCAGATAGGTGGTAGGCTACATCAGTGCTCATTTCCAGTTTCCTTTCAAGGAGCAGTCATTTCTTCTGCGATGTTTAGTAGTGTGGCACCTGGTTGAAAATGAAGTTCTTTACACTTTCATCCTATTTTTCTAATCCTATTTATCATTAAAGTAATTTTATAAACTTTTGAATAAAGTATTAATGAGTTGCACCTGTTTAATTTATAAATGAATGTCCATATTGGAGTAATGGGTGCAGATCACAAGTATGGAATTTGCCACCTTCTAGTATAATTTGCTGCATAATGGTAAGAATAAAATGATATCACTGCTATTGGTACAACAAAACATACACGTGTAACATTGTTTCTGTGACCAACCTGTTTGCTATTGTCAACAGCATAGTAATTCAAAATAGATCTCTTTTGGGTCTAATTAGGCTTTGAGTAGCCTGATCTAGTGGAAGGTGTCTCTGCCCACGGCAGGGGGATTGGAACTAGATTATCTTTAAGGTCCCTTCCAAACCAAACCATGCTGTGATTTGACTATAACTTGTGTGTCATAGACATTTCCTATATAAAACAGAACTCTATTGATGTTTGCTTACTTTTGGTTAAAAACAGACCTTCAACTGAGTTTTTAAATTTCATTTTTCTTAATACTAGCCCTGATTCCATCGTGATGTCTTCAAAGCTATTTATTTTTAATAAGAAATAATTCATGCCTTTAATAGTAAAATCTCTAGATTCTACTCAGGATTATTTTCAGTGGTATGCGTAATACTTTCATGTGACATCCACTCCTCCCTCCTTTGTTTTAGTCATTAAAAGGGAAATTCCGACGCCGTAAAGGCTGGAGGTTTTCTCATTAACTCCAAAAGAAACAAGACTTTACTAGATGGCTTTTAAAATAGATTAGTTGTAATATGGCCTTTAGGCTATATCTCAGGCTAAACCACAAAAGCTATTTTATGAAAAATGTCTGATACCTAGTTAGATTTTAAAAATTGAAACAAACCAACAATCAGCATTTTCTTTAGAACTCAGTAGGCAGTATGGGCTTTATTTATGACAAAAAGCTCTTTTTGGGGCTTTTGGAAGCTGGCAAAAGCCCTCGGCCTGTGCTGAGGGCTGTCAGCTGGTGGCCGGGCTGCTGAGGGAGCCTGGGGCGGAGACAGCACCTCCCCCGGTCGATCAAGCCACCAGGTTATAAGAAGCCTCCGGGAGGGCAGGGACTAGTCCCTGGCCACAGAGCAACCAGTGCTCACCTCAACTGACCGTCGACTCACAAGGTCTCACTTGTGTGTAGAGATCCAGCCATGGCTGCTACCCGGTCGAAGGCTGCTGTTAGAAAACTGTGAGCACCCAGACAGAGGCCCCACGCAAACATATGGGCATCCAGGCCTCTGGCTGCAGAGAGTGCCGGAGCCTGGCACTCGCGATGGAGGGCAGCGGAGACAACTCCTGTGTCAGATGTGAACAGGTAAATGATCTGCTCGTTCTGGTGGCTGAGCTGAAGGCAGAAGTGGAGAGGCTGAGGAGCATCAGAGACTGTGAGAGGGAGAGTGACTGGTGGACCCACTCCCTGAGAGAAAGGGAACGGGTTGAGGCCCCACACAAGTCAGAGGCCCCCCTCCCCTCTCGTCACCAGGCGATAGGAGGGGATCGCAGAGAAGAGGGGGAATGGAAACAGGTCCCTGCTCGGGGAAGCAGGAGAATCCCCTCCCGGCCCCTCCCACCTCCCCAGTTGCCCTTGCAGAACAGGTATGGAGTCCTGCAGGAGGAACTGGCTGTTGGGGAGGAGGATGATACACCCAGGCCAGGAATGTCAGAAAGACCAAGTCACCATGGACCCAGCATCACAACTGGCTCCAAAAGGAAAAGCAGACGGGTCATTGTTGTGGGTGACTCTCTATTGAGGGGGGCAGAGGGGCCAATATGCCATCCTGACCCACTTCACAGGGAAGTCTGCTGCCGCCCTGGGGCACGGGTCAGGGATGTGTTGGACAAACCTCTGGCCCTAGTAAACTCCTCTGACTGTTACCCCCTCTTAGTATTTCAGGTGGGTAGTGATGAAGTGGGTAGAAGGAGCCCAAAATCAATTAAAAGAGATTTTAGAGCCTTGGGGCGGCAGCTTAAGGGATCAGGAACACAAGCTGTATTCTCCTCTATCCCTTCAGTGGCAATCATGAATGAGGAAATTAACAGGAAGAGGCAACAGGTCAACTCGTGGCTCCGGGACTGGTGTTATCGGCAGGGCTTTGGGTTTTTTGATCACAGGCTGCCATATGAGTCACCTGACCTGCTGGTGGCAGGTGGGACGCACTTGTCCCAGAAGGGGAAAAGAATTTTGGGGCAGGAGTTAGCAAGGCTCATTGACAGGGCTTTAAACTAGATATGAGGGGGGAAGGGGAGATAACTGGGCCTGTCAGAAATAAACCCAAGGGAGGCATGCCAGGGCTTGAAGGATGGTTGACTAGCGAAGACTCTCACGCTGCCATTTCATTTGAGAGAAGGGACAGACATTTAGAAATCATGGAAGCACCTGAGAGGGGTCTGGTGGGAAATGGGGCCCACACTCACAAAAAGGTGCTGGAGTCATTAGCACATCTGAAGTGCATCTATACCAATGCATGCAGTATGCGCAACAAACAAGGGAAGCTTGAAGCCATGATGCACCAGGAAAACTATGACATAGTGGCTATCACAGAAACGTGGTAGGATGCCTCACACGACTGGAGTGCCACAATTGATGGCTACAAGCTCTTCAGGAGGGACAGACAGGAAAGGAGAGGTGGAGGAGTGGCCCTGTATGTTAGAGAATGCTATGAGAGCTCGGAAATCAAGTATACTGATGATGGGGTGGAGTGTTTGGATTAGGTTAAGGGCCGATAAAGCTGATATTGCTGTGGGAATCTGCTATAGACCTCCCAAATAAAGCAGTGAGGCGGATGAAGCTTTCTATAAGCAGCCGGGGGAAATCTTGCGGTCACTTGCCGTTGTTCTTGTGGGGGACTTTAACCTCCCAGATACCTGCCGGGAATGCAACACAGCAGAGAGGGAACAATCCAGGAGGTTCCTGGAATGTGTGGAAGATAACTTCCTCACACAGCTGGTAAGTGAGACGATGAGGGAAGGTGCCCTCCTGGACCTGATTCTTGTGAACAGGGTAGAACTTGTGGGGGAAGTAAAGGTTGGTGGCCGTCTAGGGCACAGTGATCATGAGATGATCGAATTTCCGATTCTTGGGGAAACAAGCAGAGGGGTTAGTAAAACTGCCACCTTAGACTTCTGGAGGGCAAATTTTGACCTGTTCAGAAGACTGCTGGACAAAATCCCTTGGGAGGCTGCCCTGAAGGATATAGGAGCCTAGGAAGGCTGGACATACTTCAAGAGAGAAGTCTTAAAGGCACAGGAGGAGGCTGTCCCTGTGTGCCGAAAAACAAGTAGGGGGGGGAAGGAGACCGGCCTGGCTAAATAGGGACCTTTGGCTGGACCTCAAGAACAAAAGGAGAGTCTATGACCTCTGGAAGAGGGGGCAGGTCTCTCATGAAGACTATAAGGATATAGCGAAGCTATGCAGGGAGAAAATTAGGGGAGCCAAAGCGCAGCTAGAGCTCAACCTAGCTATAGCTGTTAAGGATAACAAAAAATGTTTCTATAAATTCAGTAACAACAAAAGGAGGATTGGGGAAAATCTCCCTCCCTTACTGGATGCAGAGGGAAACATAGTCACAAAGGATGAGGAAAAGGCTGAGGTGCTCAATGCCTACTTTGCCTCAGTCTTTAGCAGTGGAACTAGCTGTTCCCTGGGCACCCAGCCTCATGAGCTAGGAGACAGGGAGGGGAAGCTGAACGAGGTCATCACAATTAAAGAGGAAGTGATCAGTGACCTGCTACGTCACTTGGATGCGCACAAGTCTATGGGACCGGATGAGTTACATCCAAGAGTGCTGAAAGAGTTGGCAGACGTGCTCGCCAAGCCACTTTCCATTATCTACCTGAAGTCATGGCTACCTGGGGAGGTCCCAATGGACTGGAGGGTAGCAAATGTAGCGCCCATCTACAAAAAAGGCAGAAAGGAGGATCCAGGAAACTATAGGCCCGTCAGTCTGATGTCGGTAGCAGGGAAGGTCATGGAGCAGATCATCTTGAGTGCCATTACAAGTCATATAATGGACAACCAGGGGATCAGGCCTAGTCAGCATGGGTTTATGAAAGGCAGGTCCTGCCTGACGAACCTGATCTTCTATGACAAGATGACTCGATTATTGGACGAGGGAAAGGCTGTGGACATTGTCTACCTAGACTTTCGAAAAGCATTTGACGCTGTTCCCCATAGAATTCTTATGGAAAAACTGGCTGTTCATGGCCTGGATGAGCATACGATCTGCTGGATCAAGCACTGGCTGGATGGGCGGTCCCAAAAAGTGGTGGTCAATGGAGTTAAATCCAGCTGGCGGCCGGTCACAAGTGGTGTCCCGCAGGGCTCGGTGTTGGGACCATTTCTGTTTAACATCTTTATTGATGACCTTGATAAGGACATAGAGTGTATCATCAGCAAGTTTGCAGATGACACAAAGCTAAGCGGGAGTGTTGATCTACATGAGGATAGGGAGGCTCTACAGAGAGACTTGGATAGGTTGGACCGATGGGCCAATGCTAATGGAATGTGCTTCAACAAGGCCAAGTGCCAGGTCCTGCACTCGGGCCACAACAACCCCATGCATCGCTACAGGCTTGGGGAAGTGTGGCTGGAGAGCTGCCTGGCAGAAAAGGACCTGGGGTTTCTAATTGACAAGCGGCTGAACATGAGCCAGCAGTGTGCCCAGGTGGCCAAGAGGGCCAATGGCATCCTGGCTTGTACTAGAAATAGTGTGACCAGCAGAAGGAGGGAGGTGATTGTCCCCCTGTACTCAGCACTGGTGAGGCCACACCTTGAGCATTGTGTCCTGTGCTGGGCACCTCAATATGAGAGAGATATCGAGGTGCTGGAGCGAGTGCAGAGGAGGGCAACGAAGCTGGTGAAGGGCCTGAAGAACAGATCTTATGAGGAGCGATTGAAGGAGCTGGGACTGTTTAGTTTGAGGAAGAGGAAGCTGAGGGGAGACCTCATCACTCTCTACAACTACTTGAAAGGACATTGTAGAGAGGCTGGTGCTGGTCTCTTCTCACAGGTAATTAGCAATAGAACAAGAGGGAATGGCTTCAAGCTGCAGCAGGGTAGGTTTAGGCTGGACATTAGGAAAAAATTCTTCAGAGAAAGAGTGGTCAGACACTGGAATAGGCTGCCCAGGGAGGTGGTGGGGTCACCATCCCTGAATGTGTTTAAGACTCGTTTAGATGAGGTGTTAAGGTATATGGTGTAAGGGAGAACTTTGTAGAGTGGAGTTGATGGTTGGACTCAATGATCCCAAGGGTCTTTTCCAACCTAAATGATTCTATGATTCTATAATTTCACTGAGGTCTTTGAGAGTCTTATTGAGTGAAGAGTAAGAAAGAAGTACTGAACAGAATACAAAATACTGATTAGAAAAATAAATCTGAAGAAGCCTACTCAGATAAAAAGTTAATGCTAAAACTATTACCAGATCCAGATAATAGAAGCTGAAAAATTGGTGAGCATTAATTTCAAGTCATTTAGTTGGAAAGAACTTCAGATGCTCTGTTGAACCAACTGAGGGAATGTATTTCATCCTTTCTATCACATAACAAATTAGGCTGTAAGAAATCTAAATTACACAATTGCAATCTTTACCCATGAAGTTACCTCGAAGAACACAGTTTCATCATAAAGCTATATATAAGATGAGCTATTCAAAACTGATACTGGCTTCTCCCCAATGATTTATAAAGTCTGGAAAGCTTTATAATCAGTTTTTAGAATCAAATCCCAATTTGGACAACTTTTCTTCCTTAGTTTTCCTTGAAATTTCTCCACATTGTTCTTCTAAGGAACTGGTGTTCCTAAACTGGGTGTCTCCTTCCAGGTGTTCTACCAATCGCTTTTCCTTGATGCCACTGCTCAGAATATGGAACCAATATCTCAGCATAAGGCAAATGTATGTAAGGCCAATATTAACCTCCTACGGATGCATCCAATTTTCAAAATAATTGGCTTTGGATACCAAATCCTGCTGATTCAAAATGTTACCCATTCCCCATCTTGTCTGTTTGCACTGTAACTATCCACTCTAGCAGCTGTCACTTTTTGATTAGTCAGCAGAGTCAGAGACCATTATGATACTGTCTTTATTAATAACAAGAAAACATATATTTATTGATTTAACTTACCTAAGGACGAAACTACAACTGAAGAATCATAGAAAATGTATGCCCTTTTTAGGGAGAATTCTGATAACTTTTCGAAATAAAGCTCATTAATTAATTGCAGAAATCAAATTATAATGACATGCCTAATAAAATATTTGATCTCATTTTTACTAAAGTTACTAGCAATTTTTCTGCTTTTCTTACTGTTTGACAGCCTCCTTCTGACCCTTTGGGATCGTACCAAGTTTTGGAGGTTTAAGAGGAAGAACATTTACTAATTCCCAACTCGTACTGGCATAATTAATTAAAAGCATCTAAATAATTGTCTAGAGACTTCATTAGCTTTCTGCTTCCTTGTTTCCCAGAGAACTGTGTTATATAGTAATGGAAAGCACAAGTAGGTGGAAGTGAGATTTTAAATCTGGACAACTTCATTGATTAAAAGTAGTTGAAATCCTATTTCATCTTGCTAACAGCTGCTGCAGCTATTTATAGTCAAGTAAACAAAAATGTTTTGATATTTACGTGTTGTATGTAGTAGCTAATGACTGGAAGGTTAATATAAGGCCTTCTCTTGATTTTGTTACTAATTGTCCGTAAGAGGATTTTCAGTTTTCCCATAACGTGTACAGAAATACTGCTGTCCACACAACAAGATGAAGTGACCCGCTGGGTCCTCTAGTTTACTATGCAAAGGACGTTGCTTGCCATTTCATCTTGGACAGATTAATATTTCCTAGGCACTCTTTCGTTTTTCAATATTCCCTTCCCTTTTTTTCTTCTTTTTATTCCTTTGCTCTCTCCTTGCCTTGCCTATCCTTTCCTCGCTTCTCTTTTTAATCTCCATGGTTCATTCCCTGATTTCACTGCACAGAATATCCTCTGGTTCTTATCTGCTTACAGCTGCTGATTGGATTTAATTCACATGTTCTTCTCCATTTGGATGTTCTCCCTCTAGTGTTTCTTCTAATTTCACTGGTTGCATTCAGTCACCTACTCAAATTTCACAAATTTTCAGGATTTTCACTGTTTTTGTGGCAGGGTGGGTGACAAAAGCCATGTCTACTGTGGTTTTGTAGCTGCAAGACCTCCTTTTCCTTTGAAACACTTCTATCCACCAAATATAAAATATCTAGTATCAATAAAATCTGATTTTATAGATGCTAAAAAATTACTGTTCTCACTAAAGTTGGAGCTCAAATTAATTTAAAAAAAATAATATTCCAAACCATAAAAAGACTCTATTCACCTTAGTTAGGCATGCAGAAATTATAACAAGTAATTTACGCTTGCTTTTAAAAGTTTGCTTCTTAATTACTGTCTGCTTTAAGGGTATACCTTAGGTAAACTGTAAAACTTAACCTTTTCCTAGCTTTTAATCTTGTTATAAAGGTTAGGAAGAACTATAATTGTGGAATATTTGCATCTTGGAATTGTGGAATTATTTACATCTTCAAATATAATCACTAGCATGAAATAATAAACTAAGCAAAAATATAATAAGTAACTGTTATGTCATACTAACTGTCTTTACTCGTTGCAGGGGGGTTGGACTAGATACTTTTAAAGGTCCCTTCCAACCCGGATTATCCTATGATTCTTTGAACTGTGGGATAGATACAGTTTAAATGTTTTGGTCAGGTCTTTCATAGAAATAAGAAATGCTTGATTTTTTTCTTTATACCACAAGTGAAAACTGTTATTTCTTGTGTTAGATTCATATATTTGTCACTTAACTTGAGGGTATTTTCAAGTAGGCTGGTTTGAGGAAGTTAGGGATGGGGGATTACATTTTCACAGCTAAACCTGTCATGAATTTTAGTAACAGTGACCATGACTATAACCACATGATAAAATTAAACGTACAGACAACTGTCTAGGGACTTTCAACTGTACATTCCCAGGGGTTTAAAGTTCATGTTAATGAACTGTTGCAGATATGTGCTCTGGACTATCTGAAGCAGATGAAAATTTATGCCTAAAAGAAATAGCTCAAAAATAATTTATCTATCCACAATAACTTTTACCATAGTAATGATGGCTGACTGAGAATAAATTACAAGTGAAAAAGTGTATTTAAGTTTCTGCATGGTCCTTTTAGAAGGTACTCTGATATGCTGAAACTATTTCTAGAAGAGAAATTAACCAATTGTCCTGTTTTGAGGTGAAACAGAACCAATTTTCTTTTCAGTAATTTTACTTTTCAGCTAAACCTCTTCTTACTGGCTAACTTGCTGAAATTAATGGCATATTTTTCAGATGGTGTCTGCTTCTAGCAGATAAGATCTGATATTTATAGTGAATACCAACGAATGGAATGCAGAGGGGCTCTTATTGCTATACTTATTGCTATAGCAACAAAGGTCAGCTAACTTGTGATGTATCGAGTTGGAGGGCCAGAGGCGGAAGAGCGTAGAGGGGTCACACCTGTGGGGAGGGGCGGACAGGACAGGTCTGTCCAAAACTGACCAACAGGGTATTCCATCCCATCTGCCTTATGCTCAGTATTAAAGCTGAGGGATCAAAGGGTCAACCCTCTTTCTTCAATGGCTAGCATCTGAGGAGGACTCTGTCTGTTCATCTGCGTATAATCCCAATCTGTGCATTCCTTAATCCAGATCTGGAATCCAGCTCCCGTCCGTCACCGAGTACAGTCTGGGACTTTCCCAGTGCCTGCCGGTGATGTGATTGTCATCCTGGGAGCTTGATACTAGTTTTGTATATATTGTATGTATTTCATTATTTTCTTTTCTGATGTTATTATCTTTCATCACTAATATTTCATTAAAGTAGTTTTAGTTTTCTTTTCAATCCATAAATCTCTCTCTGTATCTCATTCTTCTCTCCCTTAGGAGAGAAGTTAAAGAGAGCGTCTGTTGTTCATTTTAGTAGCCAGCCCAGCCCAAACCACAATACCAATAAATATATTGTGATTTAAAATTAATATTAAAAGAGACTCTGCACACTGAGGGCCTTTAAGCATAATAGTGGTTAGGTTAGGTTTGGGGGGTGTTTAATTAGCAAGCCAAAAATCTTCTGTACAGCAAGAAAAAGCAGAGGTAGCAATGCAAATTAGCGTATATCCAATGTATGCTCCAAAATACTAGAAATTAAGTGCATTTTGTACAACGAAGTCAGTAAGAACATAAGAAAGAGCTGCAGTCAGACCATCTGGACTATGAGGTATTTCTGGCAGTGGTAAGTCACAAATGCTTAGGAGGAGACTTGCACAGTAGGAGAAAGGTGGTGTAGCACTCCCTTGCTTTGCCTGCCCAGCTCCCGACAGTCTGAACCTTAGGGAGTCCCCTGACCTGCAGGTGTTTCCAGCTTCTTGTTTAATAGTTCCTGAATGACCTTTCTTCCGTTGCTTTTCCAACACTCCATGGACACATGTAACACAGGCTGATCAAGTAATATACATGTTTGGGGTTTTTTTGTTTTGAAGGGTTTACCTAGTAATCACGTTGGTTGACTCTAAATTCTTGGGTTATGAAAAGTAGCAAATTATTATTCCATACTCATTCACTTCTCTTGGCTAATCACAACTTTATAGACTGCTGTAATGGCTGTTCTTCATGGTCCACTTTCTGATTTGTGATGTCGCTTGTTGTATGGAAGCCTTCAATAGATCTCTTACAATTCTTACCCTCCTTCTTCCTGTGATTTTTTAATGTATATGTATATATATATATATATATAGTTTGAAATGAAATGACCAGAACTCTGCTCAGAATTTATGATGTGGGTGTGCTATGCTGTATACTACCAGTTTCTTCTGGTTTGTTTTCTATTTCTTTCCTAATAATTCAGTATGTTCTGTTTGAGGTTTGAGCAGACATTTTCACAGAAACATATACAGTGGTTCCAGTTTTTCTTGAGCAGCAGCAGCAGCTAACTTGCAGCCCCTTACTGGACTTCTGAACTTGGGGAGGGAGGGTTCCTATTTGAAATGTTTGGTATTTATCAAAATTCAATTCCACCTGCTGTTGTATTGTCTAGTGCATCAGTACCCTGAAGTCCTTCTACATCTCCTCACAATTTGCTTTTTACTTCAGTACTTCAGTAATGATGTACTTTCAGCAAATTTTGTTATATCATCAGTCACGCCCTTCTGTAGATAATTTAGGATGATACTGAACAGTTCAGGATCTACTAAACACAGCTACAGTGGTTACCCCATCAGTGCAATAACTGATCTACTGTGTCTGACCTTTGTTCCTGTCTTTCTACAAATTGCTTTTTCCCTGACTTTCTATCCCATATCTGCTTAATTCCTTTAGAAAACGTTTGGGGGAATCATGCCAAGAGCCCCCTGGAAATCCAAAGTAATACGTTAACCTGATTTTCATGACTTTATATGTTCACTAGTTCCACATAGGAACACTCAGAGTTGTGAGACGTTGCATCCACCAATAAAAGGTGTGCTGAGTCTTCCGTTTCTGTAACATGTAGCTTTATTTTTGCTAATTCTATGCTTTATTATAGTTCCTATCATGTTGTCTGTATGGCCATCTGTTCTATTCATCTTTTTTTTCCCCAGATTTCCCCTGGATGTCTTCCTAAAACCAGAAAACACATTTTCCAGCTTTTTTTCCTTTAGTACTGAGGGTGATTTAAATGATAAATTGCACACTACAGCGAACAGTTCAGCAATTTAGTATTTGACTTGCCTTAAAACACAGAGTGACCATTATGTTGACCTAGCTAGATGCTTTTGTTCATTTTATCAATTTCTTCTAAAGCCTTAGATAGTTTTTGCTGCTGCTGTTGTCATCAGTGCTGTCTCTTCCTTCTACATTTAGATTCTGCCACTAGGGAAGAAATAGGTCATTCACAGAGATCTCTTCTCTTTTTGTGGAAAAGAAAAAGCCCTTATGAAAGGTTTTTCATTGAGCTGTTTTTGCTTGTTAGTGTCTGTCAGTATTTCTACATTTTTAATAGCAGAGTTTATCTGGCTGAAGTGACAGTTCTCTGTGATTATCTGTGTAATCCTGTGCAAGGGGGAGAAGTGGGCATGTGGGGCGGGGTATGACAATAGGAACATGTGATTCAGACTATAAAAATGGCATAAAACAGAGTTCTGCAACATCTGCAAAGTTTACTCTCATCTTTCATTTTGATGTGGGCAGCACAGTATATTTTACTTGCCAGTCAAAGAATGAATTATAAATAACGGATGAAGAGAACTCTCTAAAAGTGATCCTGTTTGTAATAACTACCTTGTATTTTGCATATATGCATCCCCGATAACTGTATCTGATCACAGGGAGAGTTGTATTCCTATGTTATTCTCTGGAAAGCTACCTCCACACACTCTTTGTTGTTACCTTGCCTGAGCTTTGATGGTATTTTTCCCTGATGTGTGTCTCAATGGCACCAATTTACTTATAAAGCTCTTACCTCCTGCTGGACTTTAAAAGCACAGCATTCTTCCCATTGAAAGAAATACATTGTTTTCAGCATTTTATGCTCTCAGTTTGCTGGAGGTATGAAAATTGTTATAAAGAGGATTGTATTCTCCTGTACTGTGTTGAGTACAGTGAAAGAGGCAGTTATTTTTCTAGCTGCTGCTGCTGTATGTTCTTTGTATTATCTGAACTGCCTGGTCATAAGTGGGTGTTCTGTGATTATGATAGCAATGCATGACAATGATACAAAATTAATGGTTGATGTAGTAGCAATTGATATCAAAACAGACTTAGAAACTAAAAAAGTGTCATGATTCATCTTAACCAGCAGTAATCGTAGCAGTGAGTTTAGTGCTACCTACTGCTTAACCTTACCCAACTTCAGAAACTCCACATTAGCTGACATCCCTCTGATTCAACAATATTCTCTTCTGTAGTTCCTTCAGGAACAAATATTTTGTGCACTGAAAAAACCTGTGCTTTTTGCTGGCCACAAATCCAAGTGGTGCATGAACCGCACCAGCTATGTGCCCTGGATCTGCCAAGCCTTAAACAAAGGGTCTCCTCTTTGAAACCCCACCCCAGACACAGACCTGGCTGTGGTAGTGTCTGTTGGTCATATGCTTGGAGTGTGCTATTGTGGCTGCTCCTGTGCCTGTGATGTCCAAACACAGCTGACTGAGGGGACAGTTAGCAGGTAGCTGGCTGTGCCTTGCCTGGAGTGTGACAAAGAAAGGGAGAAGCAGTGACACTGTGCTGTGAGCAGGGAAACATGTTATCATACAAGGCACTGGCTGACACTTGCTTGTACAAGTTCTTGGGTGTCATGTGCCATGGAGAATGTATCACATAATTCTCCACTGAACATTTGCGCCCTGAACAATTTGATCACACATCTGCAGACCCAGCCACTGGAGGAGAAGAAAGTAGGAAGATCTGGTGTACTAACAGCAAGTGCGAAGCAGTATACAAGAAAACCTGAAACAATAGCATAATATTTCTACTATTAAGTAGATGTAATCTATGTCGAATATCTTGGGTGTTCTACAGATGCTTGAAATTGTGCAATAAGATTTCATCTGAGAGACTTTTCAAAAGTATGGTATTTGCAGTAGTGGGGTTTTTTGTAAATATCTTTTTATTTTGTCTTTAGCAGGTTTGCTCAAAAGGGTGCACATATGACTGTATATGTTAGCACACAGTGTCATACTGGAGGGAGGAATGAGTGAAGTGTCTTGTGAAGACAAGTTCAGACTGTCATTAGGGGAAACAAGACACACAGTTTTTGATATTCTGTATTTTGCCCTGAAGAAGTATGGGAATCAAAGCTCAAACTAAAAAGTTGCCATTTGAGAGGAAGTGCCATTGGGAAAAATGGGAAACCCATACTTCAGAGGAGTCTGGATTTCATCCTTCTATCATTTCAATTTAAAGAGAGAAAAGACATCAGTAATAAAATAGAAAAAACTCTGTGATTTCTGCAAAACTGAAAATAGAAAAAATCGAGAGTAGTACTTGTGAAATTATAAGAAATGTTTTATAAATGCTGACTTGGGTTGGTGGGTACAGAGCTAAATTCCCCCATTGGAGGGCCTGATTGCTGGTGTGATATTTGTAGGCAATTTAAAAAATTGAGGAGAGAGATGACAGTGAAACTAAAGGCAATTTTAAACGCAATCAGGCCTCTTTTTATCGCCGCGTGCTGAATGAACTTTTTATTTGGTGACCAAATTGTGCCATGTTCTGTTTTCCCTGGTAGTTAAGTCTACCCAATAGTTGCAGCTTGATTGGATTTCTTCCACCCTGTGTAGCTCCACATTTACAGTATGCCAAACAGACACACCAAGCAAATATTTCAGAGGTGAAGTTACAGCACAGCTCAATGCCAGCACCTCATTCCCCATTTGTCTGTCTCATGAGACCTCAAGTTGCAACTCCCTTTTTTTTTTGTTGTTGTCAACACAAAAACTATGGTGCTCACCTCACGTCATTACATTTTGAGGTCTCAGGGGTCTGTCTTTCAAGATACAATTTTATTAAGAGAATAAAAGCCAAGCTTTAGTAGGAGGTAGCAACAGCTAGTGTGTGAATCAGCTGAAATCCAGTGGGAAACCATCATATAAAAAATTTAACAGACAATACTTAAAAAGTTTTCAAGAGGAAGGTCTGTGTATTGCTAACAGTTAAATGCAACTTCTCTTTCAAGGACTAACTTCTTTTTTTCTTCCTTTTGATAACTCCTTTCTTCTTTTTCTTTCTCTTTTTTTTTTTCTTCTGTGAGTGAAGAAGGGCCTTTTTGTTTGTTTGTTTGTTTGCTTTTTTCTGTCAAGAAGCTATAGGTCAGCTTCCCTTTTCATTCAGTCTTTCAAAGTGGCATGACTTCTGTTGACCTTGTCCGGATAAAATCTTTCCAGGGTTATGTCACACATTTAGCTCAGTCCCAATTCACCCACATCCTGTGAGCACATAAGGCGAGACTGATAGGGTGTCCCTGGTTTGCTGGATGTTTTTGTGAACAAAGTAGTCAATGTTTCAGATATACATCATGGTCTCTAGATGTGGGATGTGTATAGAAGTGACACTGTATGTTATAGATCAGCTCAGAGTGTAAGGGTGGACATTACCGTTCCTTGGGCAGATGAGGATTCATGGCACATCTCTGATAGGTTTTCCCCGTTACCTGCTGGGCGATATTCCTACCAATGCCTCTGGCCTGCTGGTGGCATCAGCAGCCATTGTCTAGCACAGGACAATCAAAATCCTACCTATTTAGGTAAGTTGCTATGGTGATAGATGACTTGGTTTGTGATAGGTTTCTTGGAATCAAGCATGAATCTCATTTTAACTGTGTTTGGATAAATAGCACCTCTTCCTTCACCGACTCTTTTGCCTTCCCTGAAATGACTCTCACTGAGTGCCACTTCCTTTGCAAATTCCATCCTTCAGATGGGACAAAAGAAGAGGTTTATAGTGATGTGGGTGTTCAAGAACCTTTCTAGCTGTTTTATTTTCCCCTCTTTAAATGCCACAGTCAGGCCCAGAGAATGAGTCTCTCCTACGCTTTGTGTGAGCTTGAGAAGCAGGTTGTATTTTATTACTTTAACTTAAAGTTAATCCTTTGCAGCTTGTGTTCACACTGGCAATGAAATGACAGCAGGAGTGAGGTGAGAGTAAGTGATAATGTCTTGGCATTCGACACTTAAAATGAACGTGTGCTTGTGAAGTTCTGACTCATTAATTCTTTTTCCAGGCAGCTGTGTGTCTTAGCAGTGCACTTCAGCAGTGTGATGGATTTTAGATTAAAAAAATAACCCAGAATAACAAACAATTTATTGTTTGATGGAAAGGGAGGTTTTCGTTTGTTTGACATTTTTGTATCAAAAAGTGAATGAAAAAATTACAAGTTTGGGTTTTACACTGTCACTTACATCATATAGCAATCTTAAGGACACAGAACATCCCAAACTGTGTTCCTTGTAGGAAATCTGTCTTCAGGACAGAGCTGTACAGATCATAAACCAGACTCTGAACAGTGCCATTTTACAGTAGAGCAGGATTGGGAAAACACCCTGTTTTCCTTTCCTCAGTCCCTCAGAGATTACTGCAAGCCACTTCAGATGTTGCGAGACTAACTATAATAATATGATACTATAAAGCATTTTATGGAATTCAGAGGAAAGATAGATATAGAGACCACATCACCTAAAGCCCTGAGATGCGTAAGAAAATGTGGAATCCACTCTTATCACTGGAAACATATCCTTTAAGGGGTTTTAAGGCACAGAAACATGTTTATTCCAAAGAAAATCAAGGAACATCCATTCTTTTTAGTCCCCTCCTGTGGATGTTATCAGAAGAAACAACTTGTTCCACTGATACTACCATACCCTGCAATTTAAGATGAACGAACTATCATCAATCCGTACAGTAGCTATTACAGTAAGGAGAAAACTGTGCTATGTTTAAAAAGAAAATAAAATGAAAACTCAACAACCAGGGTAGATTTTTTTATTCTTTAGATTTCATTGGGTCTTCATTGTCCCAAAGCATTGAAAATGTCTGACTCTCTTGTATAACAAAGTATATTAAATGTGACTAGCATTTAATCCATCAAGATCACTCTCCTTATAATGGTACAGCAGATGGCTGGGCAGTATTACTTCTCAGAAAAATGATTGCTAATCAACCTATATACATGTGTTGTTCACTTCACCCACTCAGCTAAATAAAGGTCAACAGCAGAGCAAACCATGGAATTTTAAGCTTTTTCTGAGCTTTTAGCCCAGCAATAGCATACACATTAAGGATCAAAAATACACCCACAGCAACATTTTGAATTTATATAAAATATTTCATATTTTGTTGAAATGCACCAGGCTCATAAAGACGTATTTCTGTCTTTCACCTGAGGTGTTTCTCTTCCATTAGCTGTTATAACTTGCAACTCCTGCAGCATGCTGTCCTTTTTTTAGCTATAAAAAATTAAAGCAGTGGTTTGAGTAAATTTGTTTCTTGCATATACTCTTCCACTTTTCAGCAGTATCACTGCTAGGAAGTATTCTTACAACCTCAGTTCAGATAATTGATGTCTCCAAAACAAGCAGTCAAGACCAGAGGAAGCTGAAGTCTACTCTGTTCTACCAGTTACACCTCCATGAGCTTTGTGTCGCTCCGATTTTTTGCTTGATGTCTCAAACTGCAGTTTTTATTCATTGTATATCAGTCGACTGCGATTTGAATTATGCTTTCTCAGGGAAGCTATCTGGGTGTAACTGAGAATGTAGTTTATATTGTGTATTCTTACACACAGTGACTGAAGATTGAGAAATAATAGTTGTGTAGATATCACATTTCTGTGTGTGTCTGCGTACACTTGCTGTCCAAAAATACAGATTTTCTTGCTTTTAGTCTATATCCTTCCATTTTGTAGAATTTGTATTCTGAATACATATAAACATTACTCTTTTTACCTGGGAACCTTTATGTTTAAAATTATTTTTAATTTTTTTTTTTTTTTTTTTTTTAACTAATGCACTTCATAGAAGTTTTTGATGTTCCTAATCTCCATCTGCCATTCTTCCAGATGAAAGGGGCTTATTTAAGTGAAAATCCCCTAACTTCACATGCAGGAATAGCTGGGGAATTCAGAAGCTGTCTGAACTGAACTTCTAGGCATTTAGGCACGTAGGACTAGCCTGCTGCTGGCTACATTTTCCTTTTCAAACTCATGGGTTTGTTTCCTAAACCCTACTGTTCTACTTTTTGGCTTCTTACAGTATTTATTTTTCAGTCTGATTTTAGCAAATTGAGATGTAGATCAAAGTGTTGCCTTTGCTGTGTCTGTAATACACTGGACAACTTCTTGCTTGGAGATTAGAAACCTCCTGAGAGCTGAGTTTCCTTTCTGTGAAGAAGTTCTACTGCTGCTGTGCAGAGAACACCAGTGGTAGTCCCCTGCCAGTCTGGTGTGAGGAAGGGTTACAGATTTCTGGTCATTATTAACTAGTTACAATTTTGTGGACGTTCTTCACCTGTTCGAGCCATATTTGATTTATAAGTTACTCTGTCTCTCTGCAAAGATTATTGATAATGCTTTGATTATGCAGTTGCCCCATTGTCAGATTATATCAGTGGAGAAGGTGTTAAGACTTTCAAGCGAATGTCTTTAGTCTTATGCCACGTGCATTTTTTTCCTTTTCTTTGGGTTTTTTTTTTCCTTTTAATAAAGAAGATACTGCTCACATTCCCAAGTGTGAGCTATAGTGGATCTTCGTTTGTTATTAAAAAAGTATATTTGTGCATTTATATTTATGCAATGCTGGAATGAGCTGCTGGATTGATAGCCATAAAAAATGAAAATTAATTGTCTATTAGCTGAAGGAAAAAAGAAGCAATGTGACAAGTTTATGTGTCCCTATTAACTCTTAATGGCTAAAGGGAAAGAGAGATACCTTAACATTGAGTTAGTGTAGATTCATCCTAGCTGAATAAGATTGCTTGAGGTGAGCCTAAAACCAGCTTAATCTCCATACGTAACCGAAGAAGAGATAGTGGGAATAATTCAGATCTTGAGTAACCTTAATTGGCTTCTGGAGAAGGCCAAGTAGTTCTCTTAATTTTTTACCTAGAGAACTAGTAGTGACTATATGCTTGCATATATGACTCAGTGGTCAGCAAGAGAAATAATAAGCTCTTACTCCTTGCCAGGATTATAGGCCGTTCTGGCAGGAGCTTGCAAATAATTTCTTCTCCAGTTGTCTCCATCCCTGTTTTCTGCTCCTTTCTGTTCACTTAGAGTCACAGAGTTGTAATATAATTCAGGTTGAGAGGGATCACAGGAGCACTCCAGTTCAACCCCTTGCTCAAAGCAGGGTCGACTGTAAGGTCAAACACGTTGCCCAGGACTTTTTGTTCACGTCTTGAAACCCTCCAAGGATGAAGACTGCACAGCCTCTCTGGGCAGCCTTTTCTGCTGCTTGGCTGGTCAGAGTCATACCTGGTTTAGTTTATTACCATTGTCTCTTGTTTAGTTAGTTAGTTATTATTGCCATGCAACTCCACAAAGATCTTAGCTCTGTCATTTGGTAATCTCCTTTTAGGCATTGGAAGGGTGCTGCTAGGCACCCCTGAAACCTTCTCTTTTTCATCCTAAGCAAGACCAGCTCCCCCAGCTGCTCCTCACAGGGGAAGTGCTCCAGGCCCAACCATCCTGGTGGCCCTCCACTGGACACACTCAAGTTTGTTAATGTCTGTCTTGTATTGAGGTAGACGTATTGTTCCCAACTGGACATAGTAGTCCAGATGTGGTCTAAAGATTGCTGGGTAAGGGGGAATAATGTGAACTCCTTGTGCTTTTGAAAAATACTATAATTCAGAATTCAGGAAGAACATGAAACAAATCTGGAGCCTATTTAGTTTCTGCTAAATCTGAAGAGAATGCACTCTCATCTGCATCAGGCAAGCCCTGTAACCCTTGTCTAAGAAATCCTTTCTCTAAAAAATGTCAGCACATTCCTCCATTTGCTTTTCTCTCAACCCACAAAGATACATAATACCTGCAAAAATAAAGTTTTTTGAATTGGCAATAAGTTGCAGTATGAAAAACAAAGAAAAGCTTAACAAAATTAAAAGGTAGACGAAATGAACTGAAATGAACCAAAAGAAAAGAACCTCAGGAGCTAACTCACTACAGAAAGTGTTGATTCAAAATTTCCGATCCAAGGGATAATAGAATTTAGTGGCTTGAAATAAATGAGTAGCAACAATATATGGACTTACATTAATTAAGATGAAGTTCAGATGGGGATTTGCAGACCTCTCAAGCACCAGGAGAGAAACAACTGCCTTCCTTCTGTTAGAGAGATTTCTTGCAGGCTTGCGACTGGGAGAAGGCTTATTAACAGTATTGTAACATTTTATAGCAAGCCAGAGAGCTCACAGCTGGAGAGGGTATGTTGGATTTTCTTAAATAATGGCTCTGCTGGATGGGAAGAGATGAGTTTGCTAAACACAGATGTCACAAGGATTATCGTGTATCAAATAAACCCTAGTAGGGTTATGTGCTCTCAGTTAAGTACTGTCCAAATCCCCCTTCTTGCTCCTTTCACATGCCTGCTGGCTTTGGGTTAGCTTAAAAATGTCCCATCCCACATCCTATCTCCTATACCAATGGATGTCTCCAAGTGAGCAAAAGGGTGAAAGAGGGAATTTTCTGGGATGCTGATGAAGTACGGGTGAATAAATAAACCTATGTTTCCTTCTCATATCCAAAGTAATAATGGGTGAAGCATAAGTGAATCCCTCTTTCTGTGATTGTTAGCAAGAACACAGATATCAGGACTCACGTTTCTCTCTGCATGATGATGCTGTGACTGCTGGTCAGATCATAGAATCATAGAATCACAGGGTTGGAAGGGACCTCTGGAGATCATCTAGTCCAACCCCCCTGCAGAGCAGGGTCACCTAGAGCAGGTTGCACAGGAACGTGTCCAGGCGGGCTTTGAATGTCTCCAGAGTTGGAGACTCCACCACCAAAAAAAGGAAATTTTTAATGTAATAGCAGAAGTTGTTGTGCCGTTATTTTAGGGATACGTACTGGAGTTGCAAGGTCGGTAAAGAAATATGGTAAAGAGACTAAATACTGCAACAAGAGCATGACTCTAACTAATGCTGTTCGCTTCCTACAAGATTGTGTTCTTGTCAGCCAAATAATGACAATACTGAGCAAGAGACTTCAGGGACTGGTACTGGACAGTGATTCACTGAAAATACAGAGCACATATAAACTTAGCTGTTACATATTATGGGTTTTTTCATTAAAGTGAATTGAAATTATCCTGTTTGTGTCCAGTTCTGGACTCCTCACTACAAGAGAGACATGCACACACTGGAGAGAGTCCAACAGAGAGCCATGAAGATGATGAAGGGCCTGGAGCATCTCTCCTGTGAGAAAAGATGCTATTCAGTCTGGAGAAGAGAAGGCTCAGGGGGAATCTCATCTATGTGTATAAATAACTGGTGGGAGGGTGTAAAGAAGGTGGAGCCAGGCTCTTTTCAGTGGTGCCCGGTTACAGGACAAGAAGCAATGGGCACAAACTGAAATATAGTGGGTTCCCTCTGAACACTGGGAAACTTTTTTTACTGTGAGGGTGACCAAGCACTGGCACAGGTTGCCCAGAGAGGTTGTGGAGTCTCTATCCTTGGAGATATTCAAAAGCTGTCTGAACATGGTTCTGGGCAACTGGCTCAAGGTGGCCCTGTCTGAGCAAAGGGGTTGGATCAGATGACCGCCAGTGGTCCCTTCCAACCTCAACCAACCTGTGATTCTGTGATCCTTTGTTATTTTCCTAGTAATGAGAAACTTTTAAGGAAATCTCTATCCTTTACTGTAGTTCTGATAAAGCTAGTGAGGAAAATATCATGCAATTGGAATCAACTACTTTAACATCATGTAATCTGAAACTGTTCTGAAGAGGAAAAGCAGGCTGCACCATCAGGATAAAAATGATAGCTGTTTTCAGCTTCAAAACAAGTGAGTAAAGATTGTGGTAGCTGCCTGCTAATGCTGATGTAAGTAGTGGAACTGCAGCTACAAATGGGACATCTAATAGCCATTTGTTAAGGAGAGTAAAGGGTTTTTTTTAGTTGCATCATTATATTGCATAGAAAAAGACAGCACTTTCATGATGGCAGGACCTTGACTGAGAGTCAAGTGGTTATCTGCAGAAGTTAGGGTGAATCTGAGCAAGAAAACTAAATTGCTGAAAAGAAGTTATTTGATTTTTTTAAATTTATCTTTCTTTTGTTCTTCAAACAGTGGAAGCTCTACATTTGGGAACACTGATGGCAGCACATGGCTATTTCTTTCCAATCTCAGACCACGTTCTAACGCTAAAGGATGATGGCACCTTTTATCGATTCCAGGTACGTATTTTCAATATGTTCTTGGTTTACACAAATGGAGACTTATATTAAAGGCCTTACACAAAGGTTCACAGCAGATTTTAACCATACTTTGTCTCTTATGTAACCTAATACATGGTGTCAGTTCCCCTTAAAGTAAAAAAGTAGTAGAAGGATTTTATTTAGAAATTAAGTCAGTAAAGTGTTAAGATGATAGTGACCATGTTGATCCCTGGAAAAAGTGTGACAATGTTAAGTGTGGAAGTACGTCTCATGAAATAAATTAATCTAGTATTTGGAAATATAGTAAAGGAAATTCTCTTACTAACTCTTATTCCTAATATAGTCTTAATTTGGAAATTAAGGTATTTTAGTAATTAAGCCTATAGCAGAAATCTGATAAAAAATGGAGGGTAATATTTATATTTTCCTTATATGAGGAATTCCTTGTTGGTAACAGAGTAGTATTGAAGTAGTGTGTATTCTTGAAACAAGTGCAGGCATATTTCTACATTGTTCTGTCAGTTCCATTACATACAACAAACATGCAGATGCCGCAGAACAAGCTGGAAGGATATATATGTATGTATATGTATACCTATACCTACATGTATATTATTCAGACACCTACATAGTTGTATTTTATTATAGCAGATTTCAAACTAAGGGCTTGGGAGCAGGAGTGTTGCTTTTCTAATAATGAATAGCAGGCTAGAAATTTGCAGAGCAATACCACCTATGACTTGAAACAAATATGATTGTGCAGTATCTGATTATATATTCTAGAGGAGGAATTAACTTTGCTTGCCATGTGCCACCTTTGACAATGGTGGTTATCTTCTGTATTGCTCTTCCTACTAAGTGGTCTTCCTGGTAGGTATCACCAGCAACTGCTCCAAAATCTTCCCTAGATATTTGTTGCTTTGAAAAGATATGACAATTATCACTATGAAATTGATGATATGAATACCATAGTTTGGTAATCCTGCTCTATTAGTTCTAGCTGTGTTAAATAATCACAGAAAAATAATATCTGGTAGAACAAAATCTGTTGTCTTGAAGGATATTTAAGCCTAAGCTTTGTCTTAAACATTGTTTAAATAAGAAGCCATGAAGAATAAAATAAAACTGAGATTGTGGTATTTAAAATGCAGAAGAAAACTGTAATACATTGGAGACCGATCGTAGTCTCAAACATTGTGTTAGATTAATTGCTGTATTATACTTTCATCAATATTTTGGCTTCAGTTCTGTAGACACACATAAGGGAAGAGAAACATTCATAGTATTTGGTCTAAACCAAAATCTTAGAGTGAATATAATTAAATATGTACAGTACAGTCTGGCAAGAGAGAATTATTATAATTAAGAGAATTATTATTGCATATATGCACACAATATTATCATATATTCATATGTAGATCCTGTGGGTCATACAGTGCAAAAAGCCTGTCCTTCAGCAGGACGGTAAGTTGCATGAGCAGTCACTTCATGCCTCCTCCCTTAGATCCACAGTTACCTTTGATCCTGGATAGAGGATTTGAAGGAAAAGGTTTCCTTCTCATGGTGCTTCATCCTCCTCAGTGTTCAGTATAGAGAAGAGAGGGATGGCACATGGGTGAAGGAGCTTACTGCTGAGGGAAAGGCACTGATGTTGTTATGAGGTAAGTGAGAAGTGGAAAGAAATCACGGAGTGGTTTAGGCTCCAGTTCTTGGCTTGTCTCTGCCAAGAAAGCAGCGGCCAGAAGGACAAAATATCCGAGGACTTCACTTTGCAGAGAATAGGACTTATTATAGGAGTGCTGGTCATTGAATTCTGCACATCTGCTGGCCTGCTGCTATCTCAAACATGGGAAATGAGCACCTCTGCTAGAATGATAATTCAACTGAAGGAAAATATAGATTAGAATTAGCTGCACCGTGAACAATTGAGAGTACTGCAGCTACCTTGCCATGGGCTTTTGTCAAAGAGGTCTGGAGTCTACATGTTTGGACATGAAGCTTCAGTGAGCGGTAAACTGTAAAATGGTATCGATTGATTTACATAAGTTAACAATTTGGCACCTATTTGACATGTGCATATGAAATAAGATAATTTCCTCAAGTGTTGCTCAGTATATATCTGCAGTATTCTGTTTGCTGCTCTGTGGTACCTTTTGTTTTGCTATTCCTGTGCTAGCAATGTTAGAACAATGCAATTTTTGCTGATAATGTACAGCATGAGAAAAAATTCATAGTGGTGTCATACTGTTAACTGGAGTTGTACCAGCAGAATTTATGTCATTACAATTCCACATTCCCCACCAAAATAAGGCTAATATAAAATCTGTTACTGAAGCTGTTAAATTGGAAGATGAGAAAAGTTTGACTGTAAAAGTGTGAGTTTTGCACTAGAATAGTTGTTCAGGTGCTTTGGAAATAGGACACCCTGAGTACTGGACAGGATTCACAAATTTCTGGATATTTTAATAGAAGGAGAAAACTGTGCACAGGCCAGCACTGAAAAGTTCAGAAGCCAACCCTGCAGAGAAATCTCTGTCTGCAATCCAAAAACCTGATCTCTCAAAAACAGGCTAGCTACAGTAATCTCCATGCACTTCATTCTTTGTTTTCCAAAGGGTGACACATTCCCTCCTGACAGTAAAATTACTTCCAGTTTGTTTTAAACAACCTTCTGTTGTATAGAAATAGCTAAAAGCAGTGGAGATTGTGCTTCATTTGTGCAAATGCCCTTTTAAAGGCAAAATTATGCTTTTTCAGTTACTACTCTTGCCATCGGGAGGGCTGTAAAATTGTAGTTGTATCTGCTTTTTTAAATAACGTGGCCTTAGAAATAAAAAAATCATTCCAGATCATTCTTTGACCTACTCAGATGTAATTAGGTTAGTTTCTGTGATAACAATTTAATTCAAAGGGGATGGATCTAAATATTAATTGCCTTACTCAGAGAGAGGACATTTCTTAGTAGTCTCATGAAGGCAAAGCAGAAAATTCAGGTTTGGTGATACTTTCTGAATGATCCTGACCAGTTGCATTGCCTTTTCCTAGTAATTTAAGCCTGGAACACAACAAGGAGCTGAATACATGCTAACTGCCCTCCTCCACCTGAGAGCAAATAGGTATAAGGGGCCCAAATAAGAAAAGCAACATGCACCTTAGAGGCCAGATCTTCCTAGAGCCAGGCATTGCTCACTGAGACCTTTCATCTGTGTCCACATGAGTGATAATAGGTCTGTTCTAGTGAGGAATGCCCAACTTGTCCTCTCAGCTGCTAAACTTCTATAACAGACTCCCAGGGAAAGATCCGTTGATTTCTTCTGCAAGTTACACGTGCATACAAATGTCTCAATGTTCATAGTGAAAAATAATGTTTCCAAGTATCTTTTGCCTTCAAAAAAACTCCTAGGATACTTGAGGCTAGTGATAATCACCCTCCCATTTTTGATGAGATTCATTTGTGATTTAACATAAATTAATTTTCAGAGATTAAGTTTAGGTTCTGATGATTTTTTGTGACTTTTAAGATGGGAGGCATAAATAGCTGACAAAAAAGTGAAAATGAGAAGAGTTTCTTGTGAAAGCATGAGTCTGGTGAAGATAGTAGCAAAACTCTTGGATTTTGGCATGATGATTTCACCTATGATGTCTTCTGCTGTTCTACCACTGGGAGCACTTTCTTGACAAATGCATTTAACATCTCTGGCCTTGTTTCCCCCTGCCTAAATTGGGGATAAAAATATATAGCAATCACTGTAAGGATCTTGGAATATATTTGCTGCAAAATAGTGTAGAATGTGAAGTGTTGTGGATCCTTGTGTCTCAAGTGGAATTACATTGCTTCCCGTATTTCTCTGAGTGAGCTCTGCTCGAGTAGCTACCTCTTGGTTCAGTCCTTGGCCAGCCTCTGGCCATTCGGAATACCGAGGCACTGAACATCACAGCTCTCCAGCCACTGTCCACAGCCTCGCTCATCCCCTTTCCAGGTTAGAAAAGAGGAGTCACAGAGCCAAAATCTTTATTGTTTACAACTTCCTCAACCTCTTTTTTAATAATTCTGAACTAATCATGGAGCACTACTTGTTGGCATTCTTCCTCTATGGGCTTGATAGTGCTAGACCAGCGATCTTACCCTTTTCCTTTACCAAGAGATCATTTGAGTCAACTACAATGAATGTAAAACTGAGTGTGAATTCTGCCATCCATCATGCAAGGTGCTTGAGATTGTATATAACTATTTCTTATCAAAGACTTGATTTCTGCAGTTTATAAAGACTCCCTGCTGCTGTGAGAAGAATAGCAATAACGTGCAAAGGAAAGTTTATGGGTGATTTGAATATTCCTCCCCCACCCCAGTAATTAGATTTTAAAACATTTCATGGAGTGGAGCAGCTTCAGAAGCAACAATTCTTTTCTTATTACTATCAACAAGGGGTAGCTGAAAGATGCTTAATGATTTCCCTCCTCGGTAATACAGTTTAATGCATAGAAATTAATCACGTTTTATAAAAGCTGATGGGCAACACTGATTTTTACAAGTGGCTGTTTCATTAGCTCAGATATTATTATTGATTAATTTTATGGTAAGGCTAAAGCAGATCTATTTGTTTTATCACAGAATTGCTCACGATGCATAGCAGCGGCTGCTGCCAATTTGTTTAGTGCGGAATATGTGCTACATTACAGGATTTTGTTTCATATGACTTTATTAACAGAAGGATTATGGATTTCTGTGGTTAGGTTTACCTAATGTTATTAGTGAACAGTGCAAGACAAACAGTATGCATTTGTACATGTTTTCTGTCAACGCCATAAAGATTCTTGTAACATCCTGTTTTGTTCTAATGCTTTAATGGCTCTACGATCGCATGTGCAGTGCTAGGTAAGCCTTATTTCTCTAGCTGCTGACTTGTACTGGCTGCTTATTCAAATTACAGATACAATTAAACAAAGTGCCTTAAAAGTGTACTGATAAAATCTGGCAGCATTATTTCTGCCTGGGATGATAAACAGCACTTGACTTTCCCCAAACCGTTCTGCCACCCACCTTCCTTACGGCTATAAGTGGGATGCAATGGCAAAACGACAAATGTTCCCTGTTTAATACTTGCTCATGGCGAACTGCTCCGCATTTCCTTCTGAGGAAAAGTAAAATTCTTAAGTATGGTAATTCCTTCGGGTTTTTTACATTTCACGAAAAAAAACCCTTGATATTTCGTAATCTTTTCTTTGAAAATGTTAGTATTGAGGTAGAACAGGTCATATCACTTTCATAACTCTCCTGGGAAAATCTTCACTTACGTAGGGTTTCTAGATCATGAGCCAAGGCACGTAGGTTGTATAGTGTTTGCGCTGTACGAATACATGATATTGTAAGGGATGTTACAATTCTTCTACAGTGTACTTGGGATATGTGAGTTGTAAGAAATAGTTAAACCAAGCTTTGTTTGCATAGTCCAGGTATAGAAAAGGTCATTTACGTGGGCAGATCTTCCTTGCATTGCTGCGGGAGGTTTTCAGTAGATCAGATGAGAGGAGGCAGATTCCTCCTTTGCACATACTTCCTGTTCTCATCTCTGACCTTATTCCCTGGGACTAGGGATCTTCTTGGCGGATTCTTCTTACTTCCTAATCTTTCCTTGTTGAACAAGGCAAATCATCTTCCCCCAGTCTTCATGGATAACCTCTCTAGCAAATTCCTCTAAGGGATTGTTAAATATCTGGACTGCGAAATTGTGTGGAGACTTTTGGAACAGAAGTGCAAAGATGTAAACTCAGCACATATATTGTAGTCGCGTGTTATGTGATTAAACTATTTGAGATCAGTAACATCTAAGGGACAGAGTAAACTCCAGACTCCATTTGTAAGAAAATCATGGTTTTGGAGTCAAAGATTACAGGGATTTCTGTCTGGGACCTTGTGCAAGCTCAATGTTAACATGCCTGATTGCAGAGGTTGGGACAATAAATCTCTCTGCAGGTAGCAGCCCATGAGGCGCTAGGGCTGAGGAGGACACTAGATGGGGGTGGTGGGGAAGCACTCAGAGCGTGCCCCTGAAGAACAGAGACAAGCAAGGTGCACTCAAGGGCCAGCCTGAATGGGGGGGCCTTAGTACACACTTCCCCAAAATCTTAATGTATCTTTCTAAAAACTGAATTGTACTATCATGGGAGCCTTGTGATGAGGTTTCGCCTTGGGTCTTTTCTCAGCCAGGAGTGACCTTACTTGAGATTTACTTTTATTGCTGCAGTTTATCAAGGGGTATTCCACTTAATCCGGTGTGCATGACACATGGTGAGGTAGATTAAGACCAGAACTTTATGACTGTTAATGCCAAGAAATTGGGCAAGAAAATGTGGAATACACCTTGGGTTTTTTCCATACAATCACAACATTGCAAAAATCCTTTAATAAGAAATTGATATTTTTATCATGTTTTCATTTTCAGTGTCTAGGTTTCTTAAAAGTTTTTTCTTGATTTTTTTTTTTTTAACTTTCTTTCTGTTTAAGTCTTAATCCTGTCCCTTACCACTATTTTTTGTGCCTGGTTTTAGGAGAATTTTCCTTGTCTCTGCACCCACCAGTGCCATTTCCTGCTTGGAACGATAGTTATGTACTCTTTGAATACAACTTTGGTCAAAATACATAGTATCTATTGTTTATTTCTCATCTAGTAGGGAATTTATACTGTCAGTGACCTAATGCATTTTTTAAAAAAACAAATTTTAGTAAGCTTTAGCATTTAAAGATTCAGAAATGGATAGTGTATTACAATTGTTCAATCTAAACACTAGATCCAGAAAGATTTGAATACAGAAAATTTCAGCTTTTCGCCTTTCCTGAAAAAGGTAGATCTCCTTACGGTAGTCTTCTGTGGCTCCTCTGCCTTATGTGATTTATTTTTTTTAATTACTGACCGTGTTTCAAAGGTTACTTGAATGAATATTTTTTCCATGTATAACTTGCTGTTCAGTTAACTTGCACCTCTTTAGTGCAAGGTAATCCAATATTTTTGATAACTCTTGACGGTTAGATACTAGATACTATAGAGAGTTAGAGACAGAGGAGAAAGAGAAGTACCAGAGTAAAAATTTCATCATAATATTTACACATGTGTATAACTCATGGTACTGAGGAACCAGGAGTCGTTCTTTAGTTTGGTGAGGCTTTTTTGTTTTCTACAAATAAACACAGTTTATCCACATGAAAACACAATAATTCCTTAAGCGTTTTGTGCTGAATTTCATCAGGCCTCTAACCTGAACTGTCTGACCTCATATAAATATTTCTCTTCCTGTTTTTTTTTTTTTCTTTTCCCCCTGTACTTTGCCCTGTGGTCTTATCTTCGTGTCAAAATTAATTTTGGGCATGTTCACGGAGCTGATTGCAGGCAGACTTGAACTTTGTTCCCACTGGGAGCCAACTGGCTGGAGGCCAGCCCCGGCCACATTGCAGCGCTTGAGCTGATGGGCTGGACTTCTCAGCAGGTCCCATTAAATGCATCCGAGCACCACGCAGGCAGGGTCACGGCTTCCAGTCCAGAGGCAGCTTGTGCCTGCCCAGTTCAGAGCATCAGCACGGAGAACTCATGCCTGCGTGTCATTCCCTGCGCAGAAAGACCTTTATCTGACCACAGTCTCACTCCTTCTGGACACTCAAACAAAGAAGGCATTAATAATCTTCTGTTCTTATCTGTACTAACTGTTATTTGAACCCTTTTCTCATAATGTTTGCCTTTTGCTGGGGTTTCTTTTTGCTTACCTTATAACACATTATTGAAACCTGTTATTATGACTATCATGTGCTTTCCTAATTAAAACTCATGTTCTAACTTTTCTGCTTTTATCTCCAGAGGGATGGTGGTGCAGGGAGGCTTAGACTCATCCTTAGTTGCATACACATTAATTTGTGCTTTTCCCATGATCTCTTTTTTATGTCTAGTTGATTGGAGATTGGCAGTGTGCTTACACTGGCCTGTCACTACACTTTCTCTCTAAAGATACTCGAGCGTTTAGCATGGGCTCTTTCCATAACTGCCATCTCCCTTCCATCTCTTTGTCACTCAATTTACTTTCCCGAGAGACCTCCTCTGCCTGTTCTTGGTGCCTGCTGGCCCTCATGCTGCTGTGCTCCTCTTTGCAAAATTAAGTCTCATCCTGCAGTTGCTTTCATGCCAAGTACTACACACCTGCGAAGTCTTGGTCAGGTATTCTCTAATGGAAAAAAACCTATTTTATTTGTTCCCTTGAAAGTTTCATTCAACTTCAGAAAGGAAGAAGTGTCCTCGGTGCATTTTCACACTTCTCAGAACTGAGTCCCTGTGTTAGAAGCAGGCCCTGCCATTTGGACGCACCTTTTCATCCTTCAGAAAAGCCTTAGTCACCTCTGCCTCCTAGTGAGCTAAACTAACATTTCACAACATTGAAGATCCTGCCCCCTTTCCCATACTCTCTTTAGTGCCCACACTCCCTCCACCATTGATGTGCAAGTTCCAGTAAAATTTTAATGTGTTATTTTAACTAAATACTGAAAACGGTAATATCAGATTTATCCTTGATTCGTATAATCTCTCTGAGAGCCTCTCAGAACTATTTCTTGCAGTATCTTGCTGGCCAGGGGTAGCTTTTCATTTATGTATGAAACAACAGAGTTCTCCTCTTACATCATAAACATATAATCGTGAATATATAGTATTTCCTCATAGCCTGATGTGAAATGAATGCAAAAAGCAATTTTGGGATTTGCTCAAAACCTCATGCGATTGGCTCAAAATGAGAAGACTTAACTGCTACTTCCCCCTAAATAAAATCTGAACACCAGCCAGTTTCAGCTCAGGAGCTGCCTGGGCCAATATGGTTTCTGTGTATTTAGTAACCCTTACTTTTTCAAGAAGTTCAGCTTGAACCCCTAAACAGAGGTTAAAGTTACTCTTAGCAGGAAAATTATGTAGTTGTGCTTTTCTTCTTGGGCCTCTCCCAAGATACAATTCATGCCTCTAAGGAATGACCGTTTGCGCTCCCTGGGTTTGAAAACCATGTATTTAAATGATGGTGACTTTATGCTTTATATGATTGACATTGTTGAATTACTTTTATAGCTTCTTGCTTCTCCAGGATCCACTGAGTGCTGCCATTCATTGTTTAGGGATTCCTTTTCTTTCCATTTGTGCTTATACTGGTCACTGGTTTCAGTGGCACTGTGAAGGAATAGCTGATAGATGAATGACTTATTGCTGCTCCATTACAGAGCACAAAACAGCTTACAAGAAACTCGTCTCAGCCTTTAAAGTTAGCTTGTGATAGTGTCTTTTTTACCCTTCAACTCACTGATGTTGCTTGATAAATAGCAAGTTCCAAATTGCTTCTGTTAAAGTTGATGGGTCATTGTTATAGTAGAGAGAGATTTTCCACAATATGTATTTAACCTGACAGTAGGTGTGAATTTGTCACCCTTCAGCCCTGTTCGTTCCCAGATTAACATTAAAACAATTTTGAGGGAAGTGGGCAGCAAGAGAGGTTTCCATTTTTGCAGCTGGAAGATCTTTGAGAAAAACCAGTAAAGAAACAGAGTAAAGCAGAAGTTTTTCCTAAAGGAAGCACCAGTGTTTTCAAATACCACTCAGACCAGTCCGCATATTTAATGAGATTAATTCAACTGCTCAAGTAATATATAATTATGTGTGTATGTGTGTATGTATATCTATATGAATATGCTTTGTATAAAATACTATAATCCTTTGCATTTTAACAAGATCTAAGTTATTTGTATGAAAAATGCCTATATGGTCTTATATTCTTCATTTGCTGGAAGTGAATTATTTTAACAATATATTCAGTAGAGTTTTAATGAGTATAGTATTGAACTAGTTATTGATACTTTTATTGGCTTTCCGTTAAAAAAAATCACATTTAAAATCACAATTGGTAAATTACTAGAAAATAAATAGACTTCCAAAATGAAAAGAACTTTGATAACTTTGTGAAAAGAGGTTGTGCTTAGTGGCATTTTTAAACAAATAACTTGTAGGAAAGAGTATTGAATATTGATATATACTAATGAAAACTCTTCAGAATCAAGAACTGAATGTACTTTAAAGCATCTTCTGTCTTTTCACCTTCTAAAGCTGATTCTTCAGGACATGTGAGAGGTATGCTGCTAGGGAAGATGAAAAAGACAACCTTGATACCTAACCTTGTGGGTTTTGTTCCCTTAACTTTAAGAATAAGAAGAACACTTCATTCTTCTTTTTCAATGCCATTCTGACACTAGTGCAATAAACAAGAGTACAAAAGTAGTTTGCTGTTTTGATGCCTATTTCAATATTGTCAGGTTAACAATATAATAGATCTACCAAAAATTTAAATTGACTCTGAAGACCAGTATCAATCCAAGGACTGTATAATGCTTGCATTGTCTAACTTGAGTTCCCTACTTTTTTGTTTTGTCTACAGACACCCTATTTTTGGCCATCAAATTGTTGGGAGCCGGAAAACACAGACTATGGTCAGTGTAGAAATCTTTCCTATTTCTTTCGGGAATTATGTATTGTATGAATGAACACATCATTGCAGTCTGACTTGGTAATCATCCCACTGGTAAAAACATAATTATGTCATGTAATTCCTGTGCACAAATTGCTGATACTGAAATGAATGTGTTGTTACCTTTTTCAAAGTTTATTAAAGTCAGATATGGAGTTGATCTTAGGAAAAAAAAAGCCTCAAAACTCATCAAAACCTACCTTGGTGATTTATATATTCCATTTGCTCCAGGAAGTGTAATTATTTACAGTGACAAAGTCTCAGTGAAGTAGAGGACACTTTATTGATGGTTGTGCAATTGTTATTCTCAGATTCAGACCCAAAGTTGCGCCTAGTTTAGATCTCTTATTTCTGATATACACCATGGGGAAAATTATTTATTATGGAAACTGATATTGTTCTAATATGAACTATATTAGAAAATACCTTGTTTATTTGCCTGTTTCCTGGGGTTTTATTCTTAAATTACACATTCTAATTACTGATGTGCGCATCAGTAATCAGACAGGAAAATGTGAAGATAATAGGAAGTAAAGTATTACAAAAACACTCATAAAAATTTTTAAACAAAATTAGGTGCCTCTGTACACCAAGTAGTGACCTAATTTTTAAAGAAAATGTATTATCTATGACCACTCTCTTGTTCATTCTAATCCAGGCTTTAAGTACTCAGCTCATCTAAAGACCGGGTCACTTATTTAGGTAACAAAACTTGCACACGCTAGCTTATCTTTTCAAAAACACAAACTTTGAAAGTCTCTATTTACAGCTTTTCAGAAATTTAGATATGTGTTCACTTGCAAAATGGATTAAGTCTCAGCCCTTGGGAGCTGAAGGCAACAGGGATGGATGTGTCCAATAGATGCTTCCTTCCTCTCCACAGTGGACACATTTAATTTCAAACGCATTGCTAAATAAAACAATTTCAACCTGAGACTCTAGCAGTGCTGAGTACCTTCAAGGTAGAGTTTGAAAATGGTGACGGTTTCCTCATCATACAGAAGGAGAAAAATGTTCATCTTTCTTTAAAATATGGAGAGTTGATGATATCCAGCACATAGTTATCTAAAGCTACAGAGGAGGAGTAATTCATAGCACACCTGAGTGATTAGCCACTCCATATGAGAAAATCAGTTGCGGAAGGAGAAATGCTTGATTTACCACTTATTACAATGTTTTTTCCTTTCCTTGAATGTGTTATTTGCTTTTCTCAGAGGGGCACTTCAGTATACTGTCTTAATATGTTAAAGATCAGAAAGTAATTTACTATGGTTTTAAGAGACATTGAGTTGTTCAGCTGTAATGTGTGTTACATTACCAGGGGATTTTAATGAATAAACATATGCTTAACAGGTCTCAACTTGAGATCAGGCTGAGAAAGTTTCTATTAATATCCTTTAATCTAAATTAGGAGACACTAACTTTCCAGTTACAGGTGATCACTGGATTGGGCAATGAATTACATACCTTAGTAAATAGAAACTGCATGCCAGAAATACAGAATTAAACTTGGGATCAGTTTCTTCATTGTGCACAGAGGTGCCTTTGTTGAACACTAAATGTACTCATTTGAGAGCTTTTGAGATTTAAATACAAGACCTGTAAAATATGTTCCAGTTGCTGAATTAAGCTCTTCTGTTGCAGAAGGGTGAAGATAGGGAAAGCCGCAACCCTGCCGTCTCATTGCTCCTTCCAGTTATGAGCCAAAGGTGTAAGCCTGTAAGAAACTTGCCCGCAGCTCCCCCATGCAACAGGGTCAGAGCATTGCACTAGATCTACCGGAGGCGGCTGTGTGTCACCAGAATTGGCTAATGCTACAGCATTCGCAGGAATATTAATTTTTAAGAAAGCTTTTCAATAGTGTTCTTATTAGGTTAGCATCTTCCCAGTCCCAGAAATTAGCATTTGCCTTGTGGACTGAGGATTTTTTTCCGATGCCTTTCTATGAATATAAAGAGAGGGCAGATAAGGGGAGAACTGAGTACAGCTGCTTGCAAATAGAATCACATACCTGTTGTAAACAATAGTCATCAGAGGAATACAGAAAAATCAAACAGGTAATATTCAAGAATCAAAAAAAAAACTAAAGTAAGATTGAAACAATTTGAGGATATTAAAAGATAAATTCCACCTCAAATACACCTCGAAGAGGTTCTGCAGATTTTCACAGTAATTCTGTTACTTCCTATAAAATATAATAAATAGAATTTATGTTACCACAGATATGCAAATACATATCGTACTTGTCCTGTATTATGGTGCTGTGCAGTGCTTCATTTTTCATGGACTTGTCCTGAACAAACTTAAAACTGCACGTCCTAAAACTAATGACTGTGGCAGGCATTAGGAGTCTCACAAGGCGAGCAAGAAGTAGGCTTTCTCTCTAATCTTCCTTTATCAAAGTTATTAACAAAGCAAACCACTTTCTTTGGCATTGACCTAAATTTACAAGTCTTTGAAAACACACTACAATTTTATTTTAATTTAAAAATTACTCTCAACCAATTACCATTACTCACCCATAGCTGGGCTACTGTCCAGAATGTATCATACTGGCAGGAAAATAATTAATCTTAAAGTAGAAATTAAATGAGATTGAGATACTGCATGTGTTAGTTTATTACCAGAGCTAACTCAGAAAGATATAGTCTTAACATCTTTGTGTAATATATTAATATCTTCTCTAAAATACCATTTCTTGTTCCACATGAGCTTGTAATATCAAATATTTTCATTTAAAAAGACTTATCTGAAGAAAATGTGAAGAAAAAGGACATGAAAACAGAATCTTCCAAAATGCAAGAAACTGCAGACCTATTCTCATAATAAATTTATAGTGCAATGCTGTGTCTTGGTGGTAAAAAGAGGGCTTGGATTAATTTATTGTGTGTCAAAGTGGAATCATGTAACCTTTAGTTTTGATTGTAACTATCAAAATATTGACTTATCTGATCATGCTGAGGTTACTAAGAAAATGTTAATTTTCACAAAGTGCTGAAATCTCCCTCCCTTTTTCTTGAAAGTCATGCTATAAGAGATGTCAAGGGAGATGGCTCGAATTGCAAATAATTTTTAAAAAGGCAGGTTCTTAGGTTCCATCTGTTGAAGATACCCATTTTAAACACCGTATGTCTTGGAGTCCACCCATGAGGGACATGTTGTTCTGTGCAGAATCCTATTAGTTTCAGTGGGATTTTATTAATGAAAAGAAGTATACTCATTAATAATGTTAATATTTTTTTAAGGCTGGTGTAGTTCAAATCACTTTGCATTACCTGTGAGTTAAGTCATGTTCCTGAATTATGATTTCATAGAATCATAGAATCATAGAATCATAGGGTTGGAAGGGACCTCTGGAGATCATCTAGTCCAACCCCCCTGCCAGAGCAGGGTCACCTAGAGCAGGTTACACAGGAACACGTCCAGGTGGGTTTTGAATGTCTCCAGAGATGGAGACTCCACCACCTCTCTGGGCAGCCTGTTCCAGTGCTCTGCCACCCTCAGGGTAAAGAAGTTCCTCCTCATGTTTAGGTGGAACTTCCTATGTTCCAGTTTGTGCCCATTGCCTCTTGTCCTGTCCCCGGGCACCACTGAAAAGAGCCTCGCCCCATCGTCCTGACACCCACCCTTTAAGTATTTATAAGCGTTGATAAGGTCACCCCTCAGACGTCTTTTTTCCAGACTGAAGAGACCCAAATCCCTCAGCCTTTCCTCATAAGAGAGGTGTTCCAGTCCCCTAATCATCCTCGTAGCCCTCCGCTGCACCCTTTCCAGCAGTTCCCTGTCCCTCTTGAACCGGGGAGCCCAGAACTGGACACAGTACTCCAGGTGCGGTCTCACCAAGGCAGAGTAGAGGGGGAGGATGACCTCCCTTGACCTGCTGGCCACGCTCCTCTTGATGCACCCCAGGATGCCATTGGCCTTCTTGGCCACAAGGGCACATTGCTGACTCATGGTCATCCTGTTGTCCACCAGGACTCCCAGGTCTCTTTCCACAGAGCTGCTCTCCAGCAGGTCAGCACCCAACCTGTACTGGTGCATGGGGTTGTTCCTCCCCAGGTGCAGCACCCTACACTTGCCCTTGTTGAACTTCATAAGGTTTCTCTCTGCCCAGATCTCCAACCTGTCCAGGTCTCTCTGTATGGCGGCACAGCCTTCCGGTGTGTCAGCCACCCCACCCAGCTTGGTGTCATCAGCAAACTTGCTGAGGGTGCACTCTATCCCCTCATCCAGGTCATTGATGAATATGTTGAACAGGACTGGACCCAGTACTGACCCCTGGGGAACACCACTCGTCACTGGTCTCCAACTAGACTCTGTGCCCCTAATCACAACCCTCTGAGCTCTATCTTTCAACCAGTTTTCTATCCACCCCACTGTCCATTCATCTAACCCACACTTCCTAAGCTTCCCTATGAGGATGCTGTGGGAGACCGTGTCAAACGCCTTGCTTAAGTCAAGGTAGACCACATCTACCGCCCTCCCCTCATCTATCCATCTAGTCATGCCATCGTAGAAGGCTATCAGGTTAGTCAGACATGATTTCCCCCTGGTGAATCCATGCTGAGTACTTCTGATAGCTTTCCTTTCCTCCACGCGCCTTGAGATGACACCCAGAACGAGCTGTTCCATCATCTTTCCAGGGATGGAGGTGAGGCTGACCGGCCTGTAGTTCCCCGGCTCCTCCTTCTTGCCTTTCTTGAAGACTGGAGTGACATTGGCTTTCCTCCAGTCCGCAGGCACCTCGCCTGTTCTCCAGGACTTTTCAAAGATGATGGAGAGCGGCCCAGCAATGACTTCCGCCAGCTCCCTCAGCACTCTCGGGTGCATCCCATCAGGGCCCATGGACTTGTGAATATCTAGATGATCTAATTGGTCCCTCACTCGCTCCTCCTCAACCCAAGGGAAGTCGTCTTCTTTCCCTGTTACTTTATTCAATGCCTGGGACTCCTGAGGGCTGGGCCGAGCAGAAAAGACCGAAGCAAAGAAGGCATTCAGTAACTCTGCCTTCTCCACATCCTCCGTCACCATGACTCCTGCCTCATTCAGCAGTGGGCCTACAACTTCCCTGGTCTTCCTTTTGCTTCCAATATACTTGTAGAAGCTCTTTTTGTTTTGCTTGATGTCCCTAGCCAGGTCTAATTCCAAGGCGGCCTTGGCTTTCCTTGTTTCATCCCTGCACGCTCTGGTGGCATTCTTGTAATCCTCCCAAGGGGTCAGTCCCTTCTTCCACTTATTATAAACTTCCTTCTTCCACTTGAGCTTTTTCTGAAGCTCCCTGCTCAACCATGCAGGTCTCCTGCGTCCCTTGGCCGATTTCTTTCTCTTAGGGATGCACCGATCCTGAGCTTGGAGGAAGTGGTCTTTGAATATCAACCAGCTTTCTTGAGCCCCTTTGCCTTCCAGAGCCCTAGCCCACGGGATCTCTCCAAGCAGTTTCTTAAAGAGGTCGAAGTTAGCCCTCCTGAAATCCAAGGTTGTAATTTTACTTCTTGTTGTTGTTTTGTGGATAGTACCCATGATCCTGAACTCAATCATTTCATGATCACTTGGTTTTGTGAGAAATAGAATTGGATCTCGGTTCAGAAAACTGGCTCTGGAAATGAATGCAGCTAGTGGCAGAGCATGTAACCTACCTGTAATCATCTTTCCTTTTATTACAGGTGCAATTTTGTAACTGGGATATTATTTTTTCTGTCAGATTAAAACCAGTTCATTTCATTAAGAATTAATTGAAGATTAAATATGAAGACTTGTTAAGTCCATTGCATCTCAGAAAGGAGAAATATAATACCACATATGAAATTGTTATTCCATATGCATGTGGCCTCAGTTCTCATGGGACCCGTCAGGTTCTCTTGGAGGTTGTGACTCACAGTTGTTGCAAATTTGAGGAATTCAGTTCCTTACTGCTCTCTTGTTTGAATGAGATAAATAAGGAATACAAAAGGTTCAGGGAAAATTCCATTCACAACAAAATAGCAATTATTTTTGTGCTTGAAAAGCTCAAGCCTAAGCCTAAGCAAACAAATGAACATAGTTGTGACAATGTGAGAGGCTTATAAGAATTTCAGACATAGAAGATACGAATAAGAATTAGTAACTTACTCATTTTATCTAGCGCACTTTTTTTGGAGGTTAGACTCAAAAGTGTATGTGACATACAGACCTTTTCTTTCTTCTAACTGCATATTAAAAAAAGAAGTATGTTCAAAGGAGGGACAGAATAAAATTTTGAAAGTGCCAGTCACTTACAGTGTTAAGGAGGTTTGGACTAATACTAGAAGACAACAGTCAACTGGATCTATATAGTTGCAAGATGCTGTTTCAGCCTTGTAATTTTATATGTGTGTATTTCTCCCAAATGAGTTAAAAATGGAGGAGGATTGCAGATTGTCCATAACCTTAATAGGTTATGGACATCACAGTAAATAACTGATAATGTAATGTGAGTTTAAGAGAACATGACTGTGTGATCTGTAAATGAGACTATTTTTCTATATATTCAAAGAAAATTCTTAAATTCTGGTGCTGTGAAGAAGGACAAGCTTTGAAAATGTACATATTTTCAGTAGCCTTACAGGTAAAGACGTGCTGTAAAGGCAATATTCTAGGAAATTAGAGCATTTACAGGAAAAAAAAAAAAGCCTTAATTAATTGCTCCCTTTAAAAGTTTAAGCTCCCTGTCTGGATAAGTGCTGCCTGTAAACTTCTGTGGCAGTTCTATAAATATTCATGACTGTTACCCAGTTTGAGTTAGAGTAAAATAAGGAAACCACTTACTTTTGCTATGTGAAAGTTATTGCCTCATAGCTGCTGTTCTCCAGTATTTTTATGAAAGCAGAAGTCTGTCCTTTTTAAATTTCCTTGATAATCAGCTAAAAAGTCCATTCACATAAAGCTTCTTTCCTAATGGTACCTTCTTATTGCTTAAGAGTAAAGTGACAGAGACCTCTGCTGCTCCGTTCCGAACCTGAGCCATCACACCTGGCACAGCTGCCTCTCCTCTGCCAAACTTGCAGTCATAGAATCACAGAATCATAGAATAGTTTGGGTTGGAAGGGACCTCTAAAGGTCACCTAGTCCAACCCCCCTGCAATGAACATCTTCATTGGGGGATGTCCCAAAGAGGGACATCTTCAACTAGATCAGGGTGCTCAGAGCCACGTCCAACCTGACCTTGAATTGGGCTTCCACCACCTCTCCGGGCAAACTGTTACAGTGTTTCACAACCCTTACTGTAAAATATTTCTTCCTTATATCTAGTCTAAATCTACTATCTTTTAGGTTAAAACCATCACCCCTTGTCCTATCTCAACAGGACCTGCTAAAAAGTTTGTCCCTGTCTTTCTTAGAAGCTCCTTTTAAGTACTGAAAGGCCACAGTAAGGTCTCCCCAGAGCCTTCTCTTCTCCAGGCTGAGCAACCCCAACTCTCTCAGCCTTTCCTCATAGCATGGGTGCTCCAGCCCTCTGATCAGCTTCATGGCCCTCCTCTGGACTCACTCCAACAGGTCCATGTCCTTCTTATGTTGGGGGCCCCAGAGCTGGATGCAGTACTCCAGGTGGGGTCTCACCAGAGCAAAGTAGAGGGACAGAGTCACCTCCCTCGACCTGCTGGCCACGCTTCTGTTGATGCAGCCCAGGATGCGGTTGGCCTTCTGAGCTGCGAGCACACATGGTTGGCTCACATCCACCTTTTCATCCACCAGCACCCCCAAGTCCTTCTTGGCAGGGCTGCTCTCAATCCCTTCATCCCCCAGCCTGTATTGATACCGGGGATTGCCCTGACCCATGTGGAGGACCCTGGTGCTAAAGAATATAGTGCACAAGATGCTAAAGAGTACATGTAGTGCACAAAAAGTAATTGCAATCATGTATCATTTTTTTTCACATATTGAAAATTTTAATATAATTTTCTCTCTAGGGTTTCTTGCCTACTTATTTTACATGCCTAGCTTCAAATCCCTCTATGAAAATTTGATTATTTCAGGAATTTTCTCCATCATTCTCTCATTCGTCTTGCTGCACCCTTTTCCATTGAGTAACTGGCTAGAACAAGAACTGTGCAGAGGGTGCATTATATACTTTATTTGCCCAAATGCTTAGGCAGGATTCCCTTGGCAACCACTTGTTAGTAAGCGATTTGTGTCTGAGAAATATTAAGCCCTATTGCTTACCTGGACTCTGCTGGAAAACTGCACGTGCTCAGCATCTCTGGAAATCAACCCATAAATATGAATCAGTAGCTTGGGGCAATACTGGTAGAAAAGTAGTATTTTCTTCAATATAAATTATCAGATATGAATAAAAATTTGTTAAAATTTATGCCATAAGAATGAGGAAAAATTTACCAATATAGTGTAAATAGTTTCTGGAGAGCTTTGCAGTTCTATTATCTTGAATCTTGATGCCCAATTCCCATTTGTTGGACAGCTAGCGTCAGCCAGAGTACATCAGCAATGACTCCTACAAGCAACCCTCTTAGGTCCTTAATAGAAATCCCTCCTTTAAGGACCTGTCTCAAAATGTCTCAAAATTTTCTGGATTTCTAGGTGTACTGAGAAACAAACTCTTTCCACCAGACTCAAGTGATGTACGAAATTGTTGCTAAGACTGGGTTGTGGCTCCTTAAAGTGGGTGACTTTTCTTTGAGAAACTACATATACAGAATATATTGAGTAAGCTCTTGGTGGCAGGACTAAATGAGGAGAACAGTCTATCAAGGAGAACAGTCCCTCCAGAAAATGTGACTGGGGCCAGTGCTTGCCATGCATAAAATTTAATCTGGGCAGAACTGAATCAATTGAGATTTTGGAAAGAGACTCGCATTAGCAGAAGGATGGAAGAGGTGACCTACAAGACTTTTTCCACTCTGTATTCGTATCCCATTATGTTTCTCTGCAGAGCTACATAATTCATTAAGAGCTATCTCTGTCATATAAATGATGAAAAGAAAGTCTCACTTCAACAAGGATGTCCTGAATTTTGTTCTGATCCTTGCTAATTCTGACATTGACAAACCACCGTCATGAGAGCTCTGTAAGCAAGAGGCATTTCCTGAAAACACTTTTCGATCAGCTCACCACTTCAGAGTTTTTATTTCTTGCCTGATTTTTTTCTTTCCATAAATGTGTAACTTATTTCAATAGTATGTGGACACATGGAAAATGTGTTTGGCCAATGCAGTTGTATGCACACATATGAAAAGGTAACTGAACCAAGTACATGCTTTCTGCAGAGCATTATTTTAAAAGCATTGATAATCTGCATCTAGGTCCCCTATAAACAGAGATAAAAATTCTTATCAGAATAAGTTCTGAGATTTGTAAACATAATTCATAAATTTCAGAATTGCTTTCAAATTACTGTGGTTGAGTAAACTAAATAAATTTGTCTGTTTCATTATCAATATGGAAATTAGTGCTTTCAGGCCGTGAAAGGAGCAGGGACAACAAATGTTTTTTTCTGCAGTCATGCACTGTCTTGCCACTGATAGCCCTTTGCCATGTGGGCACTGAATAATTGCCCTCTTTGTCAAGTAATGACCACCTTCTGATGCCATCCCCATAGCTGATTTTTGCAGTTTAGAAGATTGCACGTGCCCCAAGTGGTTTCTGTGCAAAATCCGAGTATTTGGATTTGTTGCACCTCCTCTTCTTAGAAGCCTTTTAGCAAGTGCATTTGAGTCCCCCTTAAATCTGAGAAACTTAAGAGGAGGTAGAAAGCTTTTTTTTTTTTTTTTTTCTGGTGAAGCAAAGTGTTAAAGTCTTGAATGCAAATTGAAAGCATTATGTATGAAATACATACTAAGTAATTCAATGAAGTATGAAATAATTCAATGGATGCAATTTTAAACTAGATTTGACAATAAGTTATTCCTTATCTGATCCCATAGTTCATGTAGTTTGGATGACCTCTCTTCTGTTCCTCTTTTTGTCAACCTGCAGGATGTTCCCAGCCCAATGTCATCTGGGGACTTTTGTATGTTGAAGATGAATTTGCCTTTTTCTAATTCTTGAGCTATCTGGTAGTTTGAAATTTGGTTTCTTTCTTGCCCTTGGTTTATGTAAGAAAGTCCTTTACCCTTCTAAATCTATAATCAAATTTCATTCCTTAAATGTTATAGAAATAGCGCGATCAGAGAGTAAAAAGTAGAGAAAGGGAGGAGTGTTTCTGAAGTTATGTTTTTACCATTTGACAGTTTAGTGCACATACCATGGTCTTCCTTCTAACTTAATGTTATCAACATTTACTAAATAGTGTAGTTCTTTTATAGATACACGAGGCTGATTGATTGGTGAACCATTTGTCCACCTAAAAGTTGTCATCTTTTTTTTTGAGACTAAGTGAGACACAATAGCTGTTGCAAAGAGCGAAAATTATTTTCTTTTTATTGGGTAAAACCAGAGGTGTCCTAGCGGTGGGATAATTAGCCCTAGAAATCCTGGTGTTTAAATATGATAGTTGATTTCATTTTCTCCATCCTGCAGTCGTGTTCTGTGCCGATTGTACCATAATTCTCCATCTGACGCAGGCACTCGCATATGGAGGGATAACTTCTGCCTGCCCGCAGGGCACCTTGAAACCCTTAGACCTTGCAGTATTTTCTTTGCTCTTTAAACACTGCCTAGGCATATACACACTGACTCCGAAACCAGAATTTTGACTCACAGAGAGTATAAATTTAATCTGGCCTCAGTGGAGATAATGAGCGTTCACTGAAAGTTACGCCCACCATCTGGGGCTGAATCAAGCTGTAACACCACTGGCACTGGGACAATTATGTAAGGAGTTTAAGTTTGTGTACATGGTGGTGGATGTGTAGGTGGCTTTACCCATGGTCTTCAGAGGCCCAGTTGTACTTCCATTGAATTTAGCTGAGGCTTTTTCTCTGCTGTGGTGAGAGGGAAGATTTAGCCCCTGTTTACCAATAAGCTTAAATTCCCCACTTTAGCTTTTGCGTGAGAGCTCTGTGTTTTTTTCAGTAAGTGTGTGTAATATAATGTGTACTCAGTCCAGTTTCTTAATTCTAGAATTAAACCTGTCATTATCACTATGATCTTATTTAAAGAAAAAAATCTATAGAGGTTTCTTAGGAGGTTTCAAGTACAAGTGAACAGTCAAGAAAAGGAAACAAAGGTAGCTGACCATGAAAATGGGTTCTTTTGGGTGTAACAGTTTAAAAAATTTCAAGGAGGAAAACGCAGACATCCTCTTCATGCAACTCTCACTAGAACACTTTGCAATCTCAGTTTAAGCTCTCATGTTGCCCAAGTTTTGTGAAACTGAACAAAATTTTCAAGAGCAAGTAGTCTGTATTTACTGCACAGCTACCAAAGTGTGTTTTAATACTGGTTTCTGGTTCAAATGCCCATTTATAAACATCACTCCCCATCTTTCATTATCAAATGTTGTGTATTAATACTGCCTTTAAAATTATTGGCAAATCTGTTTTCTCATGATAATCAGTCACTTCTAAAGCACAAGCTATAGCATCTAATATATAATTCACTTTTGTGGAGGCAATTATGTTGATTGCAAAATCCATCAGAATACACTGGCTCTAAAAATAAGAGTGTATGTGGCAGTCCATATTTAGTAAATTGAGGTTATTAATCAGAACCCTGTTCCTTGCATATCATTCATCCATATGTAAAGCATTTTTCAGCAGCCTTGTCAGGGAGCGGCAAGAGCCAGCAAGCTCTGCAAGGGAGGGGAAGCAAGAGCTGAGGGTGGCAACAGTGCAGGCAGGAGCCATGTCTTCACTGACAAATTCTCAAGTGACCAGGAAGGTTCAAGGTCAAGCCAAGAAGCCAGGGCAGCATTGGTAAGTTACAGGGCTGGTTAGAGGTGTATCTACAACGTAGCTCAAGCAGAGGCCTGGGGAAGCAGCTGGCTTAAGCAGAGCTCCTGGGTGCGGGGAGCCTCAGTGGGGACCCTAGATGGGCTCAGGGCAATTACAGCTCCTTGGTGTACTGAGGGCCCTGACCAGGACCTTTGGGTGGTAGATAAATAGAGAAATATATAAAGAAATAGAGGAGCTTTTAGTTGGAGACCCTTCCTGCAGATTGTACTTCTGTATGAAGCTCTAGTAACACTGACAACGCACACAAACCACAGGATTAGAAAAGCAGACACTGTCATTCTCTGAAATGCTGAGGGCTTGTTATTCTGCTTTGAGAGGGAAACTGACTGACATCCTCCCCAGATGCTCAAGTTTAGGCTACTGGACACATGCGGTTACACGTGTCTTGGTGCAGAAAAGCAATGGTACCTGCAAAAGATTGGAGCATCCGTATTTCATATCTCATTGCTCTAAACATCAGAAGAACAAAACCTAATTTCTCTGTGTCTTCAAATGTTCTGGCTGAAAATGAGAGTGATTTTCACATTGTTCTTGCTTTGTGAATTTTGTGAATTTGTGAATGTGCTAGTGAATTTTGTTACAGGCAAGCCAAAGAATATGATAATGAGAGTGTGAATAGCAGTAAATTGAGTCAAAGTGTAGGGATGTCCTTCAGGACTATTTTCTTCTACACTAGGGGATATGTTGTATTTCTCAAATGACTGAGTATTTCTTAGTCATATTCTGCCTTATCCACACTGGCACATAGAAACATCTCTGACATAAAGAATCTAAGCCACAGGTATTGTAACCTTTATGCTTCTGAAGGGGAGGGGATCTGGTTATTCCAGAGAAAAAAGGTCTGAGGGATGAACACAATTTTTTTTAGTCTTGGCTAAGATATGTTTATAATGAAAACCAAACATTCTTATATGGACTATTTGCTATGGAGTTGGAGTAAAAAGGATCATTAAAGGAACCCTGCAGGGAAAACACTGCAGTACAGTCACACAGTGAAGACAAGGGTTTTCTTAGATACAGTATTAGATTAATAGAGTGGCAAGCTAATTCCTCTCTCCTGGTCCTGGTGACCTGCCTTTGTTTTGCCAGTGTTGAGGACTCTGTGATCTGATGATGTTTTTTTGTTGAAACCTATCCTGACAGAAAGATGGACAGTCAGCCACCTCTGCGGCAATGAATTTTGTTGGAGGTAGTAGGAGATGCTAATCTCAAAATATACCCTTAATGGGACTAAAGGACGTGCTAAGCTGACTAAAGGTACCTATACGGGGACCACGATAATGTGGTTTACAAGGGATTAAGCAAGTGCAGAGAACAGGGAGTTTGTTTTGTTTCTGTTTAGATGGTATAATACTGTTGGACTAGACAAAATTTGACCCATGGAATTCATAAAACTATCCATACATTTCTATTAAATATGTATTTTATTGATAATATTTCCAAGGGGGTTAGGAATTTTTTGTTCAATGCAATAACTTATTTTGAAGGAAAAGAGTGGAAAATGCTTCACTGTAAAAGACGCTAATTATACAAAAGGCCTCAACTTTCCTCAGTATTCTCTTACCACTGTACTGATTGTGTATGCAACCTAGGTACAAAGGGTCCAAAGTTCATCCCCTCATGTTTTTGTGACATTTCAGCATGCATGCCAGTGCAATAGTGTAAGTGTATGCTAATATTAAAACGCATGGAAACTGGGGCTATAGAAACTCTCTGCCTCCTATACTTGGTGTGTGACACAGATTTGTACCTGTATTTGTAGATTTTGTAGACACAGAAATTGCTTTGGAACCAGAGGGGATATGGGACTGCAGGGAATAGAGGAAGAGGCCATGGCTTCTTAGGGAGTGTAAAGTGAAAAAATGTGAAAGAAAATGTACCGGATGACACACAAAAAATGAGGAAAAAACTGACAAAAATGCATTAAGATAACTGCATTTTACATCAAGTAACAACTGTAACTGCAGCTGGGGTTACTAGAAGTGCTTGTTATCAGCTCCGCTGAAATAGCATCCACTGTAGTGGGTTTCCCTACATTTGCAGGTGACTTGTCAGAAATAAATGTTTCCGTAGAGTTGTAAAATATAATTTGTTTGACTACCTTAAAAATCAAAGCTAAATATAAGATGAGCATTTCCTTCTTCCTAGTGATTGCAAGAGTTAGATTCCTATGTGGAGTTATTCCTCTTTGCTCCTGTAGTGGACAAGCTGGCAGTCAGGAAGCAGGAACGTTCCTAACTGCAACCAATAAATATGGGCTCTTTTTGCTGACCGTAGAGACCACAGATAAGTTAAGGTTTTCTTATCTACACTGGTCAAATGGTTCCTCCATCTCACACATAAGGTGCTCTGAAATAATGAAGCGAGTAAATATTTCACAATAAAAGAAATATTGTGCGGGCAGCTGTACAATATTCAGAGTTGATGTGAAGTATTTGTTGGTAAATAAAGTCTATTGGAAGCGTATTTAATTCAAGGGTAATGGAGTGCATTAAGAATTCAGGGTCAAGCAACTGTGCTGTTTATGTAGGCCTTAATTTTCATTTTCATCCCTGCGTTCTTTCAGTATCTAGCTGTCAGTATTCCATTTTATTAGTTAAGATTCTGCTCTGTCCAAATAAGGTAGAGGCAGAACAGCTCTGCTGAAGCATTTGGGATTTAGAAAACAAATGAAAGAATATTTTTTCTCTTTATATCTAATACACGGTACGCTGTTTTCTTTTTTGGTTTTTTTTGGTCTCACAGGATTTTCTTTTTAAAATATTGATTATACCAGTCTATACTGTATGAGACTTGAATTTTATCTGGAATTAATTTTTAGCTAAAATCTTAGGTTGAAATTCTGTGTTTTCTAAATATAAAGTAAAAATAAATAAACCCATCTATACGTGTTCTTAAAAACCTATTTGACTAATATAGCGTCAGCTTCTGATAAAACTCTTACACATTATGAGTTATACATACACAGTTTAAAAAATATTTTTGTCATT